>NW_024070186.1:28846258-28997932 GCF_014754425.2 Oryx dammah | reverse complement strand
ATGAGAAATGCTGGGCTGGAGGAAGCACAAGCTGGAATCAAGATTGCCGGGAGAAATATCAGTCACCTCAGGTATGCAGATGACACCACCCTTATGGCAGAAAGTGAAGAGGAACTAAAAAGCCTCTTGATGAAAGTGAAAGAGGAGAGTGAAAAAGTTGGCTTAAAGCTCAACATTCAGAAAACTAAGATCATGGCATCTGGTCCCATCACTTCATGGGAAATAGATGGTGGAACAGTGGAAACTGTATCAGACTTTATTTTTGGGGGCTCCAAAATCACTGCAGATGGTGACTGCAGCCATGAAATTAAAAGATGCTTACTCCTTGGAAGGAAAGTTATGACCAACCTAGATAGCATATTGAAAAACAGAGACATTACTTTGCCAACAAAGGTCCATCTAGTCAAGTGATCATGTATGGATGTGAGAGTTGGACTGTGAAGAAGGCTGAGCACCGAAGAACTGATGCATTTGAACTGTGGTGTTGGAGAAGACTCTTGAGAGTCCCTTGACTGCAAGGAGATCCAACCAGTCCATTCTAAAGGAGATCAGCCCTGGGTGTTCTTTGAAAGGAATGATGCTAAAGCTGAAACTCCAGTACTTTGGCCACCTCATGCGAAGAGTTGACTCATTGGAAAAGACCTTGATGCTGGGAGAGATTGGGGGCAGGAGGAGAAGGGGACGACTGAGGATGAGATGGCTGGATGGCCTCACCGACTCAATGGATGTGAGTTTGAGTGAACTCCGGGAAATGGTGATGGACAGGGAGGCCTGGCGTGTTGTGATTCATGGGGTCGCAAAGAGTCAGACAGGACTGAGTGACTGAAATTAATTGAACTGATAAGTACTTAGATTGTGGTTACTTTTACTGGAAGTGCCATGTAGTTATTTCCATCAGAGCAGAAAAGACTGAAGAGTCTTCAGTGAGTAGCCAATAGGGTTTTCTGACAGTTGCATCCTCAGTGTGAATGTCCCTTTCTGCCCTGGGCCATGGAATTGATCTCCATGCTGGAGGCCTGGTTTCAAGCACAGCTTCTGCTCAGCACATGGTGAGCGGGGAGAAAGCAACAGAATACAAAACTTCAAAGAAACAATCAAGTTTGCAGCCTCCCTTTGGAAAGTACTGTTTGAGTTAAGTCATTGCAACCATGCCCCAGGGCCATTTAAACATGCCCGGGAGAGAATGCCTATAAAAGTCCGTTAAAGCCCTGAAGCGGGAGCATTCATAACAGCTGTGGGCTGGGACTCAGGCAGCCAACAGGAAAACAGACTGTGAAGACCTGGCAATCTGGAAGTCTGAGCAACTTCACGGAGCCACCCTTTCCAAGGAGCCAGCGTTGGAAGAGGGGGAGACTGCTCACTGTTTTACTGGGTCAGCAAGAAAGCTCTTAGTTTCATGAGCAAGCTCATGAACCTGTATCTTTCCACCCACATGCTCCAGGGGATTCTATTTCAGGGGATTATTCATTTCCACGATGTTGGCTTAGCCAACACAAAGGTAGGGCTCTTTGCTGGACTGCGTACATGCCGACAAGGATTCCCAGAACATTTGCCCACCTGTGGAAGGCAGGAGGCATCTGTGGAGTTGATGACCTGGCAGGAGCTGAGGCGAATCCCCCAGCTCCAGGTATCTTAGCCTTTGGGACAAGAAAGGACTCTGTGTTTGCAGAGGAATAAACTGTGAGGTGACTTAGGGCGTCACAGGGACAGGGCAATAATAATCCAGTTGGCTCCCAAGCTTGCCCCTCTTTCCTTCAGTGGGTAAGTGATGAGGTGCTGGCACAAGCTGAGACAGTGCAAATGATTCCAACTGGGACCTGGGACCTAAGACCCTTTACTGCGGTGCTTGCAGCTGGATGAATATCTCTTGGAGCAACAGAACACAAAGAAACTACAAGGAACTAAAAATAACTTCATGTGTGCTGCAGCGAGTCCCAGTAAAGACTTACCTGAATTCCTCTTATGGCCTCTTATCAATTTCTATTGATTAAAGAGTCCAGGGACCCAGGTCAGTAACATAGAAACTTGGAAACTGCAAGTTCTCCCATCAGGGAGTGGATCCAGCATTTGCTTGGTTTTTATTGATTATGACTACAAAATTAGATAAAAATGGATATTTATTTAGAATAAGACAGAAATTACATGAAATTTATATATTTAAAAGCTGATAAAATCAGAAAAATAGCATTGAGCTTAAATCAACAATCAGACACAGTTCTATGATGCTTTTCACAAACATATTTTGATAGTATATACTTTGATCATTTTTTCATGTGCAGCAATTTTATAATGTTATTTTCTAAGGAAGAAAGAGGTGATTCAGTCATTCCTTTTGCCTAGTTTGTCAAAATTTGCTTTATATTATTGGTAGCTGAGGAAAGTTTCTTTCATCCTCATGTATCATCAAAGTAATGGCATGTAAATAGTAGAATTGTGAATTAGGGGAAAACTTCTATCTCCAGTGTAAGGATTGTATATTCTAGTTCTCTTGCTTTTTTTTTTTTTCTCTTGTTCAGTAATGTTCTGATTCTCAGCATCTCTATCTCTTCTGCTGTTTTTTAATCTATACATTTTAAATATCATACTTCTTTCTTCATCTTCCTCTGGACCATCAGTATTTTAGTCTAGAGTGAGATAAGAGGTTTTGACATTTTGAAGCCTGTGTTAGTCTGTCTTTCAGTTGATATTTTGACTTCCCCTAGGACAGTTTCCTTCTGTCATATTTTTGTTTTAGCATGATCATTAATTTTGAAAATTATACAAAATTGATCTATAATTAAGAATTACGCAAAGGACATTGAAATCCACTTCTGTGATGCCAGTTATTATAGTTCAGTCGCTTAGTCCTGTTTGACTCTTTGTGATCCCATGGGCTGCAGCACCCCAGGCTCCCCTGTCCTCCACTATCTCCTGGAGTTTGCTCAAATTCATGTCCATTGAATCAGTGATGCCATTTAACCATCTTATCCTCTGACACCCCCTTCTCCTTTTGTCTTCAGTCTTTCCCAGGGTCAAGGTCTTTTCCAATGAGTTGACTCTTCATATCACATGGCCAAAATATTGGAGCTTCAGCTTTAGCATCAGTCACTCCAATGAATATTCTGATTTCCTTTAGGATCGACTGCAGTCCAAGGGACTCATGAGAGTCTTCTCCAACACCACAATTCAAAAGCACCAATTCTTCAGTATATCATCCAACTCTCCCACCTATACATGACTACTGGAAAAACCATA
The DNA here is from genome assembly GCF_014754425.2 of Oryx dammah. NCBI lineage: Eukaryota > Metazoa > Chordata > Mammalia > Artiodactyla > Bovidae > Oryx > Oryx dammah. The sequence goes on along the minus strand of NW_024070186.1, from coordinate 28,994,698 downwards.
GCTTTAGTTATACTGACCTTTGTCAGCCAAGTGATGTCTCTGATTTTTAATATGCTGTCTGGGTTTGTCATAGATTTCCTTCCAAGGAGCAAGCGTCTCTTAATTTCACGGCTGCAGTCACTGTCAGCAGTGATTTCAAAACTCAAGAAAATAAAATCTGTCAATGTGTCCATTTCCCCCCCCATCTATTTGCCATGAGGTGATGGGACTGGATGCCACGATCTTAGTTTTTTGAATGTTGAGTTTTAAGACAGCTTTTTCACTCTCCTCTTTCACCCTCATCAAGAGGCTCTAAAGTTCCTCTTCAATTTTTGCCATTAGGGTGGTATCATCTGCATATCTGAAGCTATTGATATTTCTCTCAGCAATCTTGGTTCCAACTTGTGATTCATCCAGCCTGGCATTTCACATGCTGTTCTCTGCAGCTAAGTTAAAGCAACAGGGTGACAATATACAGCCTGGATTTGGTCCTTTTCCAGTTTTGAACCAGTCCAGTTTTCCAAGTCCAGTTCCAACTGTTATTTTTTGAATTGCATACAGGTTTCTCAGGAGACACATAAGGTTGTCTGGTATTCTCATCTCTTGAAGAATTTTTCCAATTTATTGTGATCCACACAGTCAAAGGCTTTTAGCATCATCAATAAAGCAGAAGTAGATGTTTTTCTGGAATTCCCTTGTTTTTTTCCATGATCCAGCAGATGTTGGCAATTTGATCTCTGGTTCCTCTGCCTTTTCTATATCCAGCTTGTACATCTGGAAGTCCTTGGTTCACATACTGTTGAAGCCTAGCTTGAAGGATTTTGAATATTACCTTCCTAGCATGTCAAATGGGCGCAGTTGTACAGTAGTTTGAATGGCAGTACTTTGTGTTTAACTGCATAATTTTGAAATAAACTTACTTTTATCCTCCGTACACTGACTGTGTAAGAGTTTGGCCAGACAAATTTCTTCAGGTTATTTTTTTTGTGTCAGTGGTGATTTTGTATGCAGTTTTATCTGAAACTTCCAGACTTTTTGGAGGACAAATTACATCAGCTACACTAAGCTGTACCTGATGTATGGGGAGGTATTTAAGACACAATATTTCCCACATAGTCATGTTCTCTGTTTGCATTATTGCTATAGGTTTGTGCCCTGTAACACAGGAAGCAAGATAAAATTTACTGTTACATTCCATAAAAAGGAATTTTAAAATGCAGGCCAAGTTGATAATTGTGTATACAACATTATTAATTATAATCCTGAGAAGGGGGACATTTTTATCTGCGTGTGGATGAGCTCCGAAGCCTTTGCTTACAATGCTCCTATGATGATAAGAGCATTACACATTTGGCTCTGGCTCCATGCATTCTTTTCTTTTTTTGGCTGTACTGGGTCTTTGTCACAGTGTGTGGGGGCTTCTCTAGTTCCAGCCTGGGAGCTTAATTGCCCCGTGACATGTGGGATCTTAGTTCCCCGACCAGGGATCAAGTCCATGTCCTGTGCCATTAGAAGGGACATTCTTAACCACTAGACAACCAGGGAAGTTCCTGGCTTCATGCATTTTAACTTTTTTTTTTTTTTTGTGGTTCACCTGCAGGCACAGTGGAACATGTTTATACTGTCACCCCATCTCTGGACCTTTGTCCCTGATGCTGGAGGAGTTGGCACACATAGGTGAAAGAGTATCTCACAGAAGAAGCTGTAGCACTTTTGTAAAGTGTCCCACTCAATCCAAATTGAATCTACCCCACAGCCACTTCAGTGCCATCTGCATGAAAGGAAGTGACCCAGGGGGAAGTCAGATGGAGAAAGATGGCAGTGTGAACCCATTGGATTTAAATATCTTATTTTTGACAAATCGCATGACCATGAGGATACATTGTTAGGGCCCCTGGCAGAGCCTTGGGAAGGAGCTGGGTGAGTGAGGAGACCTGAGGCTAGAGCATCCTCAGCTTCAGGGAGAATCCAGCTCTGTCCATCCATAGAGAGGGAGGGAGGGAGGAGGAGAGAGAGGCTAGTAGACAGACATGACAGGATAATCTGATCCTTCTATGTCCAGAGAAAGCACACAGCAGTGGGGAATCAGAGAGGAGGGGACCTAAGTCAGTGTGGGTGGCAGGGAAGGTATTCTTGTAGCTTCACTAACTTCTAGGAGTCACTGCAAGAGACTGTCCAAGCTGGAACCTCAATGATGGCCAGCACTTAGCTAGACAAACCAGCTGAGACAGATATTTCAGGTAGAGGGTACAGCATGAGCAAGGGTCCCGAGGTGTGGAGGTCCACAGAGTCCAGGGATGCACAAATAGCTTGTGCTGTAACTCAGAGTGTCAGGAGAGAAGGGGACAGAAAAGAAGCTCAATAAAAGAGCAGGAGTGAAGTTACAAAGGGCCTGGAGGACCATGCTCAGCAGGTTCTACCCTGGATAATGGGGGGAGACTTTGAAAGAGGTGGATGAGATTCGCACTTAGAAAGCTCACTTAGAGCAATGTTGAATTGCATAGAAGTGAGGTAATTAAAAACCAGGGCCGGTGCAGTAGTATGGATAAGAGTAGCTTTGTGTGAGAAGAAAAGGTCCAAATGTTAGGGGAAAAAATAAGAAAAAGATGAGAAAAGAGACTTTGTATGTGTGAGGATTTCCAAGGATAGTGATCTAAGTGTCTAAGTTGATGTGATGTTGAGAATGGGCAGAGGAAGTGAATAGCTTTGTTGGGGAGGTTGGATGAGCTGCTTGAGATTCTTACAGGGCATCTTAGTGAAGACGAACCAGTTGCATCTGCAGTGCTGGGAAGGCACTTGCAGCAACTCCTGGAAGTTAGTGAAGCTACAAGCATGTGCGAACTCTTCCAAGGAAAGTCTGTGGCATGGTGAGTTGAGGACATAGCACCAAACCCTGAAACAGTAATAGTGAAGGCAAAGAAGTGGAGGGATATGCATTGGAGATTGTGAAGAAATGGTCAAAGTGTAGGAGGAAGATCAGTCTCCAGGGAAGTTTTCTTGAATTTGGGTGTGATCCTAGGATAGGTTAAAATCCGACAGAGCTTCCAAGGAACCAGTGATGATTGGGAAGTGTTAGTTGTCCGACTCTTTCATGACCCCATGGACTGTAGCCTGCCAGGCTCCTCTGTCCATGGGAATTTTCCAGGAAAGAATACTGGAGTAGGTTGCCATGCCGTTCTCCAGGAGATCTTCCCAACCCAGGGATCGAACCCAGGTCTCAGGCATTGGAAGGCAGATTCTTTACCATCTTAGCCACCAGGGAAGCCCACTGATGGTTGGGGAAGCCCCAAAAATGGCAAGCATGATTTCCATTTTAGAATTCCAGGTTAATTTTCCATGTTGGTTTCATCTGGTTTATTGTGCCAGTAATTTAAAGGAGAAAACAATTTCCATTTTATTTGTGTTTTTCTTCAGGGGGACTCAAGAAAATAGAAAACAATAGGATTGTCAATATCTGAGGTAGACATCCATGTAATCAATAGAGAACATAGGCAAATACAAGATAATTATAGTTTTATATTGCATTCTATTTAGATGAATACAGTTATCCATTCTTCTATTTAAATTAGCCAGAATAACGCTATATAGCTTAAAACAATGAAGGTTTATTTCCCATGCATAGTTCATATCTACCGAAGACTCTTGAGAGTCCCTTGGACTGCAAGGAAATCCAACCAGTCCATTCTGAAGATCAACCTGGGATTTCTTTGGAAGGAATGATGCTAAAGCTGAAACTCCAGTACTTTGGCCACCTCATGCGAAGAGTTGACTCATTGGAAAAGACGTTGATGCTGGGAGGGATTGGGGGCAGGAGGAGAAGGGGACGACAAAGGATGAGATGGCTGGATGGCATCACTGACTCGATGGACATGAGTCTGAGTGAACTCCGGGAGTTGGTGATGGACAAGGAGGCCTGGCGTGCTGCAGTTCATGGGGTTGCAAAGAGTCAGACACGACTGAGTGACTGAACTGAACTGAACTGAACCATGGTCAGTGAGCTTGGCCCCACATGGTTACTCAGGATCCAGGCTGGCAGAAAGTCTACCATCTTGAAGCTACACCATTTGGAACATTTGACTTCTGCAGTCACTTTACTAGGGAAGAAGAGAAGTCCTGGCTTTGTCATGTCCTGGCTCTAATTTGCTTTGTCCCAGAAGGGGTATGAACCGCTTTAAGTCATAGTCCTTTGGCCATATAACTGCCCATATAACTGCATGGAGCTGGGAAATGTGGAGGCGTATACGGTGGCCAGTACATGTCTCTGCCATGCTCCATATTGTAAAAATTCAAAGTCCCCAAAGCCAATTTACATAATAAAATATATGCAAAAACCAATAATAAAATGCCTTACAATTAATATTAGCAAGTATTAGTAAAATGCTCTTATTAAAAATCTAAACAAACATAAATGGAAGTGCATCTATGTCTGGTTTCATTAGAAGCAATTTACTTCTTTAAAACCCCAGTTATTTAGATGCTGACATATTATCTGTAACACTACCACATTGACATTACATTTATATATTTTCGAAGCTTCTAATCACAATTTGTTCTTTCTGGTGATTGGCCTTCATCCAGCAGCACACGAAGTGTCACCTCATTAGAACAAAAGACACTTCTATCACCCAGGGAATACTAAGTACTTTAAGAGCCTTGTTCAGGAACCATGGGCAGAGACTAATATATGTATTTTCTATTATTTCACACCTTGAGGAAATTTTCACATTATTTTATGTTTATCTAAAGCTCACATTACTATGCTGCTGCTAAGTCACTCCAGTCGTGTCTGACCCTGTGCGACCCCATAGACGTCAGCCCACCAGGCTCCCCCATCCCTGGGATTCTTCAGGCAAGAACACTGGAGTGGGTTGCCATTTCCTTCTCCAATGCGTGAAAGTGAAAAGTGAAAGTGAAGTTGCTCAGTCGTGTCTGACTCTTTGCCACCCCATGGACTTCAGCCCACCAGGCTGCTCCGTCCATGGGATTTTCCAGGCAAGAGTACTGGAGTGGGGTGCCATTGCCTTCTCCTCTCTATGGCACAGAATAATTTTGGAATGTTACCAGTTTCCATAGCATATGGAAAGGAGAAAGCAAGGGAATTATTGCTTAGTATTATGCTTATTATTTCTTATTGAAAGGAGGAAGCAAGGGAATTCCAGAAAAACATCTACTTCTGCTTCATTGACTATGCTAAAGCCTTTGACTGTGTGGATGACAATGAACTGTGGAAAATTCTTAAAGAGATGGGAATACCAGACCACCTGACCTGCCTCCTGAGAAACCTGTGTGCGTGTCAAGATGCAACAGTTAAAACTGGACATGGCACAATGGACTGATTCCAAATTGGGAAAGGAGTGCATCAAGGCTGTATATTGGCACCCAGCTTATTTAACTTACATGCAGAGTACATCATGTGAAATGCCAGACTGGAAGACCCTCAAGCTGGAATCAAGATTGCTACAGGAAATGTCAGCAACCTCAGATATGTAGATGATACCACTTAATGGCAGAGAGCAAGGAGAACTAAAGAGTCTCTTGATGAGGGTGAAAGAGGAGAGTGAAAAATCTGGCTTAAAACTCAACATTCAAAAAGCTAAGATCATGGCATCCAGTCCCATCACTTCATGGCAAATAGATGGGGAAAAAGTGGAAGCAGTGACAGATTTTATTTTCTTGGGCTCCCAAATCACTGCAGATGGTGACTGCAGCCATGAAGTTAAAAGACATTTACTCCTTGAAAGGAAATCTATGACAAACCTAGACAGCATATCAAAAAGCAGAGACATCATTTTGTTGACAAAGGTTGTATAGCCAAAGCTATGTTTTTTTCAGTAGTCATGTACAGATATGAGAGTTGGACCGTAAAGAAGGCTGAGCACTGAAGAATTGATGCTTTTGAGTTGTGGTGCTAGAGAAGACTCTTGAGAGTCCCTTGGACTGCAAGGAGATCAAACCAGTCAAACCTAAAGGAAATTGGGAGGACTGATGCTGTAGCTGAAGCTCCAATACTTTTACCACCTGATGCGAGGAGCCAACTCACTAGAAAATACCCTGATACTGGGAAAGATGGAGAGCAGGAGGAGAAGGGGACGACAGAGGATAAGATGGTTGGATGGCATCACCAACTCAATGGACATGAGTTTGAGCAAACTCCGGGAGATAGTGGAGGACGGGGAGCCTGGCATGCTGCAGTCCACGGGGTCATAGAGTCAGACACAACTTAGTGATTAACAACAATGACATACTTTAAAATTAGTAATTAAAATGAGCTTAATTACAGTAGCATCTTATTTTTTGATTTTGAATTAATCTTGAAATTTCTGAAAGCTGTGATTGGCAGCTCTTTAAAAGTATTTGTATATAGGCCATTTTCCCCCTGGTCAAAACATATTTATTTCTCAAGAATGCTGTTTTGAAGGAAATTTGTAAAAAATAATTTTACAAATGGGTTTTAGACATTCAGTTACTGCTTTTATATTGGATATTTAAGAGATACCTTTACTTATCAAAGGGCGTTCCAAGTACTCAGTGGTAAAGAATCTACATGCCAAGGCAAGAGACACAAGAGACGGAGATTTAATCTCTTAGTCCAGAAGATTCCCTGGAGGAGGAAATGACAAGTTGGTCTGGTATTCTTGCCTGCCACCCCTCTCATCTCTGTTCCAGGCAGGAAGAAGAGAGAAGGGTAAAGTCAAAGGCTACCTCAGCCCTGCCTTTTAATTCAGGCAAGAACATGTTCCTCAGGGTCTTCCAGCTACATCTAATTGCCCAAACTGAGTGAAGTGACATGCTTAGCTGCAGGGACACAGGAAGGCTGTATAATTTTAACTGTTCTGTTCACAAGCAGGGAAGTGAGAGTGTTAACCATATAGGCAACTAGTAACATATGCTGAACTTACCTGAGTTAGAATAAAGCTACTTATGTTACTAAAAAATTAACAAGTACATATTTATTTGATCAATGGATAACATTCAGTGTTATTTATAATTGGCCTTCTTGTAGAGAGCCATTTTGGAGCATTTCTCAGCTCCCGTCTTATATCTTTCTATATCTGACACTTGGGTATTTACCCCCTTTTAGATAAAATCATCTTTGGTTATTTTTAAAATCGAGTGAGAAGGACACTTTCGGTTAACCTATGAGATAACAAGGCAGATATGCTGCTGCTGCTGCTGCTGCTGCTAAGTTGCTTCAGTCGTGTCCGACTCTGTGCGACCCCATAGATGGCAGCTCACCGGGCTCCTCCGTCCCTGGGATTCTCCAGGCAAGAACACTGGAGTGGGTTGCCATGTCCTTCTCCAATGCATGAAAGTGAAGAGTGAGAGTGAAGTCGCTCAGTTGTGTCCAACTCTTAGCGACCCCATGGACTGCAGCTTACAAGGCTCCTCCACCCATGGGATTTTCCAGGCAAGAGTACTGGAGTGGGTCGCCATTGCCTTCTCCCCTCTATACAGGAGGCAGATATAAACAGATCTAAATAGGAAATGCTAGAAACCTTAATGGGGCGTCCTAGGTGGCTCAGTGGTAATGTGGCAAAGAATCTTCCTGCCAACAAAGAAGAGCTGTGGGTTCCATCCCTGGGTCAGGAAGATCTCCTGGAGAAGGAAACAGCAACCCACTCCAGGATTCTTGCCTGAAAGGTCCCATGGACAGAGGAGCCTGGCAGGCTACAGTCTATGGGTTCACAAAAGAGTTAGACACGACTTAAGCAACTAAACAATAATAACAGAAGTCTTAACACAGATCCAAGTGTATCAAATGATTACCAGAGTCTGAAATGTTATATTTCCCAGCTTTGTTCAATAATATGTTTTAATTTCTTTTGAATTTGCTCATGTCAAGTCCAAAGCAAGTGTTCCTGATCAGTGGGCAGCTCTGCCTCAAGTGGTCCATCTCCTGTTTCTACCATCGTCAAGCATTACTTCCAAGGATGCATGTCAACCTGTACCTGATGGCAGAAGGGAAAGAACCTGCAGAACTGACTGTTCACAGCCAGTTTCTAACAGTCGGTGTCTAACAGTGGCTGGCTTCCTGTCCATGCACATGCCGCCGGTTAGAATTTCATCTAGGACCCATTAAGAGCCCTGTTGCAAGGACGGGGCACTGTGAACTGTTTGCCAGGAAGAAGAGCAAAGGGGTTCAGAAAGAGAGCTGGGCTCTGTCACATAACTGATTTGCTTGGTCAACAATTACCTTTTGGTAAACACTGGTTGAGTCTGGCAAGGTTGGTGGAGCTGTATTTCTCTCCTCCACAATTTTGCTGCAGAAGAACCACAGAAACATGTTTTAAACTCAATTCTGATCAATGTACAAGAAGTCACAAAACAGTCACTTGAGCTCTGCTTGTAAAAAAAGAAGTCCCCACTCTCTGTCCTTAATGACTGCTATGAATATTTTGAGTGAAAGTTTCACTCCTGGACAGACCCCCAAATACTCAAAATATTCTGATGGCAGGAGCAGCCAGCCATAAAGCTGGGGGCCTGGATGGAGTGCTTTGTAAAGTGGGTGTTCCCAGGACCAGGGAACTCTAGACCTTAGTGCTGGTCTGAAGGAAGCAGGCTGCCATGCTTGCTTTCTTACTGTTTTTTTTTTTTTTAATAATTTTATTTATTTATGTTTTTGGCTGTGCTGGGTCTTTGTTGCTGTGCTTGGGTTTTCTCTAGTTGAGGTAGTGGGGGCTACTCCTCACTGTGGTGGTTTGTCTTGTTTTGGAGTGAGGGCTTTAGACGTACGGGCTTCAGTAGTTCTGGTGCATGAGCTTAGCTGCCTTTCAGCATGTGGAATCTTTCTGGACCAGGGATGGAACCCATGTCCCCTGCATTTGCAGGTGGATTCTTAACGACTGGACAACCAGGGAAGTCCTCTGACGGATTTTAATGCAGATGCCATGGAGATCCAAACCATCTCTGTAGGCATCCATATATCCAGAACCAACCCTCATTTCATCACTTCAAGTCCCTTTATTGTTATGAGTAATAGTAGCAGTAATACTAATTTGGACCTCAGGTGCAAAAGGGCTGACCCAGCGCACGCTTCAGCTCCTGTCATGCCATCAGCATTGTTCTCTGTTCAAAATCCCGATCCTCTCCTGTTCTCTTCTCCCTTGTGTAGGTAATCCATGTAACATTCTTTTATCTGTATATGTTCTTGAAAGCATGTATAGTTTTGTATGTCTTTTTAAAAATTTTATATTTACTCTATTAGGTTAGAGACCTTATTCTACTATTTTTTTTCTGCCCTTATCACTGTTCTTACATGATTTGTTCTTGCATGTTGCTATGCATGTTGGGTTGGATTTCCCAGAGAACAGACTGTGAGATAGATTAGCCTGAAAGAAGGTTACTTAAAATGTTCTGTGCTTCAGGATCAAGCCCTGGGAGAGTGGGGAGGAGGGCGGAGGGAGAGAAGCAGGACTGGGCAGGGCGAGACCCTGACCTTTTTAATGATGGGGACCTCATGGGAAGCTCTGGAGCTGGGACGTCCAGCCTCAAGGCATCAACCAGTTATTGGACCTGGGCTGCCCTGGGAACATGACTGGGAGAGGGGCTTGCACTGGCTGACAGCAATTGTTAGAGAGGTTTGAGGGTAAGAGTATCAGTGGCCAACAGCTCTAGGAGCTGGAGGACCTGTTCAGTTCTGAATGCTTCTGTTCCGACAGAGGCCACAGAGCACACTCAGCTATCTGCCACACTACACTAAGTCCAGGCTGTTCTTTCTAAGCCGTGCTTCACATCCCTCCGTGTTTACTTGCATGGCTTCAGATGGCCTTGATTCCCTGGTACCAGAAATGATGTTGCAACAAACAGCCCTACTTATCAGGTGGATCCAAGGTGTTTCCCTGGGGATTGTCAAATGGAGTCCTGAGTGATGGTGTTGGGTGCCTATATTCCCACCAGGGGTGCACAAGGGTATTTGGGGTTCATCAACTCGAAGTTATATAGCTCTCTAATTTCTGCCATTCTGATGGGTCTGTGATGTTTGAATTTGGTTTAAATTTGCATTTCTATCATTTTTAATGGGTTTGAGAATATCATTGTATGCCGTTTAGCCCCCTGAGTTTCCTCCTTTTTGAATTGTCTGTTCACATTCTTTGTCCATTTCCTCTTGGGTTCTTAAAAATATTTCTGATCTCTCTTTAGCTGGTAAACAAACCTCCTGTATAGATTTTAATAATGATATTTAAAGAATTTAAGCAACCCTCCCTGGAGTGTGGATTCCTGTTCAGAATATTTCAATATTAACTAACTATTCTCTCTCTCTCTTTCTTTCTCTCTCACACACAAGGTTGTTTATTATGAAGTATTTTTGAAGATTATATAACAATTGTCTAGTTAATTTTAGCTGAAGATTTCTTTGGAGTGGCTGACAGTGTATGTGTGTGTGTTTGACTCTCACTGCTTTCTTTGTGCCTATTAGTAATCCTTTTACATCTAAATCTACAAAAATTTATAATATTTTCAACATTTTGGGGTTAGAACATCTCAACTTATAGTCAATTGAATCTACAAAGGAGCTGAAGGGGGTAGAAAGACTGGTTTTTCTTCTATCTTTCTTGCATCCTCTCCTGCTCTCCTCTTTTTTCTCTCTGCTATATTGGTCAAAATAAGGTCTTGGAATCTCTGAATTCTATCATTTTGGGAATGTTTTTAAGGTACATAATTTTATCTAAAACAGAATATCCTATAGCTGAGGGAAATGTTTTTCATCCCAGAATATGTAAAGCCTTTCCAGACGTGTGATGTGCACACAAGCTGGGCCATGATCCTGAACAGGTTCATCTTTTGACTCTCCTTTCATAGCTCAAATGGCAACCCACTCCAGTTCTTGCCTGGAGAATCCCATGGACAGAGGAACCTGGTGGGCTACAGTCCATGGGGTCGCAAAGAGTTGGATAGGACACAACTGAGCAACTAACACTTTCTCTTCACTTTCATAGCTCACCTCCCACATGGGGGAGAAACACCCTCAGGGTGGTCTGCTTCAGCTTTCCCCAGGGGAATTTTATGTTGGGGGATGAATCTATTCACACCCATCTGTTTTGGGTTAAAATTTTCACTGAATACAAACCAAATTCTCCTGCGGTCTTTCCTGCAGAAGCCTGGGTTGTCTATAAGATGGGCTGACAGTGCAGACTGTGTCCTCTCACACCCAGGAAAATTCAGAGTAACTATTCCAGCTAGAGCACAATATTTAAAAAATTCTTTTCCCCCTTATTTTTGGGCCAAGCTGCACGGCATGTGGGATCTTAGTTCCCCGACCAGGAATTGAACCCATGAAGTGAAAGCACAGTGTCTTAACCATGGGACCTCCAGGGGAGTCCCTAGTGCACAGTTCTGAAACTGGTATCTTAAATTCATTTCTAAGCTGGAAGTGGCTTATATTTACCTCATTGATACCACCTTTATCTTTTTTTTTTTTTTGCTTATTTTTTATTATTATTATTTTTTAATTTATTTTTTATTTTACTTTACAATTCTGTATTGGTTTTGCCGTACATTGACATGAATCCACCACGGGTGTACATGTGTTCCCAAACATGAACCCTTGAGTCTAGACACCATATTTCCTCTTGGATGAAGGAACTGGGAAAGTCTGGCAGTACAATTGGCAGGGATGGTGGACATGCACCCAGGTTGCCTGTCTCAGAAAGCACTCACCAGAGCCTCACTCTTCAAGGCTGGTTACTTCTTAGCTGCATGGACAGACACTTGGTTCAGCAGCCCAAACATATTCTGAAAACCACATCTGTGTGGGAATCTGGATTCTGCCATTCACCAGCTGTGTGACCTTGACAGGAGACCTCCTCTCCTAGCTCCTTCATGTATAGGATGAGGGTGAAGGTTCTTTCCACATGGGGCTATTGGAAGGATTCAGTTAGAAAATACCAATGAAGTGCCTGATCCACAGCAAAATACCTTCTCTTTCTGAAAACCTCCACATCAAGGAGATAAAGTGGAGATACCTATCGAGAGTGTTGTTCAAGACAGACCCCAGTACCGCTAAATGAAGAGATGAGAGAACAGACAAAGGACCGATTGAATGAGTGAGGGTGTGACCCACACTATCTCTGACTAAGGGAGATTGGAGATCAAAACTGTGATGTAAATACTCAGTGAATGCCTGTAGAGCTGGCCATTGTGGTAGACTTTTTTTTTTTAATTGGAGTATAATTGCTTTTTAATGTTGTGCAAGTTTCTGCTGTCCAGTGAAGTGAGTCAACCATATGTATGCATATATCCCCTTCTACCTTCCTAATCCCACCCATCTAGGTCATCACAGAGCACTGAGCTGAGCTCCCTGTGACTCACAGCAGGTTCCGCTCACTATCTATTTTACACATGGTAGTGTATCCATGTCAGTTCCAATCTTCCAATTCACCCAACCCTCTTCCCCACACCCCATCTCCCCATGCCTATTCTCTACATCTGAAAACAGGTTTGTCTGTATTATCCTTCTAGATTCCACATATGTGCATTGATATATTTTCTCTTTCTGACTTACTTCATTCTGTTTGACAGACTCTAGGTCCATCCATATCTCTACAAATGACCCACTTTCATTCCTTTTCATGGCTGAGTAATATTCCATTGTGTATATGTCATCTTCTTTATCCATTCATCTGTAGATGGACATCTAGGTTGCTTCCATGTCCTGATTATTGTAAATAGCGCTGCAATAACATTGGGGTGCATGTGTCTTTTTGTTTGGCATATTCTTAAGGGAAATTATCTCATATAATTATCACAAGAATCTTTTAAGAAAGGTATCATTATCACCATTTTGTAAATGAGGAAATGAAAGCTCATGGAGAAGGTCACATAACAGTGGTGCCATGACTAGGAAGTGGTTTTACTAAAGAATCACAAAGGTGGAAGGCCCTAGATATATATATATGTGTGTGTGTGTGTGTGTGTGTGTGCATAGGGGTATTTTCAGGTATAAGTATGTGCCTGTGATGTTTAAGATCAGTCCTGGGTGTTCTTTGGAAGGAATGATGCTAAAGCTGAAACTCCAGTACTTTGGCCACCTCATGCGAAGAGTTGACTCATTGGAAAAGACTCTGATGCTGGGAGGGATTGGAGGCAGGGGGAGAAGGGGATGACAGAGGATGAGATGGCTGGATGGCATCACTGACTCGATGGATGTGAGTTTGAGTGAACTCTGGGAGTTGGTGATGGACAGGGAGGCCTGGCGTGCTGCAATTCATGGGGTCGCAAAGAGTCGGACACGACTGAGTGACTGAACTGAACTGATGGTGTTTAACTTCATCCCAAGAAAATGGTAGGCCCTGATGACATGCTTGTGTAGTGATTAGATTACTATAAATGTTGGTGGTAATTAGAAGGGACAAGGCAGATGAAGGGACGGGTAGAACAGGAATAATAGTTTTGACAATGTGGCCTTGAGGAAGGGAACTCAAGGTCAACTCATGGAGGGACTGCCTTCCTATATTTTAGGGAAGAGAAAACTGGATTGCAGGTCCTGAGCAAGGTCAGAGGGATGTGCCTGAGAATTCAAAGAGCCAAGGCTGGGGGATTATGTCCAGTGAGCATCCTGGTGAGATTCATGGGCATATGTGGAAGTCTCTTCAATATGACCAGTGTATATGAGCACCCAGATCTTTTCCTTTTAAAGGTTTTCGAGTAGCTCCATGAATATGGAGCTCATAGAATATAGGCATCTGCTTTTGGACTGATTTGTTATTTTTGTTTAGTCACTAAGTTGTGTCCAGCTCTTTTACGACCCCATGGACTATATCCCACCAGACTCATCTGCCCATGGGATTTTCCAGGCAAGAATACTGGAGTGGGTTCCCACTTCCTTCTCCAGGGGATCTTCCTGAACCAGGAATTGAACCTGGGTCTCCTGCATTGGCAGGCACACTCTTTACAAATGAGCCACCTGGGAGAGTTAAAAACATCAGTTTGAGCCTGAGTGACCCTGAGCTTTAGCATCGTGTTGCCTCAGATTATGTACTTGGCCTCTCTGTACTTTGTAAATGGAGATATAAATCTAATACAATTTTTGTGAGGTTAAAATAAAATAATTCATATAAAGCACAGCACAGTTCCAAGTACCTAGTTAGTGCTTAATAAAATAAATATATTAATAATGATTCCCATGACAAAATTTGTTAGAATGGAAAGCACTTCTAAGCCATCATCCATTCGGTTTTATTTTAAGATCATTACAGGGGCTTCGCTGGTGGTCTAGTGGTTAAGAATCTGCCTTGCATTGCAGGGACATGGGTTCAGTCCCTGGTCAGGGAACCAGGATCCCACATGCTGCAGGGCAACAGAGCCTGTGCTCCACAATTAAGACCCAACACAGTCAAGGAAATAAATATTTTTTTAAAAGATCATTATAAAACACAGAGAGGCTCTTTGAAGGCCTGTCCCTTGGTTTACTTTGCTAACATGTTCTTGTCTCATTTGGGTGGGACTGACCCAGAGTTTCAAGCCAGGGTGTTAACATGGTGACCAACCAGTGGCAAGGAAGAGATTTCTTGCAGGTGCTGTGGCCACCCATGGTACCGGTCTTGAAGATCAGCCCTTTACCTTTTCCATTTCCCTTTGGCAGCCCAGCGTCTCAGTGTGCAGGACACCAGCCAGCTGCAGCCTGTAGGTGTCACCCTTCTGCTGGCCAAGCATCACTGCTGACATCACACCCCCACACTGGCGCCACAGCACCAATCTACATGCTTGGGTTCCACAACTTTTCTTAGCCAGTGGAATCTGAGATATTGTCTTCATGTGCAAGATCAACAGCATAGAAACTGAAGGGACTTCCCTGGTGGCCCCTTAAGACTCTGCATCTCCAGTGCAGTGGGTGTGAACTTGACCCTCATCAGGGAACAAAGATCCCACACACCACGTGGCCAAGAAAAGAAAAAACAATGACCAAAAAAGAGGATTCACACTGGAAATTTAAGGTGTGATACTGAGTGGGCTGTTGGAGAAGATAGGTATTGAAGGAAGTGGAGCAGGGACTCAGAGGTGTCATGCTTGGGATGAAATTAACTGCTTGGTTCTGGATGGTTCCCTTGGATGAGTCACTAACAAAGGGAAAAACTGTGGGTCTGGGCTCCAGGTCTTTATCTCAGGCCAAAGGCAGCATTTCCCAGAGTGAATGCTGATCAGAAAGATGCTTTAGGAAGGAGGTATTCCACAGTCCAATCAGTTTGAGAAACTCTCTTTCCTACATTTTCTTCCAGATGATTCCCAATGCATGTTTTGAAAATTTCTCTCCTTAGGTTATGGGTACAGGTGCTCCTGGGGTCCTCTTGATAACTGAACTGTAAACAGTGGTGTGTGAAAGTGGCCTTGAAAACACTCACTATTACTATCTCTTTCTAACCGTGACTTTAGTGATGTCATGTTGGTGACTTCAGATCAGCCAAAGAGGGAGTAGTTATGTCATGGGAGTCAGCAAATGCTACAAATTTGAACTCTTCTTCCCAGAACTGCTTGATAGCCATCCTCGAGCACTCTATGGCCCAGAGACCTGCTCACCTTGGTCATGCCTTTGAGTACCCACGTGGCTGACCATGACCCATGGGACCAAATAATCTGAATCAAGGTGGTGTGATGATTCTTTGTTTCTGAGGAATTGAATTCACCCGATCCACACTAATGTGGTCTAGGATAGAGGTCACAAAAATGGTCAACTGAGTCCTAAAGTCAGCCTCCTAGTCCATTTTTTTGGGGGTGGTGGTGGTGGTGGTCCATACAGCATTTGTTAAAACCTAGGAATTGGTTGCCAAAATTTAAAATCTGGTCTGTTTCACATGAAAACCCAGGCTTCTGATTGTCTCAAAAGAGAAAATCAGGAGCTCTGGCAATCATGAGCAATACCCTTGTACTGAGACAGGGGCTGGGGCTGAGAGGCAGTCATCCTCGTGGACTTGCACACATTTGTCTTTACACTGAAGGCCCCATCCAGGTAACTGTGCTTCCTTTGGCTGCCTTTACCTCTGTAGGCACATGAGTTTGGCTTCTAACAAAGAGTCAGCCCTACGCTCTGTTCCTCCCACAGTCGGCTTGAGGTGTTTTACAATAAGGTAGGCCATGCTCCAGGTGCAGAGGTGGGTAGGATCACCTTCCACTGGGGAAATCAAAGTGGCATTACTGATCTATAGCCCTGGAGCTCTGGGGGAACTTTCTATCAGAGGTCAGACTTCCATGATCTTGGTTACAGGAGGGTGGATGGCATTCCAGGTAGTAGGGCCAGCAGGAGTGAAAACGTGGTGATAAGAATGTTCCCATGTGCTTTGGGAATTCTAAGACCTAGGGTTCCTGCTGGGCAATTGGGCGATACCAGGGTGAAAGTGTAGAGTGGGCCAGGTCACAGAGCCCCTTGGATTTGAGGCTTAATTCAGTTTAGCCTCATAAATGCTCTCTGAGGCCTTTCTAGCCCAGGTTCTCTACTAGAGCATGAACACAGGTCTGATTGTGGTGAAACCTCTGTCCAGGACTTTTATCCATAGTGTAGTCATTTGTAAGTTGGTTTTTGTTGGTGTGTGTGTTTGCCACGGACCCTCATTAGGTTTACCTAATGTAAAGCCCTTTATTCGAACCTGATAGACCAGAACATTTTCAGTTTGAAAAAAATCTATCTCATTTGACCTGAGGAACAAAGAAAGCCCTGGAGCTCCAGGGGTCTTCCATATGAAGGGCAAGTTCCTAGAAGTCTCTGTAGCCTGTCTGCCTGGGAGGGCACCACCCAGCGGAGCTTCAATCTCACGTGGACACAGAGTCAGAAGGAGGCCAGGAGCAGGCCGTTGTGGAGGCTGAGGGGTGAGGGGATGTGTTTGAAAGAGGTGAGAGGGAATAGGCAGGAAAGAAAATGAAGGTCTGTTTATCATACAGCAAGAACATGGGCCTGATTGTTTCAGGAACAAAGGAATAATGAGAACTGTCAAGGGCCCTCTATATCGAGGGCTCCAGACATGCCCAAGGATAGGGGTATACGTGTGTGTGTGTGTGTGTGTGTGTGTGTGTGTGTGTGTGCTTGTGTATATGTGTATTTGTGTGTGTTTTATCCAGGTGAAGATGGAAGGACCCCCAAACAGACAAAATCTCCTCAGGCTTCTTGCTGACTTTCTGAGACATAATACAAAAAATATAGTTCATTGTGATAAATGTGCTGTCTTCACATAGAACAGAAGAGCTCCTCTTAGGGTGAATAGCCTGTATTTGGGGGATCGTCATAGGTGGGGAGACGTGAGCAGGGGTAGGAAAGGAAAGGGTGGCAAGGGTAGGTATGGCTGGAGGAGGGTAGTCAGAGCTGCTTTAAAAAAGGTGTCTATTCATACAGTTGGCTAACAAATACATAAAAAGATGCTCAACATCACTCATTATCAGAGAAACGCAAATCAAAACCACAATGAGGTACCATCTCATGCCAGTCACAATGGCTGCTATCCAAAGTTTACACACAATAAATGCTGGAGAGGGTGTGGAGAAAAGGGAACCCTCTTACACTGTTGGTGGGAATGTAAACTAGTATAGCCACTATGGAGAACAGTGTGGAGATCCCTTAAACAACTGGGAATAGAACTGCCTTATGACCCAGCAATCCCACTGCTGGGCATACACACCGTGGAAACCAGAATTGAAAGAGACACGTGTA
The DNA here is from genome assembly GCF_014754425.2 of Oryx dammah. Lineage (NCBI taxonomy): Eukaryota > Metazoa > Chordata > Mammalia > Artiodactyla > Bovidae > Oryx > Oryx dammah. The sequence goes on along the minus strand of NW_024070186.1, from coordinate 28,977,087 downwards.
TCCCAATGTTCATTGCAGCACTGTTTATAATAGCCAGGACATGGAAGCAACCTAGACGTCCATCAGCAGATGAATGGATAAGAAAGCTGTGGTACATATACACAATGGAGTATTACTCAGCCATTAAAAAGGATACATTTGAATCAGTTCTAATGAGGTGGATTAAACTGGAGCTTATTATACAGAGTGAAGTAAGCCAGAAAGAAAAGCATCAATACAGTATACTAACACGTATATATGGAATTTAGAAAGATGGTAACAATAACCCTATATGTGAGACAGCAAAAGAGTCACGGATGTATAGAACAGTCTTTTGGACTCTGTGGGAGAAGGCGAGGGTGGGATGATTTGAGAGAATAGCATTGAAACATGTAAATTATCATATGTGAAACAGATCTCCAGTCCAGGTTTGATGTATGAGACAGGGTGCTCAGGGCTTGTGCCCTGGGATGATTCAGAGGGATGGGATGGGGAGGGAGGTGGGAGGGGGGTTCAGGATGGGGAACACATGTACACCCACGGCTGATTCATGTCAATGTATGACAAAAACCACTACAATATTGTAAAGTAATTAGCTTCCAATTGAAATAAATAAATTAAAAATAAAGTATCTATTGGTGATGTTTGCTGTGTTGCATGCCCCCTCCATGACCTCAAAACTTCCAAGAAAACTGACTTATCCTTCCTTCTTTCTGGAAGCGAAAGGTAAGACTTAACTCGTGGGTGGGCCCAATATAAATTAGAAGGGAGAGGCAGCTGTACCCTCGACTCACATAAAAGTCCTCTGGATGTCCACTGGGTTTGGATGGGAAGACAGCCCATCTTCAGGTTTCAAAACAAGGTGGCCCTGACTAGCACCTGGGTTTAAGGGAAGGTCAGTGGGAATGGAAGAGCAGGAAGCAATAGGCTGGGGAGGGAGAGGAGAGGAGAGTGCTGGGCTCAGCCCCACCTGCCCTCTTCAGTGCCCCCAGCTCCCTTGGGTCTCATCTTCATCTTAATTAAGATCACACACATAGAGTTCCAGTGCTTTGTAGATGCTCAGTAAATACCTTAGCACCACCTTTGGATTGGTCTCCAGTAACAGTGCTGCCCAATTCTGCTCTGGGGGTAACAGGGTGCCCTGACAGAGCCCAGATAGGGGCCAGTTTGCCACGTCACCATTCATCACGTAGTCCCACGTTCCTCTCTCCCCCAGGCATGGATTTAGGACAGAGCCCCAGAGACTACTGACCCAGTCAAAGCTGTTCTTAGCATCTCACCTCATCAGATAGTCTCGAGAATAAAAGCTCTCCAAGGTCACCTTTACTGTGAAATTCGAAAATCATATTTATTCACCAATTCACAGAAAGTGTCATAATGACCACCAACATGAATCAGTTTGTAGGCATTTACAAGCCAAGGCTGAAAATAAATATCTGTCTGTGTTGAATAGGCATTTAACAAATTACTTGGAAACAGCAAGAATCTGAATTGTTAGAAATTTAAAGTTTGTGATTCACACACGGGTAAGATCACAGTCATGGGAAGGAGCCCAACAGATTCCTATGATGGTTCTTATTTCTTCTTACATCTTTATATACATAAAGCTTCTTGGTGGCCCTCACTGTGTGACAGCCTGGAATGGATCTGACAGCTCAATTACGCAGGGGAGGGGAGCTGGAAGAGGGTGGGGGGAGGCAAAAGGGCATTTTCCTCTGTGACTGGGCAATCTCGTTCAATGAGCAAGATGACAGCATGATCTGAAATTAGATTCAGTATAAATGCATCCTTCTAATGAGACAGTCCAGAGTTTGCCTTGTGTCACACGCACACACACACAATAGAATATTTAGTACATAAACCCATTTTGTAAATTGAAGGCATTCACTCTGAGACAGCTGGAAGATCTCAGAAGTCTGACACGAGTCAGGTACACACTGGCCCAGCCATGGCGCTGCAGATGGCCATGGCGAGAGGGACTCTGGCCGCATTGGCAGAAACTGTCCAGACAGTAACGGTGATCAAAGGTGATTCTATAGAATGATGCTGCTGGCCCTTCCTCTGTCTACAGTGTCAACACCACAGAGGTTCTGAGGAGAGAAAGCTCACAGGACCTTTCCCCCACCCACTGTGGTTGGGCAGATTGGAATAAACAGTCATCAAAGGCTTCTAATTGCTGGTGGCAGCTCCAGATAAGGGAGAAGAAATCTGTAGAACGTTCAGATCAGCTGAGCCCAGAACCTTTTCATTTAGCTCCAGAACTGAAGTTGGCAAAACTCAACATTTCATTGAGTATTTAGGAAATGGCAGAGACGATAGGAAGAGAGCCCCTGGCCCCATTCCCTTTAGAAATATCTTGCTGGGAGTTATGCAGATGAGGCTTTAGTGGTACTGACCACTTACTGTAACATTCTATCACTGATCACTACCAGAGAGCCCGACCCAAGACCTGCAGCTGGCTGACAGGATGCCGAATCTGAATCTGTGAAACCACAAAAGCTTCTCTTCAGGCAGCTGTGATGATCTACATAGGGGATGAGGCTGACCTGCTTCTCTGCAACTCATTTAACTTGGGGTGTGTTGATTCTAGGGCTTCCCAGGTGACTAAGAGGTAAAGAATCCACCTGCCAAGCAGGAGATGCAGGTTCCATCCCTGGGTTGGGAAGATCCCCTGGAGAAGGAAACGGCAACTCACTCCAGTGTTCCTGTCTGGGAAATCCCATGGACAGAAGAGCCCAGCAGGCTACAGTCCATGGGGTCGCAAAGAGTCAGATATGACTTAGTGACTAGACAGCAGCAGCAGCATGGTGATACTACTGTCTACTGAGTGGCAACAAGTTGGATCTTCAATTTCTAAGCACTTATCAAACTCTTACTATGTGCCAGTGTTTTGAGAGCAAGAATAACAGTAATAAAAAGCATAACATCCAAACCAGTGCTTCTAAGGAATTTAAACTATGAATCATTGGCATCTTCATTCTACATCTCACTTATTTCATTTTATATGTGTGTGTGTGTGTGTATATATATATATATATATGACACATATTTAGCTATCCTTAGCTACTTGTCTGAAAATTTATATTTAATATATTAATTTTCCAAACATATGTCCCAACAAATCATTCTCTTACCTTACTGACATTATAACGTCCATACCAATATAACATATCCACTCTACTACCTACAGATGTCTTTGAAAACAACTGATTTCTGCAAGCAGTTTCTTTTCTAAACTCATCAACTGTTTTTCTTCAATCTCCTATCAAGCCTGTCTAGTAGAGACCACCACCAACCCCTTTTGGAAGCCACTGAGGTCAGGCTGGAAGCAGTCAAGTGGACTGATCCATAATAACTAGTTCATCTAGAACTGAAATCAGCTTCAAACGACTCAAAAGAGTTTGGAAGCAACTGATTTGCTTGCCTCAGCAGTCACATGACCAGACTCACCCATCCTTTGCTGAACCTTTGATACTACAGCTCTTAATCTAGAGCAATCCTCGGGCTTCCCCAGGGAGCCATGTCCCTCTTGCTGTTACTCTTCCTCAGCCTCACCTGTTTCCTCTCCTAACTCTGAGTCACCTTTCCCCTCAATCTCTTCTCTTGTTTTTTGAGTAGTCAGTCCTGGGTAGCAAGTCTGGCTTCCTGATCTCCTAAATGCTTCTGCTTTATTTCCAGCATTCGAAATTAGTGAAAATGGGCATGACCTCTCCCGAATCCCACATGTCAGAGCCTCCTCTGCAGCAATGTAAGGAAGTTGGGGGTAGGGGTGGGGCTCCTGATTCTTGCATTCCATATCCACCAGGATGGATGTACTTTTGTCTCTGAGGTGGATGTGCACTGTTACATTCACATCTCTGACCTGTCCCCTCCCTCAGGCACAGGCGGAGCCCCACATCAAAGAGCTGTTAACACTTTCTCAGGGTTGATGCTTCCTCCTCTTCACTCCCTTTTCTGCATGGGGGCTGGAGCCTGTAGCTGAGACTCATGGTTGGTTCTCTGCTTCTGCAAATATACACAACCTGTGGGCTCATTTCTCTGATAGTTCTTCCCGCTGGGGAAAAAGAACCCTCCAATTTGTGTGTGTGTGCCTATGCATGCATGTGTGTGTCCCATTTCTGTTCTGAAATGCTCAGGAAAACAAGGTCTTGGCAGCCGAGATGCATTTTTGTTTCAAGATAAAAGCAAACAGACATTAGAGCTGACATGTTTCTCTTGCCTGTGATTAATACACACCGTCTGCCTTTCAGCTCTTCTCATGTCTGTTGCCCTCTTTTCATTAGTCTGTTGGGAACTGAGCTTCATCTTGATGAATCTCCTCTGCAGTGAATCTGATAAAAAGGGCCTGAAGAGCAGCACAGACATTAACAGAGTATGACTTTCTCTCCTTGGTCGGGATGCTGCCCATGACCTTTGGGGCAAAGCCAGTTGGCTCATCAAGGCCCACCTACCCCGGCTCCTTGCCTAGGGGCTCCTGTTACTGGTTATAGCTGGGAGAGGGTCCCTCTCCAAAAAACTTCACTCTCTTCTTTTTCCACTGGGGAAGCAGGAATGCTCCCCTTCCTCTACTGCACTTCTGTCCTCCTCCACCTGAATTTATAAAGGACCTGAACTTGTATATGGAGAGAAAAAATGGAGCCATCTTCCTCCATTGTAGTATCTTAATTGTTCAAACCCCATGAATTCATGGAGGTTAAGCGAAATCTGCTATTCTGTTTACTTTAGCATTTATAGAGCACACGCTGTGGCTGAGGTGCCTTGCTAGACACCCAGGGAGTTGCAATAGAGAAATTTCTCTTCTTGCTTTGAGGAGCGGGCCTGGGGCAGCAGAGGAAGCCAGAGTCAGGCAGCCATACTAGCTTTACACAAGCAAGCTTTCTAGTGTCCTGGTCACCCCATCTGGTGCCTGGAAAATGAGGGCTGTGGTTCCTTTTCACTCAATGGAAAGTTTTCGTGGAGCGGGCCCCTGATTCTGGAGATGTGGTACCTCAGTGGTCCAGAGGCACCAGCTCCCCCCTGCTCCTCAAGATGGGAGGAACTGCTAGTATTGGCACACGATTTTCTCTAGTGTTTCTGGCTAATGTAAATGGCTGTTGTGTCCTACCCAGTGCCACACTGTGTGTGTCCCACCTGTATCCAGGACTTCATTGAACACTCCCCCTTATTCACTCACTCTACCTGACATCATGGCTGGATCTGAGTCCTCACCCTCAGTTCACGGTGTGTCCCTGTCCTGCCTGCAAACAAGAACAAAACCCACCTGCTCCTGGAACTACTGAAGGCCTCTCCATCCTCTTTCTGCCCCCCATGGGAGCTTTGGTTCCATGGGAGCCTTTGTAATAAGTGACTAACCTCAGGGAAACATATAACATTGCCTTAAGGTCATGGGCGAGAAATGTTTCATGCGAGAACTCACAAAGAGAGGCCAGCTGTGAACAGAGGCTCTCCTGGATCTAAGTGATATGAAAGAATGCTTTACCTTCCGCTCTTGGGTCTGGCTGGTTCTCCCCATTCTCTCCCCCCAGCACACAACTGGCCAGCCCCATTCGTCCTTTTTAGTATATTCTAATCTATGAGAGATGAGTTATTCCCGATAGGATCTCTGTGGTCTTAGGACACTGGACATTTAATTAGAAGATCTTTTCCAAGCTGGATTGGAGAAACAGAGGTGTCCTGGGGAGGGGGAGTGGCATTTGGGAGGTATCAGCAAGGAGATGGCTGAGAGGACCAGGAATGAGTCCGATCAGGAGGGGATGGGGGTTTGTAGGAGTTAAACAGTAGATGCTGGATCTCTGAGGTCACGTATCTGGGCTCCTTCCCAGCCCATTTCTCCTCTGTGCTTCCGCCCCAAGGCCCAGCACCCCATTCTCTGATTCCCAAAAATCCATACATGAAGACAGACTCAGTACCCCAGAGCTAGGTGTAAATGACTAACAGGGCAGCAACTAGTTCCTTCCAAAGGTTTGTGGACCTTCGCAGTTTAAGCCTAAATCAAGAAGCTAAATCAATAAAAGGTGGACCTCAGGGATTCAGTTGCTGGGGGAAAAGGGCATTGGTGGAGCTTGGCACATATGCAGGTCTTAGAAATTCGAGGGCCAAGACATTGTCTGTAGGGAAGGCTCTAGGCTTGTTTTGGGGTTTTGTTTTCTACTTTCAGTAGCATCCAGAGTGAGTTACTGCTCTTCCAAGAAAAGCCATTCATTCACCATCCGATTTAGTGACACCGCATGGCCCTGTCTCATTACAAATGGAGCCATGCTACAATCACCTGGCTGTGTCCTTAACTGACCTGGCTCCACTCCTGCCAGGCCCTGGGCCACTCTGCCAGCTTACTATAGTTTAATTGTTTCCCCTTAAAATACAGACATGGAGGAGGCCACTCAGCTTATAAGACCCTGGAAGGTGGCCTCCCTGGGGCTGGGAGGCCTCACTGCAGCTTCTCCTGGGCTGTCTTTCTCCAGAATGAGTGGGGCCAGACCAGCAGGGAGTAGTTCATGCCCTAGCAGAGGAGTGGAATGGGGACTAGGACCAGGGTTCCCTGAAACCACTGACTCAGAGACAGTGGATTAGAGCCTGGAGGGCCCAGGAGAGAGGTGGGGCAGTCTGCTTCAGCATTCTCATCAGTACACTTTTTTTTTTTTTTCTTTTAAATCTTGTTAATAGTCATCGGCTCCCAATGCCAGCTTTAATCTTTCTTCTCATCCTGTGGATCAGTGGCTCTGAAACCTTAGCATGCATCAGAATCAGAGAGCTCCTTAAAGCACAGACCTGGTTCAGCAGGTCTTGGGTGGGGCCCAGGAATTTGTATTTATCATTTGACCCCAGGTGATGCTACCGCCTTGGCCTAAGGACACTTTGAGAGCCTGGATTCCACAGGAGGGGGTGTGAACCCACAGTAGGCCCTCCCAACTCAGCCATTTTTCCTTCTTCAGCTCTAACCTGGGACCTCTGAGCCCCAGGCTGTTCCGTGGCTGTAGATCCAGGCTCATGCTGGCTCCTGGACCTGGGTTACCCTTCCTAACTTCCAATGTCTGGCTGCCTGGTGTTTCCACATAAGAACTTCCTTTGGCTGGTTTCACTGAAACTCAGCTCTTGGCTATGCTATTTCTGCCCTGTAGGCAGGGTGACTGGCTTCCATCTATAGGTAAGCTGAATCAACCTGGGGTGGAATTAAGAAACATGTAGGATAGGACTGCCTACAGCCCTAGAAAGTTCTCCACTTGGCCTCAGCAATGGGTGGCAGGGTTCCCACCTACCACCTGACACAGTTGGAGAACTGCCAAAGCAAGTTATCCCCCTCTCCCAATCCCAGCTTCGGTCCCCACCATCCTGACTGCTTGTGGACAGCCTCCAACAGGGCAGAGGAAACATCCCAGCAGCTCGAAAGATCCTCACGGATAGAGCCACTGCTCATCCATCCTCCCTTCCCCACTCCTGGCACAGGGCCTGGCATGCCACAGGGACTGAGCAAGGGTTTGCTGAATTACATTGAACAGAGCTGCAAACACAGAATCCCATCTGTTTGCTCATGGCATACAGGGGGTGTCTGATTGCTTTCTGGGGCACTCATGAAGGTAACATCTTCTGTCTCTTTTCATCTCCCTGGAAGAGTCAAGTTTGGCTTCTAACCCACTTCTTACCAAGCCAAGTTTTCTTTCTGGTTGGTGCCCCAAGGAAAACCAGAGCAAGATCTATAAAGCAGGTACAGAATAAATTTATAAAGTAAAGCAAATAAGGGCAGGAAAATGAAGGTGCTGGAGTAGACTTCAAAACTTTCATTACTCATTGCCTTTGCCTACAGCTGGACAACAGAGAGTGGTTACATGAAAATTAAATTGTGCCCAGGGCTTTGGCTTCTCAGCCTTGATAAATGTCTGATGCCAATGGAGAATGCTATAGTATCCACAGCCTGCCAGAGTGCATCACAGTAGGCTTCGGGGTCCCCCAAAGGCCTCAGGATGGTCTTCCCTGAAAAGCATCTATATTGCACTGGTACAGTTTTTTCAAAGTATTAGACCAGCTCTCTGGTTTTTGTTTTTGTTTTTGTTTTTTTTTAGTAAAACTGATTTGGTTAATTCAAATAAAGGGATGGTTAAGAAGAAAGTTCTGTTCTCCTTTTCTTCCTTTGGCTAATGTTGACTCATACAGCCGAGAAGACTGCTAATTTTGAAGTGTGCCCAGCTGGGCTTTCTACTGATTATGCTGTATTGATTTAAACAGTCACAAGTCTTTAAGATCATTTTTATAGCAGTGGCATGAGCAGGGCTGAATGGAAATCAGTCTGAGATAATGAACATTCCTGCTTAGAAATCATTACAGGCTGAGTTGTTGGGGGAAGGCCCTGCACCTGGGAGTCAGCACTTAGCTCAGTGGGCTTCACGCTCAGTGGTCAGTGGGTTCCTGAATCCCAGGCTTTTGGCTCTTGACAAATGCTTGCCTGAGCTTGAGTCAATTCAAGTAACAAGTTATTGTTTGGTTTTGGTTTTTGTTTTCCCTCTGGAACATGGATTTTAAAAACAGTTTAGATAAGGACTATGCATTGTTTGCTATTCATTTTGGAGGCAAAGACCCCTGAGCAGTTTATCGGAGGGCCTAAGATATCTGCTTTTTCTTGGCAAATGAAAGGCTGGAAGGCTGCTTCTCACACACACACGGTTGAGGTGTGCAAATTGTGGCCCCAGGGCCGAATCTGCCCAGCTGCTAGTTTTTGTAAGGCCCATGCAAGATCTAACCAGTCCATCCTAAAGGAAATCAGTCCTGGGTGTTCATTGGAAGGACTGATGTTGAAGCTGAAGCTCCAATACTTTGGCCACCTGATGCCAAGAGCTGACTCATTTGAAAAGACCCTGATGGTGGGAAAGACTGAAGGCAGGAGGAGAAGGGGACGACAGAGGATGAGATGGTTAGATGGCATCACTGACTCAATGGACATGAGTTTGAGTAAACTCTGGGAGTTGGTGATGGACAGGGAGGCCTGGCATGCTGCAGTTCATGGGATCACAAAGAGTCAGACACGACTGAGTGACTGAACTGAACTGATGGACTCAGAAAGTTATTTCTGTTTTTAAGTACTGGAAAATAAAAGTCAAACAAGTAATGAGTTTTTGTGACATCTGACAATAATATGAATTCAAATTGCCTGATTTTTTTTAGTGTTCATAATTTTTCTTTTAATATAGCCATATTCATCCATTTAAGTGTCTTGTCTGTGGCTGGTTCATGCTACCATGGCAGGGTAGAATACTTGTGACAGAGACCTTACGGCCTGAAAAATCCAAAATATCTATCAACTGGCTCCTTCCAGGTGAAGTTTGCCAGTCCTGCCATATGTATAAGAACAGGATACATTACTTCCCTTCCAGGAGTCATCTCCCTGCAGGGTTCAGGTCTGCCAGGCCACAGCCCGCACTACAAGCAGAGCTGTGTGGGCTAAGCCCTGCTTGATAGAATAATTGTATATATTTAAGACAGAGGTGGTGAAAGCAGAACCCAGTGAAATCACATTTTTGGTAACTAGACGAACTGAGGCCTCAGTCAGATTTATAGCACTTGATTAAACAGAGTGTACTTAGTATTATTTAACGCAGGTGGCCAACTAGTTGATTGCTTTACTCCACTAGGGCAACTCATTCTGTACTAGCCTTTTCCATCAACCTCCTCCTTCTCTTCTTGTCACCTGAGGTTTCAGCCTATGTGTTTCCAACCTCCAGAGAGCAGGATCTGATCATCTGCTTGGCAAGACGAGCAAAAGTCTGTCCTGTGGACAAACTGGTCAGCTGTTCCTCCCTGTCCAGATGGACATCTGCGCTGCTGCTGTCTGGGTGAGAGGCCACAGGGTATCCAGCCATCTGGGAGTTTGAATTCCCAGATGCCAGCAGATGGAGACTGGAAAATGCTGGGCTGATGAATGGCATTTTCCACCTGCGGTTAGAATCCTTGGGAGATGGCAAGTTATGTTACTCACTACTCACCTGGATACTCCCTGAAGCTTCTGCTACTTTTATATAATTGCCCCTTGTTCTCACCTGTGGTGCTCAGTTCGGTACTGGGAACACTATAAATGCCCATAGACCCAGCAGCATCATCTCAAGTGCCTCGTCCTCAAAGCTGGCAATGCAGGCTGATCTCCCACAGTGGGAGTAGACAGAACCCCACTGTTTCTCTACATATGAGTCCTGTCACAAGTGAATCGACTGCGCTGCCCTGGCCAAGTGCCACTTTCCCCTGCACCTTCCCTCCCAAAGCCCCCAAATGTATAACGGTTTCATGTGCCCCAAACAGCTCACTCAGCCATAAATAAGTGATGTAGCCACTGGAGAATCCCAGGGATGGGGGAGCCTGGTGGGCTGCCATCTATGGGGTCGCACAGAGTTGGACACAACTGAAGTGACTTAGCAGCAGCAGCAGCAGCAGCAGCCACTGGAGGCAGTGGAGGGCATGGGGACCACCTTCCCCACCCCAGCCAAACTGAAAGACCTAGCAGAAGAAAGCACTCTCCTGAACACCAGACTTAAATATTTTAAACAAAAATCCAATTCCAAAAGAATTGGCTTTAAACATACCCATACAGTATTCATTTTACTGTTATAATTTTGCAAGAATTCTGTTAGCTCTCGAAGGCCCAACTAAAGGATCTCTTTATTTAACTAAGGGGATTGTAAGGAGTAAAAACCCGAGATTTTCTTCTAGTAGATGCACAGACCCAGCCTGATAGAAAAGGGCTATTGGGGAAATTCACAGAGGCATCTATTTCCATTCCTCGAATAGAAAACCCCAAACTTCTGCCAGTGCTTCTTCTAAGAAGGGAAAAATGAGAGCATGGGTTGAGTTTGCGAATGAGTCCCTCTTCTTCCTGCGACTTCTCCCTCTCCCTCTGCACTCGTCTCTTACATGATTTCTATGCCTATTTCTCCTCTGCAGCTCTCAAGTCCTCTAAGGGTAGGAGGGGCTTATTGTCTGCTTTCTTCCTTTCCCACAGCTGCTGGTAGAGCGCTTAGCACACAGCAGATTCCCAGCAATGCCTCTTAGTTCATGAACACAAATAAGCAGAATCAGAGGGGCAGACCCTAGGCAAGGAGTGGATGGTGGAGAGTCCCATCTAGTTGATGCGTCAGAAAAACTCTGAGCAAGATGCTGAATCTCTGAAGCTCAGTTTACAAACATGAAAATGGGTCTAATAATAGATGTCCCCACTACCTCATGGGATTATTGGAGGCTTGAAGGAGAGAAGGGATGCAAAAATCACTCTAGGTGATGGAAAAAGCTGCCTAAGGTGGTTCCCTCAAATCAGAAGGTTTCCTCGAATCAGAAAGACCCATCATAGATCCTCACAGGGTGGAGGTCAGACTAAAGGACACTGACGGTGGTCCCCCTTCATAAGTTCTCTCTGAGTTGGTAACACAGCAAGTAGAGTGAATAGATTCTGAACTTTCTTTTGAACCTGAATGCCCTGTGCCTGTGGACCAGCTCTATTGCTGCGCCAAGCCAATATGAGATGGTTGGGGGATGGGTGTGGGGAGAGTTTGGCGATAGATCATACACACTAAGGACAAAAAAGCCCAAGACATTTGAAACAAAGACATTTGCAGAGCCTCGTGGAACTCCTATAACAGCTCTAGTGCTTGCCTGCTATCTTCTTGGCCACAAAAGATCACAGACCAGTTACTATAGCAACAACTCTCCTCCAAAAGTGTCCACATTAAGATGGAGATGGAAAAGATTTTCTTATTTAAAAAAAGCAGAAAGAAAGAAACTAGGTTTTTGGATATATCTGCCAACCACCTAAAGCACTGCTCCTTTTCTGAGAAGAAAAAAGAAGCTGTTATTATGGCAAACATGCTTCTAATTTCTAGCAGTTTAATCTCCAAACTCTTGTTTTAGACTCGGCGCAGTCCATGCTTGTTCCAATACCTCTAAGAGGAATGCATCTTCTCAAGAGGCAGAACTGTGAACTAGGGGATGAGGGAGCCTAAGACTAGACGGTGAGAGCCTTGTCCACTTCGGGGCCACCTTCTGGCCTGAGAGGGCCTAGCCACCCTCGTCACCCAGCTCTGTGTCCACCATGCAGCCCAGCTGTACCATCTCCTCAGCTCTTCATTCTGCTCCCCAGCTGTAGGCTTGTCTCAGTTGCTGCTGGGGGCAGTAGCTGTGTGGAATGCTTTCTGGCCTCCATGGTGCCCTGTGGTGGGAGCTGCCAGTAGGGCAGCCCTGCAGGTCTCAGTGGCTGCCAGCAAGGCAGGTTCTCAGAGCGCTTTGGCGGGAACCAGGCCCTGATGTGGCCAAGAACCTATTCTTGGTTTTGGACTTTTCATATAAGCTTCTACAGCCTCAAGAAGAACAAAGGAAAAGGCTCTCCACAATGAGAGAGCGGACGTGTGTGTGGGGTGAGGGGAGCCCAGGCCAACCTGTCCTGCAAACTTAATTCCACCTGGGTAAGGATGATCCTCTGACATGCAGAGGACTTAGGCCTCCCGTGTGTGGAGTCTGACCACCCTGCCTGTGGGAAGCAGCCTAGAGAGTCAGGTGAGGAGAACCTGCCAGACTGGAGAGAACATGGAGTCCGTGCTCGCACAGGGGGTTGGAACCTAAGAACCCTGGGGAAGCGCAGCCCCAGTTGGGGAGCAACATAAAGGCTGACCTTCTCCCCTACTGGGAAGAGCAAACAGAGACAGAACCCACAGATCTGGTTAACAGAATGCTGGGTGAGCCCAGGGCCAGAGAAGTGGGAGCCACAGGAAAAAGTTCACCCTGAAATCCCCACTGAGGTTGACGCTGGGCTTCTGGAAATTGCCCCAGGACTGGGACACGAGCAGTGCCCAGGGCGTAAAACGTGGGTTCCAGAATGCTAGGGAAGTCCTGCCAGGACCATCATGGAAATCAGAGGCGACATGTGATAGGCTGGGGCGTACATCGGGGCGCGGCTTACAAAACGGACAGGTGGTGGGCGTGGCCCCGGGCACTAGTAGGGGAGGGTGGAGTCGTCCCACTCCAGCTGGGCTTGCCTGGCTCCACTCTGCCCATGTCTGCCCCTGCCCGCCCCTTCCTCCTCCTCCTCTTCGCTGCCCTCGGACTCGCTGCTGCTGGAGCTGTCTTCCTCCGCTTCTTCCTCCTCCTCCTCTTCCTCGGTCTCCTCTTCCCCACGCCCTGGGGCTCCGTGTTTCTGGATGTCAGGAGAGAGAAGGGAAATGTTCATCATGGATCAGACAGAAGCCGTGTTGGCGCTTATGTCTCTCTCTCCATTAAGGAGATAATTAGGGGCCCTTGGAACTTCTTCCCTTAGTGCTAAACCCTTGGGCCAGGAGATGGACTTTGGAAGGGAAGTCCTCTGGAGAAAGACCAGTCGGAGGACTAAGGAAAAGACAAGAAATGGTGAATTCCAAGACCCAGACTTAAGGTGACTTGTTGTGTTTTAGGTACTGCACATTTAAGTTGATCCCATCCATCATCCAGTGAACCTTTTGGGCTAAGGTTTTGTCGTTGTTGTTTTGTTTTAAATTTTTGGTGAGACGTCTCTGGTGGCTCAGATGGTAAAGAATCTGCCTACAGTGTGGGAGACCTGGGTTTGATCCCTGGGTCAGGAAGATCCCCCGGAGAAGGGAACCAATTCCAATATTCTTGCCTGGAGAATTCCACAGACAGAGGAGCCTGGTAGGCTATAGTCCATGGGGTCACAATGAGTCAGACATGACTGAGTTTCTAACAGTAACACACTTACATTTTTGGCAGAACCCCACAGCATGTGGGACCTTGGTTCCTTGACCAGGGATCAAATCTGCACCCCTGTGCATTGGAAGGTGGAGTCTTAGCCACTGGACCACCAGGGAAGTCCTGGGTTAAGGTTTGTTTTCTGGCATTTCTGGAACCTATTTACATGGAACTTTCCAAGTCTTTAGTGACTTGCTTCTCAGTGAGAGAATGACATTTAAGTTTGTATCCCTTTTCCAGGTGGGAAAATAATGTCTCTGGGAGCAGAAGGTCTTCTAAGCCAAGACTCAGGTGTGCTGCCCCTCAAAAATACTCCTTCCAGAAGGACAGAGCTCACTGTCCTCATTTTTCCCTGCCTGCCCTTCGTCACCTGACTTGTGTCCTAAACTCCACCCCACTCTTTTCCAGTCTTATCCCCTCCCCTGAGCTTTTCGGGAATTCCAGTAAAATCTGATATCTGGATTTATCCTTTGAGTTGATGAACTAGCCGTAAAAGACATGCACCCATGCCTGTCTTCGCCCCTTTTCTGTAGCGTTTTCTCTTCTACCTTTACCTGCCCCTAAATGCTACCCCTTCTTCAAGGTCTCTCTTAGGCTCCAAGAAGTCTTCCCTGGACACTCCAGCCGCAAAGGCTTGCCCTACTCCTGCTTCACTGACTGCCACGTTAGCCCTTGGCAAGCATACTCTGGTCAGGTAATCAGCTTCAGGCACAATGATCTTGCATCCCACACCCGAGGCTCAGTTCTACGAGGGTGGAAACGCTGGGGTCCCACACGGATGCACTCAGCACTACACCTCAGCACATGATGGAAGCTGCATCAGCATGCTGGCTCTGAAACTGAAGCATGATGCCAGGTGAGGGGGAAACTGGGGACAGGCTAGGACACTTCATCCCTCAGTGGCGCCTCGATGGCCAGTGGCCACCTTGTTTTCCTGCTCCAGCCTCTCCCTCCACCCAGCACCCATGGGCAGACCAAAGGGCACAATGGAAGTGGCTTTTGTTGATATTCATATGCCCAGATCAGGAGCATTGAACACTCATGTGTAGATTTGGGGAGCTGATGGCCAATTGGGACAATAAGAACTTTAGAATCAGGCAGTGGTGAGTTCGAATACTGGTGCTGACATTCCCAGTTATGGGAACCTGAACGCTTTACTTTGCCTCCCTGAGTTGGTCCCACATTGGTAAATGAGGATTGGGACTCCTACGTCAGAGGTTGCTGGGAAGATTAAATGAGGTGATGTGAGTACTGAGGACCCAGGGCAGTTCTGACATGATGGGTGCTCAATAAATGGCAGGTATTAGCATTGTGTTTTTGTATTTACCTACTCTGAGCCTCTAAGTGAGCTTTGCAGGCAGATGGAGCATAGCCACTTAATTTATTCTGGTAGCCAATAAAAAATTCAATCCTGAGTCCCTGAGTGTGAGTCAGCTCTGAGTTAAAGACTATGGGAGAGGCCAGGGACAGACAACACTTTGCTGCTTGGCTTAAGAAATGTCTGGTTCTTAAGAAATATTTGTTGGCTGAGAGCAGTTCACAGGTTGAGCAGTACACGCAGTGGGTGGGAAAGTGTGGACCGTTCAAGTTGAGAGGGCTGGAGGAGCCCAGAGAAGGGCAGGATGAGTGGGATTAGACAAGCGGGACAGGGCTTCTGGCTCAGAATGGATGGAACCCAGTGGAGGAGAGACATCCCACTTGAAGCTCCCAGTCCCTGCCTGAGGATCACCTCCATGGGGTTGACAGTGATGGTGAGTGCAGAATCGTCCCAGTCCATCTCTGCTTCTTTGGCAGCCTCGGTCTCTTGGATGAAGTGCTGGTGGGCGATCCGGACCCGGTACACGCCCATGGCCACGACAAACACTAGCATGCACACGGAGATGATGATGACCACTGTGGCAATGCTTGGGACCACTGGAACGAGGAAGGAATTCGCATGACATCGTGAGCAAAGGACTAGCTTACTCTCGGGAGGCAACATGATTAAAACATTCATGGGTAGCTTAAAATCTGTCTACATGTACCTCAGTTGGAGGACTCTGGGTCAGCACCTTCATCTCTCTGGGCTTCACTTTTGTCATCTATCAATAATGTAATAGACTTAATCATATATTTATTACCTGCATCTATGTCTCGATTTCTGCTTTGTAAATAAGATCATCTATACCATTTTTTCCAGATTCCACATATATGCTTTAATATACCATATTCGTTTTTATCTTTCTGACTTACTTTACTCTGTATGACATCTCTAGGTCCATCCACATCTCTACAAATGACTCAATTTTGTTCCTCCTTATGGCTGAGTAATACTCCATTGCATGTATGTATGCCACGTCTTTATCCATTCCTCTGTTGACAGACATGCAGGTTGTTTCCGTGTCCTGATTATTGTAAACAATGCTGTAATTTGATACTATGTATAAAGTAGATAACTGATGAGAGCCAACTGTATAGCACAGGGAACTCTGCTCAATGCTCTGTGGTGATCCAAATGGGAAGGAAATCCAAAAAGAGGGGATATATGTCTATGTATAGGTGATTCATTTTTCTGTAGAGTAGAAACTAACACAAGATTGTAAAGCAACTATAATCCTATATATACATATATTTATATAAGATTATATATATATATACATATATTTATATAAGATTATATATATATATACATATATATATATATATATTTAATCATTCCTATCCCATGGGTAGTTGTGAGAAGTAAATGAAATCATCTATGTGAATTTTCACAAAGGCACACAGTAGGTGCTTGATAAATGCACACTCTCTTTTATCTCTTGCTTTTTCCATCAAAGTATAGGGCAGATGCCCTGAGAGCCAGGAACTGTGGAGTTCAGTCAGGACAGAGAGAATTGCCTACCAGACAGGAAGACAGTATGGAAAGTGCTGGAACAGAAGGAGGGTAGGAGTCTTTTCAGTATGGTGCACACGTGTGTGTGAGCATATGTGAGGTGTTAGGGAAAGTGCCACACAGCACATAGCTTTGAGTTGGGCTTAAAAAGATGCTAAATTTTACCCCAGCCCTGTGTGCAAACATCTTTTATCATACACTGCCTGTAACTTCTTTTTTTTTAAAATTAATTAATTAATTAATTTTTAATTTTACTTTAAAATTCTGTATTGGTTTTGCCATACATTGACATGCCTGTAACTTCTTGTGTACTTGACCAGCTCCGTCCCCAGGCTGTGAGCAGCTCAGAGCCGGGCTCATAGCTTCTCCATAGCCGGGTGCCCCCTTCAGTTCTGGCTGCTGCACCCTAGGTGTTGAGTCGCAATGACCACCCGGCACCCTGAGGTCCCTCCTCCCAGGTGACCCACCTGAACTGTGCTGGATGCTAGTCTGGGGCTCCGGGTGGTGGACGGACTGGAGGAATGGTGGCTGCGCGATAAGGTGGTTGACGTGCTCACTGTCCGGGACTCTGACCTCATGGAGGACGCTGACCTGGCAAGAGCAGGGAGACGGTGCTCTGACCGGGAATGGCCGATGGACCAGTGGTGGCAGTTTCCTGAATAAATGAGGGAGTGAATGGGTGAGCTGGGGCTTCCCTCATCACCGCAGGACTCACTCACCTCCAGGTTGAACTCATTGCTGGTGTAGCGCCCGTTGAGTTCTGAGCACTTGATCCTGAAGCGCCGGGACTCCAGGGCAGCTGGATGCCAGTTGCGGTAACGGATGTGACGCAGCACCTGCTCGTAGCGGCTCATGGAGCCCACACCTGTGCCAAGAGGCCACACCGGTCATAAGAAGGCGGAAGAGGAGATGCTGTGGAGACAGACTGTGCCTACAGGGACTGCAGGTCTCCCTGAATTCAGCCAGGGTTAAGAGCTTGGGGTGTTTAGGGGCAGACAATGTGCGAAAGCGGAGGTCCCAGGAACCAATTAAGCTGAAGCACAGATTTTCCGTGTAGACTGGCTCTCACTGGAATGTTTGACCTCAATCTGCCAAATGCTGCTGTAATACTTGCTGAGATCAAATATGATAAGAGGAGGCTTCTGCCTAGTTTCTACAGAAGACTTCCCCAGGAGTGGAATGGAAGCCAGGACCAGAGGAGGCTGGAGCAGCTTGTCCACAGAGGGGCTAGAAGTCCATGCTTTGAGCTCAAGTGTTCCCTCCTGACCCCCTCCACAGGTGATGGAGCTCCCATTGCACTCACAAGTCCCTGGAGGTGAGAGGGGATCACCGGGTCCAGGATTGAGCACCACCTTACCGTAGATGGAGTAACCTGCTGTGGAGTTGGTGGCGTCAAGGTGTCGCTGGTGGAGCTCACTGTGGTTGAGCTCCAAGCATTCCTGTCTGGGGTCCAAGTCCCCTCCCAGCACTAAAATGTCACAGAAATCTAAGTTGTGAAGCATTTCTTCTAAAACTGCTGATTTGGGGGCTGTGGGAAGAGACAATGAAAAATACAGGCATGAGGACAGCGCAGATTTTGGCTCCCACACACCCCCTCCTCCTCCATGTCCGTACCCCAAGGTTCAGGCTGGGTCAAGAGGAGAGGCTGTAAGTCCCCCCAGGTCACCATCTCTGCTTGGATGGATGTCCAGGCAGCCCCTGAGGCTGGGCAGCATGAATTTGTGTGAAGAGCGTGAATACTGCAGTCAGAACATGTGAATCTGAGTACTAGCACTGCTCCCGAGGACCTGTCTAGTTTACCCGTTGATTTCCTCATCCACAAAGAGGGTGAGGGCATTGAGAGGATGGAAATCAGCTCTGTATGATTTTAGTACCTTTAAACTATGAAAATTTGCACCTGTTTAATATGTTCTATGTCTCCGGGTTTATAGTCTATGGGAACTTGAATAGAATTTGTATCCCGCCATTGTGTGAAAGTTGTATAAATCTTAATTATGTTGAGTTGGTTGGTAGTGCTTTTCAGGTCTACTATGTCATCTCTACTTTTCTATTCATTCTATTAATTTTTGAGAGTTTGATATTGAAACTCCAACTAAAAATCTTATCTACTTAAAAAGTAATATATAGTGGAGCTGCAGTCACAAAGAGTTGGATACAACTGAGTGAGTGAACAACAAATAGTGGAACCATATGTAACTTTGTTCTGTATTTTCCAAGTCTCCTGTAAATGTATTATCATACTTTTATAATTTGAAAAAGAAAAAAGGAAAGAAAAAAAAAAAACAATGAAAATGGTGTCTGGCACAGAGTAGATGCTCAAGAAGAACTGGTCTCCTTTGGGACCAGAGGTGAGAGCCCCTCCATGAGGCTCTCGCAGCTTTCCCCACGTGGTTATGGTGTATGTCTCTGCTGTTCCCAATAGACTCTGAGCTTCTCCGAAGCACTTTGCATGACTGAATCCTCAGTATCTGACCCAGAGGCTGACAGACAGCTATAGTATGACACATTGCTCAAGTGGAGGTGCACTGTTGATATAATTAAGTAAGTAAATTGGTTAGTTTAGTTGGCAAGTCAGCCTAGCTGTCCTTGACTGATATTACGACACCCAGGTTTCCCAGAGGACGTCTCAGTATTTGAATGCTAGACAGGTTGGTAGTCCTAAATTAAACTCCTACTTTAAAATAAAAGTGATTGGTGTTTGTGGAGTCTTTGCTCTATGCTAGGCACAGTGCAGAGGAAATCCTGACAGGCACTAGAGGAGGTACCATTATTATCCCCATTTCCCTGAGCAGGGAATGGACAATCCATGAACTGGGCTAGATTGCCTGGGGTTACACAAACAGCTGGGGAGGACCTGGGATGGCAACCGTGACCTTATTTTTTAAAGATTTTTTTGATGTGGACCATTTTTCTGACAGAATGTGGTCCACTGGAGAAGGGAATGGCAAGCCACTTCAGTATTTTGCCTTGAGAACCTCATGAACAGTATGAAAAGTCAAAATGACAGGATACCAAAAGAGGAACTCCCCAGGTCATTAGGTGCCCAATATGCTATTGGAGATCAGTGGAGAAATAACTCCAGAAAGAATGAAGGGATGGAGCCAAAGCAAAAACAATACCCAGTTGTGGATGTGACTGGTGATAGAAGTAAGGTCTGATGCTGTAAAGAGCAATATTGCATAGGAACCTGGAATGTGAGGTCCATGAATCAAGGCAAATTGGAAGTGGTCAAACAAGAGATGGCAAGAGTGAACGTCGACATTCTAGGAATCAACGAACTAAAATGGACTGGAATGGGTGAATTTAACTCAGATAACCATTATATCTACTACTGTGGGCAGGAATCCCTCAGAAGAAATGGAGTAGCCATCATGGTCAACAAAAGAGTCTGAAATGCAGTACTTGGATGCAATCTCAAAAACGACAGAATGATCTCTGTTCATTTCCAAGGCAAACTATTCAATATCACGGTAATCCAAGTCTATGCCCCAACCAGTAACGCTGAAGAAACTGAAGATGAACAGTTTTATGAAGACCTACAAGATCTTTTAGAACTAACACCCAAAAAAGATGTCCTTTTCATTATAGGGGACTGGAATGCAAAAGTAGGAAGTCAAGAGTAACAGGCAAATTTGGCCTTGGAATGCGGAATGAAGCGGGGCAAAGACTAATAGAGTTTTGCCAAGAAAATGCACTGGTCATAGCAAACACCCTCTTCCAACAACACAAGAGAAGACTCTACACATGGACATCACCAGATGGTCAACACCGAAATCAGATTGATTATATTCTTTGTAGCCAAAGATGGAGAAGCTCTATACAGTCAACAAAAACGAGACCAGGAGCTGACTGTGGCTCAGATCATGAACTCCTTACTGCCAAATTCAGACTGAAATTGAAGAAAGTAGAGAAAACTGCTAGACCATTCAGGTATGACCTAAATCAAATCCCTTATGATTATACAGTGGAAGTGAGAAATAGATTTAAGGGGCTAGATCTGATAGATAGAGTGCCTGATGAACTATGGAATGAGATTCGTGACATTGTACAGGAGACAGGGATCAAAACCATCCCCATGGAAAAGAAATGCAAAAAAGCAAAATGGTGGTCTGGGGAGGCCTTACAAATAGCTGTGAAAAGAAGAGAAGTGAAAAACAAAGGAGAAAAGGAAAGACATAAACATCTGAATGCAGAGTTCCAAAGAATAGCAAGAAGAGAAAAGAAAGCCTTCTTCAGCGATCAATGCAAAGAAATAGAGGAAAAGAACAGAATGGGAAAGACTAGAGATCTCTTCAAGAAAATTAGAGATACCAAGGGAACATTTCATGCAAAGATGGGCTCGATAAAGGACAGAAATGGCATGGACCTAACAGAAGCAGAAGACATTAAGAAGAGGTGGCAAGAATACACAGAAGAACTGTACAAAAAAGATCTTCATGACCCAGATAATCATGATGATGTGATCACTAATCTAGAGCCAGACATCTTGGAATGTGAGGTCAAGTGGGCCTTAGTAAGCATCACTACGAACAAAGCTAGTGGAGGTGATGGAATTCCAGTTGAGCTGTTTCAAATCCTGAAAGATGACACTGTGAAAGTGCTGCACTCAATATGCCAGCACATTTGGAAAACTCAGCAGTGGCCACAGGACAGGAAAAGGTCAGTTTTCATTCCAATCCCAAAGAAAGGCAATGCCAAAGAATGCTCAAACTACCGCACAATTGCACTCATCTCACATGCTAGTAAAGAAATGCTCAAAATTCTCCAAGCCAGGCTTCAGCAATACATGAACCATGAACTCCCTGATGTTGAAGCTGGTTGTAGAAAAGGCAGAGGAACCGAGATCAAATTGCCAACATCCGCTGGATCATGGAAAAAGCAAGAGAGTTCCAGAAAAACATCTGTTTCTGCTTTATTGACTATGCCAAAGCCTTTGACTGTGTGGACCACAATCAACTGTGGAAAATTCTGAAAGAGATGGGAATACCAGACCACCTGACCTGCCTCTTGAGAAATCTGTATGCAGGTCAGGAAGCAACAGTTAGAACTGGACATGGAACAACAGACTGGTTCCAGATAGGAAAAGGAGTATGTCAAGGCTGTATATTGTCACCCTGCTTGTTTAACTTCTATGCAGAGTACCTCATGAGAAACGCTGGACTGGAAGAAACACAAGCTGGAATCAAGATTGCCGGGAGAAATATCAATCACCTCAGATATGCAGATGACACCACCCTTATGGCAGAAAGTGAAGAGGAGCTAAAAAGCCTCTTGATGAAAGTGAAAGAGGAGAGTGAAAAAGTTGGCTTAAAGCTCAACATTCAGAAAATGAAGATCATGGCATCTGGTCCCATCACTTCATGGCAAATAGATGGGGAAACAGTCGAAACAGTGTCAGACTTTATTTTTTTTGGCTCCAAAATCACTGCAGATGGTGACTGCAGCCATGAAATTAAAAGACGCTTATTCCTTGGAAGAAAAGTTATGACCAACCTAGATAGTATATTCAAAAGCAGAGACATTACTTTTTCAACTAAGGTCCGTCTAGTCAAGGCTATGGTTTTTCCTTTGGTCATGTATGGATGTGAGAGTTGGACTGTGAAGAAGGCTGAGCGCTGAAGAATTGATGCTTTTGAACTGTGGTGTTGGAGAAGACTCTTGAGAGTCCCTTGGACTGCAAGGAGATCCAACCAGTCCATTCTGAAGGAGATCAGCCCTGGGATTTCTTTGGAAGGAATGATGCTAAAGCTGAAACTCCAGTACTTTGGCCACCTCATGTGAAGAGTTGACTTATTGGAAAAGACTCTGATGCTGGGAGGGATTGGGGGCAGGAGGAGAAGGGGACGACAGAGGATGAGATGGCTGGATGGCATCACGGACTCGATGGACATGAGTCTGAGTGAACTCCGGGAGTTGGTGATGGACAGGGAGGCCTGGTGTGCTGCGATTCATGGGGTCGCAAAGAGTCGGACACGACTGAGCGACTGAACTGAACTAGACCATTTTTAAAGTCTTTATTGAAGTTGTCACAATATTGCTTCTGTTTTATGTGTGGTTTTTTTTTTTTTTTTTTTGGTTAAGAGGTATGTGGGCTTCTAGCTCCCTGACCAGAGAACAAACGTGCACCCCTTGCATTGGAAGGCAAAGTCTTAACCACTGGACCACCAGTGCATGCGTGCTAAGTTGCTTCAGTCATTTCTGACTCTTTGTGACCCTATGGACCATAGCCCTCCAGGCTCCTCCATCCGTGAGATTCTCCAGGCAAGAATACTGGAGTGGGTTGCCATGCCCTTCTCCAGGGGATCTTCCTGACCCAGGGAACCCACGTCTTTTATGTCTCCTGCATTGGCTAGTTCTTTACCACCTGGGAAGCCCCACTGGACCACCAGAGAAGTCCCCAACCATGACTTTCTGATTTCATACTTTGTGAAAGTCTCAGCCTCTGGGCTCTTGCTCTTCAAATGTTTTTGATGTTGCAGGCATTTATTAAAAATTTTGTGAACTGAGATCATTTAAATAAGTATATTCACTCATTAAGCAGACTGTTTTATTTTGTGCATGATAAAACATTTATGAAAACAGAAATTTTAAAAGGATTCACAAAGGATGAGAGAGCTATTTTGAAATAAATATTTTATTTTGTTTAATTTTTAAGGAATACCCAAAATATTTTTTATTCTCGCTGGATATATGTTGTTAATAAATAATTCCATATGCTTAATTTTAAAATGCTTGCCAAAGTCAATGGCTTTGTGTATTGTTGGCAAAATCTAAAAGCACATTAATAAACACTTAACAAGGTCTGTTATTAATAATGGTGCATGTATATCTTTCTTTCAAATGGTATATCATTTCTGGGGTTTCTCTGGAGCCATATTCTTCTGAGGTCAGGTTGGGTCATCCTTGCTCCTAGGACCCCACATGATTGACTGATTGCTCCCCCTAGGCAGAGGTGTGTTGACCCCACAATCTTCTTGTTCTCTTATGCTTGCATAATGGGCTAAATGTTCCATTGGCAGTTTCCCTGATTCCCTCTGCCCTAAAGGGACTGTTCTGGGCTGAGGAACTTACTGGAAAATCATCCATGGTTGGTCCTGGAGGAGCTCCTTGTCTGGTTATTAGCAAATAGATAATCACCAGCCCTGGGCTTGCCAGTGTGTGTGAGAGGGAGCCTTAGTGGTTGGGGGTCAGGCTGGGTCAACCAGTGGTTGGGGGCTGCCCTCTGGAGGAGACATTGAAGGTAGACTGTTTTTTTCGGTAATAATAGGGAATAGGACAGAGAAGGACCTTCCAGGCCGAGGGCAGACCATGAGCAGATATGTAAACTAACACAGAGGTGTGCAGGGAAAGAGGGGTGTGTGTGTCGTTGGTACTGAAACAGCACAGTAAGTGAATCCATGGGGGCAGAAGAAGGATGCTGGAGAGGGTCACTGGTGGAAGTGCCATTAGCCTATTTGTTTACTGCACCCACAATAATGATTATTCTTACAACCATGAAAGTAAAATTTTAAAAGTACGATTAATAGCCCTCAGGCACTTGCCTACATGGTTTGCAAGGAACTTCTCATAAACAGAAGGTGACACATAGACCCATATGATTGTTTGTTGCTGGATTACCTGTATGCTGATGTCAGGCCTTGAGAATTCAGATACTCTTAGCTATGGCCTGCAGCCCGTGCAATCAGAGTCTCTTCTTTTTCTGTCTGATTTTAGTCACAAATGAGGACCACAGGGAAGATCACATGACCCAATGCACCTTGAAGTGTAACTGGAAAATGGTTCTGCCCGGACAGTTGGCCCAATACCATCTATTTTTGTGAGCTTAGAAGGACAGCCTTGCCAGGCATCCCATTCCTAGGGACCAGCATGGATTAAGGCAGTGGGTAATTAGGATTATTATAGAAGCAGCCCTTCAGGGACTCAGGCCCACTGGCACTAGCACATCATTAGCAGCTGCTTTTGGAGGCAGAGATGGAGAGTTGAAAATATTCATTTGGAGGAGGAGGCAAAGATGGTTCTCAAACATATTCTTCCTGTAGCTCTGGCCCCAGAGGTCTCCTGCCTTCTTTCTGTATCTTTCCATCTTTCTTCCCCTACAAGCTGAATACACTATAGATTTCAGATCAGTGTAGTGTCTCTTCCTAGCAGGTAATTCAAATTACTTTTACTGAACAGCCCTCCCACCAATAAAACCACTGGAAAGAACAATTGCAAAGTTCCCTGAGAGTTGAAAGTGATATTACTGAAGGACATGTTTGCTGCTGCTAAGTCGCTTCAGTCGTGTCTGACTCTGTGTGACCCCAGAGGTGGCAGCCCACCAGGCTCCCCCATCCCTGGGATACTCCAGGCAAGAACACTGTTGTGGGTTGCCAATGTATATATTAAGATGCAGCTCTGTTGTTTCCTTCATGCTTCTTTAGCTTTTCTTCTGATCGCCAAAATGATACATGCCTACTATAGAACCTTTTACAATTGGAGAAAAGTGAATGGTAGAAAGAAATGAGCTCTCATTCTGCTTTTCAGAGACTGTTAGCACTAGGTGTGTTTCCTTCTGGGCATTTTTCTGTGTATTTATTTTTCTTGACATAGTTGTGATCAGTATGTGTGTAGATACTCTGTAATTCACTTCTTGCTTTTTGTTTTTTTTTAACTTACAGTTTGGCATAAGTGCCTCCCCTCCAGCATCATACCTCTTGTATGTTGTTGCAGTTCAGTTGCTAAGGTGTGTCGACTCTTTGCGACCCCACGGACTGCAGCACACCAGTCCGTGTTTGTCTTTCACCATCTCCCTGAATTTGCTCAAACTCATGTCCATTGACCCAGTGATGCCATGGCATCACCTCTTAGGTGGGGGTACCACAATTTGCTAAGGCATTTACTCCCCCCTGTTATGTATCTGCATTATCTCCAGGATTTTTTGTTCTGTTATAAATTACCCCACTATGGTGAACAACACTGTTGTCCTGAAGTGTGATTTAACAAGAAACATACTTTATGTGAGAATTTAAGGTCTACCACCCCTCAACCCACTGTATGCACCTGTACCTGTGGTCTTCAAGTCACTGGGAGCCTCAGCTTTGGTGAAGGTGCTCACAATCTTGATGTCAGGGAAGAGGATCACCCCTCTGGCACTTTCAAACTGGGCGGCGGGTCTCCAGAAGCGGTCTGTGCCATGGAGGGTGATCTGGGGCTCGACCGCCTGCAGCACCATCACGTAGGCGTCCATGTCGGGGATGCTGATACACACATCTTCTCCAAAGCACCTGGGGAAACAGCAGTCATTGCTGAAACCATCCATCATCCAATACGGACAAGGATACCTGCAGCCACCTCTAGTCCTCAGTGAGACATCCTGACTGCTTAAGAGCCTCTGACGATGTCAGCAGACATTCGAATTTAAAGTTCCATTATTGGCTCAAGTGGTAAAGAATCCCCCTGCAGTGCAAGAGATATAGGAGACAGGGTTCAATCCCTGGGTCAGAAAGATATCCTGCAGTAGGAAATGGCAACCCACTCCAGTATTCTTGCCTGGGGAATCCCATGGACAGTGGAGTCTGGTGGGCTACAGTCTACAGGGTCACAAAGAGTCAGACATGACTGAGCATGAACACATATAGTCAAAACTACTAGCAATCTAGGGACATGAAAAAAGATTGACTTCTAGGAGTAATGGGAATTTTCTAAACCCAGCAACAAGTAACCATTAAACCTTTAATTATCCTTTAACAAAGTAATCAACAGCAACATTAATTAGGCAGCAATTGCTCGCTCTGTGCATAAGGATTTAGTAAACAAGTTGTCGTCTCGCTGGTTATTTACAGCCATCTTACTAGGTGAGACCCCAGGGCTAGTCTCCCCTGTCTGCTGGAGCAGTATATGTGTTCTCTCTCTATGAGGGTATCACACAAGTGCATGCCTGTTCAGATGTACCAGCAGACTGCTATTGTAACCACACTCCTTTGTCCTGATGCACTGCCACAAAAATGTCTGGGAGCCAGGGTGGTGTGACAACAAGAGCAAAGCCTGGGGAGTGAGACAGGCAAGTGTCCACACCCGACTGCCACTCCTGGGCTCGGAGGATCTGGGCAGGGAGCACGACTCCTGTGAACCTCAGTCTCTTTATCTATACAATGGGACAATGATTACCTTATAGTAGTAGGGCTTGAGTGCAGGTGACATGTAGATAGGAAGCCACCCAAGGCCCTGCACCGTGGTTGGAGCTCAGTAAATGCTGATAGACTAACACTCTCGTCAGACCTCATCAGGTATGTGTGTCACTGGCATACTTTGCTGCTCCTTGTGACCAAGACCCAGGCTACATGGAGAACCCTAGCATCTAGATGGATGCTCTGGGAGTGATGGTGGACTCCGGCTGGTGGCAGCCATCAGCTTACATCCTTTGGCAAGGTTCCTGGGGGCAGGGTAGGCTGAGCCACTCCATCTTCTCCAGGGTGGGCTAGGTGTGGGCATGGTGGTGGGCTCTTGCTCCCACTTTTTTTGGCCTTTGTGGCCCCAGCAGCCCCTCCCCTTGCCAGTTTATGGAAGCCTGGTCCTAGAGCTGGAGACCAGCAGTCTGGTCTCTCTTCTTCACTACAGTGTAGGGCTGACCTGGAGGTCAGCTACCTGTTCCCTATCATAGCCTCTAGGGGTTACCTTTAGTGTGGAGGTGGGAACACTTTCTCCATCACTAGAACTGTTGGATGTATTTGCCATCTGTGAGCTCTGTTTCGGCATCTGTCCCAGGCCCAACAACATGGTAGGCCGCAGACCCATCTTTCCCACCCTTCTTGCTGTCTCTGGGTCCTCCTAATGGCTCCAGGTGCCAGGTGATTCCCTATGTGCTTCTCAGGAGTTTTTCTGGGATCCCTTTCCTAGTGGCCCTCCCAGGCAGATGTTTGGCTGAGAAACAATTTGATAGACCAGTAAAGGTGTTATCTAAATGTCACAGTGATAGTCTCATCTCCTTAATTTAACTCTGATCCCTGGGGACAAGAACTATGCCTTCTCTTTCTCTTGCATACTTATTGTATTTAGCAACTCTATCAAGGCTAGGTTGGTTAATTTAATTCAATTAATAAACATTTGTGAAGCACGATACTATACCAAGAAAAATCCTAAAGATGCTACCAAAATCTATGGAAACTAATAAATGAATTCAGTAAGTTTCAAGATACAAAATTAATATGCAGAAATTTGTGGCATTTCTATACACTAACAACGATATATCAGAAAAAGAAAAAGAAAACCATTTACAATTGCATCAGAAAGAATAAAATACCTAGGGATAAATCTAATTAAGAAGGTAGAATGTCTGTTCTCAGAAACTACAAAACACTGATGAAAGAAATTAAAGATGTTACAAATGAATGGAAAGTTACGTATGGCATGTTCATGGATTGGAAGAATTAATATTATTAAAGTGACCATCCAAGTCAATCTACAGAGTCAATGCAATCTCTATCACAATGCCAAGGGTATCTTTTTAAACCAAACTAGAACAAAAAATTCTAAAATTTGTATAAAACCTTTCTCAAAAAGCCAAAAGAGTCTTGACAAAGAGGAACAAAGCTGAAGGTCACTGAAGTCACTCCCTGACTTCAGACCATGCTGCCAATCTAGAGTGATCCGAACAGGCGTGGTTTTGGCACAAAGAAAGACATATAGACCAATGCAACAGAACAGAGAGCTCAGAACTGAGCTCATGCAGAGATGGCCAACTAATAAATGACAAAGGAGGCGAAAATATAAAGTGAGGAAAAGACAGCTTCTTCAACAAATGATGGAAAAACTGGACAGCTACATGCAAAAGAAACAAACTGGACTACTTTCTCACATCATACACAAAAATAAACTCAGAATGAGTAAGACCCGAAACCATAAAACTCCTAGAAGAAAACACAGAAAGTATGCTCTTTGACATCAGTCTCAGCAATATTATTTTGGATCTGTCTCGTCAGGCAATGGAAACAAAAGCAAAAATAAACACATGGGACTATATCCAACTAAAAAGCTTTTTGCACACTGAAGGAAACGCTCAACAATATAAAAAGGCAGCCTAATGAATGGGAGAAGATATTTACAAATGATGTATATAGTAAAGAGGACTTCCAGGTGGTACAGTGGTAAAGAATCTACCTCCCAATGCAGGAGATGCAGGAGATGTGGCTTTAATCCCTGGGTTGGGAAGATCCTCTGGAATAGAAGATGGCAACCCACTCCAGTATTCTTGCCTGGAAAATTCCATGGACACTGGAGCCTGGTGGGTTGTAGTCCATGGCGTCACAAAGAGTCAGACACGACTGAGCACATACATAATATAGTAAGGGGTTAAGATCCAAAATAGGCAAGAAACTCATACAACTCTACAGCAAAAAACAGATAACCCAACTGAAAGATGGGCAGAGGACCCGAACCGGCATTTTTGCAAAGATTTACAGATGGCCGACAGACACATGAAAAGATGTTCAATATCAGTAATCATCAGGGAAATGTGAATCAAAACCACTAGGTACCACCTCACCCCTATCAGAATGGCTAATATAAAAAAAATAATAATAAGTGTTGGTGAGGATGCAGAGAAAAGGAAGCCTCTATGCACTACTGGTGGAAACGCAAATTGGTGCTGCCACTATGGTAAACAGTATGGAGGGTCCTCATAAAAACTAAACATAGACTTGCTGTATAATCCAGCAATTTCATTTCTGAGTATTTTCCTGAACAGTGCTAATTTGATAAGATATATACACACTAATCGGAGAAGGCAATGGCACCCCACTCCAGTACTCTTGCCTGGAAAATCCCATGGACGGAGGAGCCTGGTGGGTTGCAGTCCATGGAGTTGCAAGGAGTCAGACACGACTGAGCAACTTCACTTTCACTTTTCACTTTCATGCATTGGAGAAGGAAATGGAAGCCCACTCCAGTGTTCTTGCCTGGAGAATCCCAGGGACGGAGGAGCCTGGTGGGCTGCCATCTATGGGGTTGCACAGAGTCGGACATGACTGAAGCGAGTTAGCAGCAGTAGCAGCATACACACTAATGCTCACTGCAGCATTATTTACATACATTGACTACAATATGGAGGCAGTCTCAAGGATAGATGGATAAAGAAGATGTGGATTTATATATTTATGGTAAATACATATTTGTATATATATATAGTATATATATATTTAAATATAATTAGACATATTTATGGTATATATTTATATAGTATATATCTAATACATATATTAATATTATAGCACTAATAAATTATATATATGTATGTATACACACAATGGAATATTACTAAGTCATAAGGAAGAATAAAATCTTACAGTTTGCAACAATATGAATAGAGGATGTTATGTTAAGTGACATAAGTCAGACAGAGAAAGACTGTAGGATTTCACTTATATGTGGAATCTAAAAAACAAAACCAAACCAGACTCATAGACATAGAGAACAAACAGGTGGTGGCCAGGAGGGTGGGGGTTGGGGTTGGGGTGAAATAGGTGAAGGAAGTTAAGAGGTACGCACCTCCAGTGATAAAATATCCACAGGGATGTGACATACAGCGTAAGGAATATGCTCAATAGCATTGTAATAACTTTGTATAGTGACGTATGGTTACCAGATTTATCATGGTTATCATTTCATAATGTATGCAAATATCAGATCACTATGCAGTACACCTGAAACTAACATAATATTTTACATCAATTATATTTCACTTAAAAAAAAAACAAAAGAACACCACAAATCCACTGGGGTGGCCTCAAAGGGAGGTGAATCCTATTTTGCAAGAGAATATCCCAGGGACTATGCTTGATGCCTTGGCTGGGCCCCAGGCTGCCTAGCATTCACTCACTGGACTTTGGAAGAGACTTTCAGGCGCCGCACACCCGCAGTTGGGAACTGCCTGGAGTTGATGTAGGAGACCTTCTGGAGGGCACGGTTGATATTCCCGATGTCATCACCTTCCATCACCAGGACGGACTGCGAGGGGTTGAAATGATACTGGAAGACAAGGGTATCACAGGAGAGAATGGTCAGGCATGTTCACAGTTCCACGGAGACCCTCCATCTTCATACAAAGGCCACTGAAGCATCTCCAGAGCTTGTGGAAGTGCAGCAGCTGTGTGCACAGTGACTGTTTTAATTCCTCAAACAATCTCTACTTTCCCCTGGTGGACTTTGGGACTCTCCTCTGTAAGATTGCCTGAGATTATAAACTCCTGGTAATACCACCCTGAGCCACAGGATGAATCCTTTTTAGTTATCATGCTCCTGGCGTCCAGCCTTTGGTGGGCTCATGCTTGAGGCTACTATGAGGTCCTTCTCAGAAACTTTCAGCTCCTGGACTGCCCACCCCTTCAGCTGACAGCCTGGAAACCAGGGGCTTCAGCTCCTTTTGCTGTCTTGACTTTGACCTTGAACTGCTCCTCCATTCACCCTGCACTCCACTTCCTCACCCCATGTCCCATCTTTTCAGCTTCCAATGATAAAGTTCATTTTTAAGTTAATGGCCTTCTCTCTCTCTTAGATCTGATTCTTGATCTTGCCTTCTTGGTGCTAAACTTTGGTTTCCCAGGACTTTTAAGCACTTGATGTTTACATACCTGTCACCTGCCTATTCATTCCATTTGGGGTCCCTGGTATCTCACATTCAGTAAAGGTCAAGGGGCTATGATGCTACCCACTGAGTCACTTGGGTTCTCAAACCAGATAAACTCAATCCAAACTTCTGTCTCTTCCATGGTATTATTCCATCTTCCAGCAGTTACTTTATTTTTGAATGAAGTGTGGAGAACTGCTTTTGTACTAATCTGAGTTACTTACCTTGACACACTTCTGAGTAATAACTATTAGGAACGGCTATCAGTAATATGTCAGGGACTTAACTGTGGATTCAGATTTTGTATCCAGTACTTGTGTCAGAGAGAGACACGGATATATTTTAATGTAGCTACTTGCCAACAATTATTTATAGTTTTGAATATATAACATATCCACATGGTTCAAATATATATATGAATATATGTGTGTGTGTATATATATATATGTATATATGTATACACACACACACATTTGGGGCTTCCCTGGTGGTTCAGTGGTAAAGAATTTGCCTGTCAATGCAGGAGACATGGGTTTGATCCCTGGGTTAGGAAGATCCCCGAAGAAGGAAATGGCAACCTACTCCAGTATTCTTCCTGGAAAATCCCATGGACAGAGAAGACTGGCAGAGAAGACTGACAGTCCACGGGATCGCAAAGAGTCAGACATGACTGAGCAACTAGACAACAACAACTGTGTGTGTGTGTGTGTATGCTAAGTGAAATTGTCCATCTTATTTCTATCTCCTGTGAAACTAATTTCCCCAACCCCATTCCACAGGTGATAACTGTTCCATTAATTTCTTAGCACAAATTGCATTATTATTCATAATTAGTTATTTCTCCTCCTAGGAGAAGGAAATGGCAACCCACTCCAGTGTTCTTGCCTGGAGAATCCCAGGGCGGGGGAGCCTGGTGGGCTGCCGTCTATGGGGTCGCACAGAGTCGGACACGACTGAAGCAACTTAGCAGCAGCAGCAGCAGTGAGAGGCTTATACAAGCCTGTCAACAGGTTTAATCACGTAACTTATGGTACCCTTCTACAGGATATACATTTTTGTCCTGTTGCACTCAACAGTGGTCATGTGACTTGCTTGGCTAACAGAGAGTGGGCCAATGTATTATTTGGTTCACAACCTGGGTAGAAGATTTAACAGCCAGTTAATTCATGGTGCCATGTCCCTCTTCCTCTTCCATGAAAACTGAAAAGCTCCCCAATGGTCTAACAGCCTCGGTCTCACAGTGAGGGTGGTATGGATAAGAGTTGCAGCTAATCTTTAGTGGACATGAAATGTGCACAATTTAAAAAATTTCTATATATTGAAATTTTAAAGTCATTTGTTACTGCCTATCCTGACAGTTATATTTAAGCATTTAATGAATGTGTAATCAGTAAGTATAGATTCCCATTTTTCTTCTTTCTTCCACCAAAGATAGGTTGTTACATGCTATACTGTACTTTGCTTTTTCACTTAACTTGTGTCTTGGAGGTCTTTTCTTTCTTTTCTTTTTTTTTAGGTTGTATAATATTATTTAATATTAAATAAATTATCTAACCAGTCTTCTAATATGAACATTTGGGTTGTTTCCAATCTTCTACTAATAATGCCATAATGAATAATCTTTTATATATAACACTTTTTAAGTGTGTAAGTATATTTGGAGAATAAATCCCTGAGTGAAATTGCTAGGTCAAAGGGTATATGCAGTTTAAATTTTAACAATGTTGCCAAATTTCCCTTTGCTAGGGATTATATCACTATACCCTCCCTCTCACCTTGTATGAGAATGCTCTTTTCTCCAAACCTCAACAAAAGAGCATGCTGTCAAACTTTAGGATTTTTGCCAATCTGATAGGTGATAAATACTATCTTAGTATAGTTTTATTTTGCATTGCTCTTTCCATGAGGTATATTCAGTATATTCTGAAGGGTTTAAGGGAAACATCTACTTTAGCTTTTCCTTGATATGACCTGGATGTCTTCACAAGAGTTTCTCATTCTCTGTCTGGACCCCACTAGCATGTGGATGTCTCATGAGCACTGTGGAGCCATTGCACATGGCAACCCACTCCAGTATTCTTGCCTGGAAAATTCCATGGTCAGGGGAGCCTCGTGGGCTACAGACCATGGGGTTGCAAAGTCGGACACAACTGAGCACACAGAACGCACATGGTGGCCCCAGCCAACAGACGCCCAATCCTTTCTCTTTCAAGTATCATGCCAGTGTTTCATTGATACGTTCTCCTTAAAGCCTCCCTGGCTTCCCTAACTTACGTCCACTGGGTTCCTATAGTGCCTATGAAATGGTTTGTTGTTGTTTCGTCACTAAGTCGTGTCTGACTCTTTTGGGACCCCGTGGACTGTAGCCCACCAGGCTCCTCTGTCCGTGGGATTTCCCAGGCAAGAATACTGGAGTGCATTGCCATTTCCTTCTCCAGGGGAGCTTCCTGACCCAAGGATTGAACCAGTGACTCCTTCATTGTCAGGAGGATGCTTTACTACTGAGCCACTTGGGAAGCTCACGTGAAATGGTAGTATAGTTATAGTGCAGTGACCGTGAGCTCACGGAGGACGGGAGCTGTGACTCTTATCCCTGAATCTCAGAACCTCATCCTGAGTGCCCAGAAGTCCCTGTTAGATGAATGACTGAATGGTCTTCCAACCCATATTTTACTCAGTATCATTTCTTTTTACTCCCCAAAAGGACTTTTTTTCCAGTCACTTGTCTTTTCAGTCAAGCCTTGGTGCAAATCATCATCAGTGCTTCCCAAACAGTGTTCTCCTTTCCTTCCTGGAGGCTGTACTTCTTAGCTGCCTCAAGCCACCTGCAGGTGGGTCATGTGACTGTGTCTGCCCAATGGCATGTGAGAGGAAGTGATGCAGGCACTCTGGGCTGAGGTAGTGAAGAGCCCTGCGGAATGCCCTAGCTGTTTTCTTTCTTAACTCTGGTGTTCTAGGCATAAAGCCTACCTCATTTCCCTGACTTAGTGTGGGAGAAAAATAAACTTTTAAGCACTAAGTGATAGAGTTTTGAAGTCATTTGCTATTGCAATTGTTTGATCCATGGGAAGAATTCAACCCTTCCTTCCCAGGCATGAGTCATGTCCCCAAGGCTATGTGGCGCTTTTGAAAGGTCATGGGCTGTGTAGACTTTGTACCCCAGGTCCAGAACGAGCTACAGAATACAGCTTGGGACTATTGACTTCCCCTTTCTGGACTTCATTTCTTCATTGAAAATAATGGGGATATTAATATCTACCTGTCTGGAGCTTAAGTAAGATAATGTATATAAAGTATCTAGCACTTAAAAAAAGGTACTCATTCTATAATAGCTTTTATCATAACTCTTAATACTGTAACTGAGGCTTTGGCTATGCTGGTACCATTTCCCTCACTATGATCCAGTTTTCTCCCATCCTTAAAGCCCTGAGCAGAGTCTCTCTGAGCTGTGACATGTGGTCCCAAGCACTGTTCCCTGTGTTGGATTTGGGAGCCTCTGGACATATGCACAGCCTCTGGGTGATGCTACAGTAGGCCCCCGGCTGGCTTCTCTCTTGCTGGGGCTGACTCACTAGCTTAGAGTGCTCAGCTGTGGAGATGCCACACACTGGGGAATCATCAGTAGTTCTCAGTGTTTTACAAATCATCCACTTCTGATCTGAGCAGATTCAAGCTCATTCTTCTAAATATACCACTTAAGTTTCTATGTTTTCCCCTGCCCTCATCTCTACAATCCCTGCTATAGAAGTCTTCTGGTGCTTTTGCTGTCTGTCTCCTCCCCCAGCAGATTGCAAGCACCTCCAGGGCAGGGTCGCCTGACTTTTTCAGCATCACAAGGTCCAGTACGTAATAAGCATGAGACAAGATGATGTCACCTGCAGAAAAGGCTGATTTCTGAGCCTTGAATGAGGGCTGCATAGGAGGATCAAGCAGTGCTTCCAGAGGAATGGATTGGCAGCAACCCATGGCATCAGCATCAGCAGAAGGCATTCCCACTGCAGCCTCCTTGAGAGAGGATGGGTTAGGGAATGTGTTGGATCTCTAGTGAATACACAATTCTGGCTTCCAGAGCATCCCAAGGGCTGCCACAGGGCATAAGGTGGGCGCTGGCCTAGCCACCAACACATTTTCTTACAAGATCAATAAAATCCTCCTCTAGAGTAGGTTTTGTTTGTATGCTTGTGTTGTCTTTGTGGCATGACTAAAGGTCAGGCTCTGGTACTACAGGACACAGAATGGTACTGGCATTGCTACAGGGGCAGGAGATGGGTTCTTGGGAATCAGCACTCACTCAGCCTGGAAAGCTGGTCTGTAGCCAGTGGTTCTTTTTTCTGAACCAACGAGTCATTAGACAGATGGCCTTTGCAGAATGGTCAGCTGTCCTGGAGGGTCAGGCTGGGAGATCAGTGAAATCCCTGCCCAAAGCCCTGGCCTGTTCTTGGGGAACAGACTGGCCACGGCACTCTGGACATGTTACCCTTCCCTTAGGCACCTGCCAGCTTTTCTGTGCTGGGCCAGAGGAAGATTCACCACAATAGAGGCTGCTGCTGCTGCTGCTGCTAAGTCGCTTTAGTCGTGTCCGACTCTGTGCGACCCCATAGACGGCAGCCCACCAGACTCCCCTGTCCCTAGGATTCTCCAGGCAAGAACACTGGAGTGGGTTGCCATTTTCTTCTCCAATGTATGAAAGTGAAAGGCGAAAGTGAAGTTGCTCAGTCGTGTCCTACTCCTAGCGACCCTATGGACTGCAGCCCACCAGGCTCCTCCATCCATGGGATTTTTCCAGGCATCAGTACTGGAGTGGGGTACCATTGCCTTCTCCGACAATAGGGGCTATTCTGTTGCAAATATGACCCAGACTTACTTTTCAAAAGAAGCTGGGGCAGCAGCAATGCCAACTGCAAGGTCAACCCAGCAGGAGAGGGGAACTGATTCGTTCAAAGCCTATTTATCAGGTTTTCTAGGGGAGATTTGTATCTATACCTCATCTATATGGATATCTTTGCTATATCTGATATATAAATATATGTAAGAATATATAAAATATATGTATTTTTCAATTCTTACATTGCTACACAATGATATTAAGTCCATTTTATACATGAGGGAATTGGGGTTTAAAGGATTAAAGTACCTTGCCCAAGGTCACCCCGCTCAGAAATAGCCATACTGTGCTTTGAGCCTAGAAGTGTTTTGTCCCAAAGTTCTTCTTTCCCACCCTTCCACACTAGAGATGACAAATTGGCAGGGATGAGGCTATGAAAATCAAAAGCAGATTTTCCTCAGCAATGTGGCGATTCCACTGTGTCTTGTATGGATACATAACAGCACCCCTCTTGGCCATTTACTCACTCCAGACAAGCTGGTGAAATATCCAGAAATGCACATTTTCCAGAGGAAAACAAGCGAGAAGAGGAACCCACCTGGGTCCATGTGAGTGACCAAGATGCTTCCTTAGTTCGTGGGAGGCTCTGGCTTTTCTGGCCTAGCCAGAGAGGAAGCAAGAGGCTGGGAGGCAGTAGAGAAAATGTGTGCAGTGTGCTCAGTCGCTTCAGTCATGTTGAAACTCTTTGCGACCCCGTGGGCCATAGCCCGCCAGGCTCCTGTGTCCATGGGATTCTCCAGGCAGGAATACTGGAGTGGGTTGTCATGCCCTCCTCCAGGGGATCTTCCCAACCCAGGGCTTGGACCTGAGTCTCCTGCTGTCTCCTGCATTGCAGGCAGATTCTTTATCCCTGAGCCACCAGGGAAGCCCAGAGAAAACACCAGTCATTATTCAAAAACAAAACGAGGGATAAAAGAGGGAATACAGGTAGGAAGCAATTTTAATCATTTTCAAGAATGTCTTCTAATCTGAGCTGTGTGGAGGAAAGAGCCTAGACTTATTTTGGACAAGTCCCTGAGCCCCAATCTCCTTATATCTGAAATGGGGTCATAATACTTAATTTGTTGTGAGAAGTAGGGATAATGAACCTAAAATAGCCCCCAGTGGGTGCACCGTACGTTGTGTGTGTTATCATTAACTTTTCATATGTGATCTAGTTCTTGCCTGCTGCGTCCCGAGGATGGAATAGGATCATTTGCAGTGGCGGGTTCTGAGCAGGTGGTATCCTAAAATGTCGGATTAGCCTCCTCCACCCTCCACAGCCACTGAATTTAGCACTTCCTCTTTCACAGGCTATGATCACTAGGTAGGAATTGCTATGGTTCTTAATTCATATTTCTGAGAATGTGTGGTTTTTAAGTGCAGCACCTTTGGTTGATTCGTTCTGCAGTGCTTGGAGTCCTGACGCTGTAGCCCCAGGGGATGGTCCAGAGCAGAAAAGATCCACCCAGAGGCAGGGAGCAAATCCAGAGTCAGAGAGGGGACAGATTCAGATCTACTGGAGGACAGATTTCTGCGTCACTGGCTTGACCAAACACTGAGAGAACAGTACACACAGGGGATCAAGGAGCAAACCCCAGGCTCTGCCTGTGAGAATGCCCGTCTGAAATGTGCCATGAGGACCTTGCCTGGGCCAGCTGCCAGGAAACTGACCAGTGGAAAGCTGGCCTTTGCAATTCATGTGGTCTTGTGAGTTTCCTTCAATGACAGGTGATTGGCTGTGTATCCAGAGTACCCAAGTGTGTGTTTTCATGCATGTTAAACAGTGTTCTGGAAAGCCATTCTTTGCACTGTCCATGTACTCCTCCCGTCATCTCCCGCTGACCCAGGTCCCAGGGTGAGCATTCTGAACCCCACACCTGTCCAGACCATGTTCCCTTGCATGGATGGAGCCCTTCAATGACTGTTGCCAAAAAAAGAAATGCCAGACATTAACAAGGCCCCATGATGTGGCCTCTGCCTACCTCTCTGGTCTCTTTCTAGCTTTCCTCCTGCAATTTTGGTACTTGTAACACTGACCTTCCTCCTAGAGTGATCTCCCTGCCCTCTCCCTCACCACTCCCTCCCTTTTTTCTGGCTGGTTCTTACTCATCCTTAACAATGTGCTCAGACAGAATTTGCCTGAGGAGTCGAATTCCTCCAAGGAGCCCTCCCTCACCGTCCATGCCCCAGTTCTGAAGCTCTGGGTCAGAGCTGCCTGGGTTCACATTCTGGCTCCACTCTTTACTCACTCCGAGATCCTTGGAAACTTTCTCTTCCAGGCCTCCATTCCTCATGTGCAAAATGGGAATATTCATGGTATAATTCTTTTTATCATAGGGTGGTCCTGAGGCTTAAGGGAGTTAAATCCATAAAGCTTTTAGAACAGTGCCTGGCACCTGGGAGACCCTCAGTAAATGTTGGTGCTTGTAAATTACAGGTATCTGCTTGGACCACTGAGTTTCCCAAAGACAGTAAACTTGGACCACTCACTTCTGTGTCCCTCTACTCCACCTAGAACTGAATCCTGCGGTTGTCCATGGAATGTTTGCCGAAGTGACTGCTACGGAAGGAGGAGCATGATGTACCCAGACCACTGGTTCCTTCCAGGCCAGCCTGAGTCACAGCCCCACAAGCAGCTTGCCACTAGGAAGGTAAGCAAGAGGCTCCTCTGTTGGAGGGGTGACTCCTGGGGCTCTGGCTGGGGACAGGAAGGCAGGGCAGCTCCATGGACAGGGCTGAGTGCGGACAGATGGGAAGCAGCGGGAAACCTCTGCTCTGATCACTGCCTCCTTGGGAAAACTTCTCAGGGCTCTCCTGTGTTCCCAGAGGCAGAGGGAGGGCCACCTGACTCCCATAGAGGAGGCCAAGGGACTGCCTGCTCCCACTGGGATCCGCTATGATGGAGTGCAGGCGGTGATGATGTTTACCCCCCTCTTTGCTCAGGACCCTGAGGCCTGAGGCTGGCACGTGCTCCCTGGTCCAGGTGAGGCCAGAGCTATCCCTGCCCACTGGGGCTGAGGGGCTTGATGAGGACAGTCAGCCATATCCTGCCCCCTCAGGGGGAGCTTTTCTCAAAATGTAGCTGGGATTCCCTGGGATCACTTTAGTTATATTGTGCATGGATGACAAAAATCGTAATATCTGCTAGTATTCTCTCTGATGGGAGACATTGCCTGCAGCCCAATTTGGGCTTCAACTTAATAAAGGAGGACCCAATGACCTCAGCATCTGCTTTCTAATCCCACCCCACACCAGGATGACCTTCTGTGCTAATTCATATTGTCCATGGTCCAAACTTTTAATTCTACATTTTTTTTTTGTATTTCTGAAAGGTATGCTTGCATGATCCCTCAGTTCCTTTGGGCAAATAAACAACAAAGCAGCCCACCACCAGGGTAAACAGTGAAATATGACAATTCCCTTCAGGTAGACATTGAACGTGTGCTTGCTTTTGTGCATCAAACTGATTGTCCTCAGCCTTCATCAAGGAATTTCAGGAGATAGCACAAAGTCTGTTGTGCAGTCATGGTCATGATTCTCCCCACTGTGGCCACACCTTCGCCGTGGCACCGTCTCTGTGTCATATGACAAGGAACAACTCAGCTTCCAGAAGTGCACTGGTGCTGGGTACCTCCCCCTCACAAAGCACCATCTGACCGGGGGCTAGGCTGGCTCCTTTCTTACCTTTATTCCTTGGCCCAGGCTTTCCAGGGAATTGATATCCAGCCCTTCCTTGCAGGCCTGCAGGCAGGAAATCACCTTCTGACTGTCCATTTTGCCAGGGCGAATGGTGAGACTGGCCAGGCTGCCGTGGAAGAATTGAGCAAAGCGTGGCTTGGTGACTTCTCCTCCTAAAAGATAAAGAAGCACCATTATCTGCCCTGTGGAGATTGGGCAGGCAACATTGCTTCATGGTGCCATTCAGCCATGGAGCCAAGGATACAGTGGTTGTGTCTGTTAAACCTGAGTTTTTCCTTCCAAGTGGAGAGTGCAGGGTTGTGAACACAGAATGTCAAGAGGATGTTATTGGCTGCCAAGACCTTGGGACTCCCCAGCTGCACTTATTTACGATTCTGGAATTCTTGAATTTAAAACATTTACTTTCAGAGGCACCGAATATTTTAAAACAGCAGTCCCCAAGCTTTCTGGCACCAGGGACCAGTTTCATGGAAGACAATTTTCCCATGGACCAGAAGAGGGGGATGGTTTCAGGATGATTCAAGCACATTAAGTTTATTGTGCACTTTATATCTATTGTTGTTGCATCAGCTCCACCTCGGATCATCAGGCATTAGAGTCTTGGAGGCTGGGGACTCCTGTTTTAAGACAGAAAGTGCCTACAGAGTGAAAGCAGGGGAGCGGGAATCTACCAGTGATGAAAGGCGTGCTGTGTGCCAGGCCGTCTGCTGGGGACTTCACTGGGGCGAGCCTGCAAAGAGGAATCATTGTTTCCAAATGACAGATAAGGAGCCCTGGGACTCAGAAAGATAGAAGCACTTGTCCCAGGACATACAGCTAAATGCTGGAGCTGGCACTCTGGTTCTGGTCTGTGTGACTGCAGAGCTGGCATCTGCTACCCTGTGTTCATTTCACTGAGAGGCTGGCATGCGATTGACGGGTCCTAGAACCCCGAGTCCCTGGGCTCTGATTCTCACGGAGTTGATTTCATATCTGCTCAAATCCAAGTTCTTTGTCCTATAGGGGCTTCCTTGATTCTGTTCTACCTCTGTCCTTCTTCCCCTCACCTATGTCCTTCTACTGTCTGTGCTGGGTCTTCAGCTGGGGAAATAGTTCAGTGTGGCTTGTGTTGCAAAGGCAGCCTGGAAGCTGCCTCCTCCCATTCTCTCCCTCATTTCCCAAAGTTCCCTAACATCAATGCCCCTTTAGGTCCAGTGGAAGCCTTACCTCCTCCAGGAGCCCCTTCCCACTGACTTCATTGAGCACAAACACTGTTCCATCCGGGGGCAGCCTACGTCAACAACCTGAGCTTTGATCTTGTACTTCAGTTCATTCAGAGAGGTAGCCAAACGTGCAGGAAAGATGGATCTGGGCAGAACTCTAGCTTTGCTAATTCCCTGAGGGAGGTTCTGTAGCCTTTCTGAACCTACACTCACTTATAGGGGACACTGCTGGGTTTTGCCTCCTGGTTCTCCCGTGCTGCCTCAGTGGCTCCTTCATCAGTTTCTCTAGCACCTGGAGAGCAGGTTTCTAGAAGGTTCTGCCAGAGTAACACCACAGTGACTTCTCTGCCCATGAGTGAGCGATGCTGTGTCAGCAAAGCCTGGACCTCAGCCTGGGTGGCAGAGGACTCTCCACTGGGGGCCCTGTCTCAGTCTTACGGGAGTGGGCATCCTGATACCTGCATTCCTATAGCCTTCAGAGTTCTCTCTTAGCAGCTAATCCTTCATTATTCTAGTGGTCTGTTATAGTCAGTGAGTTTTTATATTTTCTTGTTGAAATTACTGTGTGGTTTCTCTCTTCTGATTGGGTCCAGAATGACACACCCTCTATGTTTGCACACATACTTTTGCTCTCACCCATTCCTCCCCACACTGAGGTACCACCTCCAAAGTGCTCAGGTCAGGAAGATCCCACTGGTTCTCCAAGGCCCCTCAAGCTCTCTGCTCACCTTGCCTCCTCCCTGCCCTGAGCCTTGGAACACAGATAGTTCATTTCAGTGCACCTCTAAGAACTCAGCATTGTTAGTTAATGTACGTGTGTTTCATGTCTTCAAGAGCCTATAAGGGGTGGTTTGTCAGTTTTGGCTGCACATTTTAATCATCTGGGGACTCTTTAAAAGAATAAACTGATTCTGGTGCTGTATCCCACCCACAGAGGTTATGACCTTTTTTTTTTTAATAGAAGTATAGTTGATTTACAGTGCCCTGTTAGTTTCAAGTGTACAGCACAGCACGGTGGGAGGCACAAGTTTCAAGTATACAGCACGGTGGGAGGCACAAGAGACACAGGTTAGAGCCCTGAGTCAGGAAGATCCTCTATTTAGTCAAAGCTGGGTTTCCCTTGTAGCTCAGCTGGTAAAGAATTTGCCTGCCATGCAGGAGACCTGGATTCAATCCCTGGGTTGGGAAGATCCCCGGGGAAAGGGAAAGGCTACCCACTCCAGTATTCTGGCCTAGAGAATTCCATGGACTGTATGGTCCATGGGATTGCAAAGAGTCGGTCATGACTGGGCGACTTTCACTTTCACTGTCAATCAGGCTGTTTTGTCTCCATTGCTCCAGTGACTGAATCAGGCATGGACTTGCGATTAGCCATACCAGGTGAAGCCAATCAGCACCTGGCATCCAAAAAGCCACAGGGTTGGTCTAGGGATAATCAGGAGATCAAGTTTAAGCCAATGAGATGAGCAGAGAAGCTGGCTGGCAGCCTCTGGGACAAGAGCTTCCATCTTCTCTCTAGAAGTTTTCTGGAAGCTACTCTTGCTCTCTTTCCCTGGGGATCATTCTGTGAAGCTAGAAGGCTGAGAGTGGCTGCAGCCATTCCACAAGCAGACCAGGGACAACTAAGGCAAT
Source organism: Oryx dammah (assembly GCF_014754425.2). Lineage (NCBI taxonomy): Eukaryota > Metazoa > Chordata > Mammalia > Artiodactyla > Bovidae > Oryx > Oryx dammah. Next base: position 28,934,533 of record NW_024070186.1, on the reverse strand, counting down.
GCCTGGTGTGGAGGCAGAGCCAGGAGGGTACAGCAGGCTGAGCGAATCCTGAGCAGACCTCCTCACCGCTTTACTGCAGGATGTCTTCAGCTGTGGGAGCTGGGCATCCATCTTTAAGGGTTTAATCTGTTTTGACTCATGCTACCCAGAACATCTTCACATTGGAAATGAATGGACAAGGCTCTATCAAAGTGCTCTGCCCACAGGTTTGACTTTTTTTGAGAGATGACCTGAGATGATCTCTCAGGCCATGGCTTTGGGTATGCGGGAGCCAATCTGGGGGTCTTTGGGTTTAGGTCCCTGAGGTCCTCATGGTTAAGGTGCCCCTCACAGCCATCAGCATGCTCCTGCCCTACTGAAAGAACACTTCTGTTACCCTGCAGGGAGAAGGGTATGAGCCTGGAGCTGATTGGTAGAATGCCACACTCCAGGACATCCAGGTGGTTATCTCTTTCCTGCCTTGTCTCCCACTTGGAGCAGCAGATCCAACAAGTCTCAGTGACTCGGTAGGAACTCTGTGCCCAATGCCATGTGAAGTCCTCAACATACATCATCTTACTGAACCTTCATAGAACTCTTGAGAGGTACGCATTTCTTCTACAGTTAAAGAGGAACAAACTCAGGTTTAGAGAGAAGAAAGTGGCCAAGGTCATCTGAGGAGTAATTGGTGAAATGTAGGCTTTTAGAGAGTGAGTGTATCCATCCATACTCAGGACCAGCTGGTCATCCTGGTGGTACTAGGCAGCCCAGTCTATAGAGTGTGGCTGGTACTATGAAGGGGAGCATGGAGATTCCTTAAAAAGAAAAGAAAAAACAAAAAACTAGGAATAAAACTACCATATGACCCAGCAATCCCACTACTGGGCATATACCCTGAGGAAAACCATAATTGAAAAAAAGACATGTACCCCAATGTTCATTGCAGCTCTATTTACAACGCCTAGGACGTGGAAGCAACCTAAATGTCCATCCACAGATGAATGGATAAAGAAGTTGCTGTACATATACGCAATGGAATATTACTCAGCCATAAAAGGGACACATTTGAGTCAGTTGTAGTGAGGTGGATGTAGACTACACTGATGTAGTCAGTGTAGTGAAGAACCCAGAGCCTGTTATACAGAGTGAAGTAAGTCAGAAAGAGAAAAACAAATACCATATAGTAATGCATATATATGGAATCTAGAAAAATGGTACTGATGAACCTATTTGCAGGGCAAGAATAGAGACACAGACATAGAGAGCAGACTTGTGGACACAGTGGGGGACGAAGGCAGGACAAATTGAGAGAGTAGCGTTGAAATACATACGTTACCATGTGTGAAATGGATAGCTATTGGGAAGTTGCTGTATAAAACACAAGGAGCTCAACCTGGTGCTTTGTGATGACATAGAGGGTTGGGATGGGGTGGTGGGTGGAAGGGAGGTTCAAGATGGAGGTCACATAAGTATACTTATGGCTGATTCATGTTGATGTATGGCAGAATCCAATACAATATTTTAATTCAGTTATCCTCCAATTAAAATTAAATCGGAAAAAATAGAGTGTGGCTGGGAGAGAGCCCTTGTGGTCTGCCACCCAGAGCCCCTCAACTGCTCACTCACCACTCACCATCCTTTACACTCTCCTGGGTGCCAGAACATCTTCCTACACACTATTTTCACTCAGCTAAACAGCCATGTTTTCTATTTTTGACTTAAGAATCCTAGATCTGTGATGCACTCTATTTATTAATGACACGACTCCAAGAAAGCAATTCAATTAGCATTGTGCAATAGGAGGCTAGCAAAAACTAGAAATATATTTGCACTCAGAGGTGGTTGTGATGCAGGATTTTAAAAAAAGAGTGTATACATATACTGAAAAATCTTTCTGTTTAATATCTAGGGCTTAATACCACATGGCTTCTCTGCTAACATTTAGACATACACATGCTCATGAATTATTGTAAGAAAAGAAAATAACCTGATTTCCAACACAAAGAACCTTCCCCAAATATTTGCAAACGCAGATTCCTAAGGCTAGATCTGCACACATTTTTAAAGTGTTTGCTGTTTGCCTAGCATTCTGTTTGATTCAGCTGATGGTAAGATAGGACTGTGTTTTCCAGGAGCTCACATTCAGTTGGGAGAATAAAGTATAGACACTGGAAAAGGAAAATAAAAATATAAGAGTAAATTGCCAGTTCAGTTGATTTCCTAAGGCAGTGCATGATTAATTTCCAAACACATGATATAGAAAATACATCTAACAGATCAGAGGGGAAAAATAATAGCAGTGAGTTATTAAGTCCCCAGGGCTTCCCTGGTGGTGCAGATGGTAAAGAATCTGCCTGCAATGCAGGAGACCTGGGTTTGATCCCTGGGTCCAAAAGATCCCTTGGAGAAGGGAGTGGCTACCCACTCCAGTATTCTTGCCTGGGAAATCCCATGGACAGATGAGCCTGGTGGGCTACAGTCCATGGGGTCACAGAGACTTGAATACGACTGAGCTACTAACACACACAGGTGGTGCTAGTGGTAAAGAATCCACTTGCCAATGCAGGAGACTCAAGAGGTACAGTTTGATCCCTGGGTTGGGAAGATCCCCTGGAGAAGGAAATGGAAACACACTCCAGTATTCCTGCCTGGAGAATACCATGGACAGAAGGACCTGGAAGGATACGGTCCATCGGGTCGCAACTGGGCATGACTGAAGCAACTTACCACACACACATTGGGTCCTTAAAACATGACGATTTTTTCCCCAGGGCATTTTATTTAATAATGCTTAAGTGGCAGGATAGTACTTTTGAGATCATAGTTTGTCTCTGCTGATTTCTTCCATCTTACCCTCAGTTTAAACACATCTCTATCTTGTGCTCATTGCTGCAAGAACGGTTGACAGGAGGGAGAGAAGATGGGGCTTGGAGCTGAGTTGCTCCCTCAATTTCATTTCAAGTCCTAAATTTAGAAGGGTGGGGAAGATGTATCTTTAACATCCGTGGAAAATTCAGTTCAGTTCAGTTCAGTTGCTCAGTCATGTCCAACTCTTTGCGACCCCATGAATCACAGCATGCCAGGCCTCCCTGTCCGTCACCATCTCCCGGAGTTCACTCAGACTCACGTCCATCGAGTCCATGATGCCATCCAGCCATCTCATCCTCTGTCATCCCCTTCTCCTCCTGCCCCCAATCCCTCCCAGCATCACAGTCTTTTCCAATGAGTCAACTCTTCGCATGAGGTGGCCAAAGTACTGGAGCTTCAGCTTTAGCATCATTCCTTCCAAAGAAATCCCAGGGTTGATCTCCTTCAGAATGGACTGGTTGGATCTCCTTGCAGTCCAAGGGGACTCTCAAGAGTCTTCTCCAACACCACAGTTCAAACACATCAATTCTTCGGCGCTCAGCCTTCTTCACAGTCCAACTCTCACTTCCATACATGACCACTGGAAAAACCATAGCCTTGACTAGAAAGACCTTAGTCGGCCAAGTAATGTCTCTACTTTTGAATATACTATCTAGGTTGGTTATAACTTTTCTTCCAAGGAGTAAGCATCTTTTAATTTCATGGCTGCAATCACCGTCTGCAGTGATTTTGGAGCCCCAAAATAAAGTCTGACACTGTTTCTACTGTTTCCATCTATTTCCCATGAAGTGATGGGACCAGACATAGAGGGTGAAAAAAACCCTGCCTTTCCCCAGTCTAGGAGATGATACCCCAGACTAGGGGGTGGCAGGGGAGGGGTGGATGGATAGGATGACAGAGATGCAGAATGAGGGTGAGCACCTGGAAACAGTGTGTGATGTTGGGAGAGAGTGCGAACCTGGCCCATCTGGATAGATGGAGAGAGGGACCAAGCATGGTTTTACAAGGTATGAGAAGCAGCAGAGGGACAGGGGAGCCTGGTGGGCTGCCGTCTATGGGATCGCACAGAGTCGGACACGACTGAAGCAACTTAGTAGTAGTGGTAGTAAGATAAGGAATTACACAGAGCACTCCTGACCCCAAAGGACCACTAGTGACTGAGGATCAAAGAGATGGATACCGTTTCAGTAGACACCTGCATGGAGAGATGACTGGAGGCCCCTCAACACCCTAGCCCCTTATACATCCCCCTGAAATCAGCTCGCACCCTAAATGGCAACCCACTCCAGTATTCTTGCCTGGAGAATCCCACGGACAGAGGAGGCTGGCAGTCTACAGTCCATGGGGTTGCAAGAGTCAGACACAACTGAGTGACTAAATAAATGGGAGAATTCCAAATTTGCCAAGGTCGAATCTCCCCCACTCAGATGGAAGAGGGGCTGGAAGTGACACTAAGATGGATGTGGGAAAATGACTTTTTTCTTTGTGAATTCAGATTCTTACTCGCTAAACTACAACTTCTTTTACAGATGATGTTTTCACAGCTAGGTAACTTGCCTAAGGCCCTACAGGCAGAAGTTAGTGAAACTCTGATTCAGACTCAGGTTTTGCTTGCTCTCAAGCTTTTGACCTGAGTGCCATACAATACATATGGCTGGGAGGGTTCAAGCAGAATTTCTTGGAGGATCTCATAATTGGGCTGCTTCAGAAAGATGAGGACAGGCTGGAACTGATACAAGGCTGAGGGTGAATGTCCAATTACACTGAGTTCTGTAGACAATGAATGATTTCTGCAGCAACTCCCAATGATTTGTGTCAAGTTTACTGGGAAACATAGTTCTCCTGAAAAATAATAGTCTTTGGCAAAAGTGATTTAACATAGCTTGTGTTATTCTGAGCCAGAGTTTTCATTCAGCTTTCTTTCCACTGAGAGGTGGGCCCACCAACTATACACATAGCTTTTGAATCAATAATATTCACTTTCCTCTGAGTAAAAGACCTGTGCTGTGTGAATGGACAAAGTAGCTTCCCTTTGCAAAGTATGTGTGGGATGCTGCTGGTCTTTTTTTTTTTTTCTTTTTCCCTGCTGTCATTCCCACAGCTATTTAGTCTGAGAAGCACATAGAAAGGAGTGGGGGCCATGTTCCCTCCTGCTTGAGTTGGGTACTGCTCTGTGCATGGCTTGTTGATGGGGATGCCCCTCAATGAACACAATTTCATGGATGGTTGGCTATCAATTTTGAGCAATGCAAATGGTGAGACCATTGGAAATCTTGCTTTCTCTCATTTCAGTGATGGAGATACCCACTGGATGCAAAGACTAAGTGAAGTGTGTAATAGACTCCCATAAACTCTGGCTTTAAAACCTGCACACAACCCCAGGGTTTAGAACTGTAGTTGTAAGGACTGGTGGTCAGGGATGCTCTGCCCTCAGGGCTGGCCGTGACACAGTCTCAGCAGGCTTTCTTGATCCTTTGGTTGTTATGTCTCCATCCTTCCAGCATTTTCAGTCAACATTTACATGGTGGGTTCTAAGTTCATAAGAAACATATGACTTATGGGATGACCCCAAAAGTCAGTACTCTGGCGTTAGGCACCTAGATTCACAAAACTGGAAGGGCCCTCATATATCAACCAGAATGGCTCTGCCATTCTCCAGGAGCACAGAGGCAAGACACAGTCTTCAAAGACCCAGAGCAAGTGAGCAGCAACAGTGAGGGTCTAGAATTCTTTTCTGACTCCAGATTCAGCCCTCCCATTAAACCAAGATGCCCAGTGGGCCAGTCATTATCTTTGGCCTTAGCTTGACTTTGTCTGATCTGCGGAAGAATGCCCGGGGAGTCTTGGCAAATGGTTTGACTGCAGGTTGCAGAATCTTCTGGCCTTCCTTGCTTGGCTATTAAATGTCATCTGGTTCTACACATCTCTAGAAGCAGAGGAGGGTGTAGCAGTGTAATTAAGGCTGTGGGTGACACAGTTCTCAGTGCAAATCCAGGTTCTAGGTGACCCTTCCTAAGGTCCTTATGTTCTCTGAGTCTCAGTTTCCTCATGAGCAAAATGGAGATGATAATTACATCCACAACACAGGGTTGTTAAAGAGAAGACAAGCTAGAGCTGAGCACCATGCGGGAACTCAAAACTAGCAGTTTTGGTGCCAGCAAGAACTAAGGAGCTCTGAGACGAGATGATGTCATGGGAGTCTTCTTTTTCTTCAGGGGTCTCATTCTCTTTTTTTTTCTCCTTGCCCTAGTGTGTCTCTCAGAGAAGTTAAAATGATACTTAGAATTAAAATGGTCTTTTTGCTCTAAGACCCTTGTTAAAATTTTTTAATTAATGTAACTTTCAGAATGAGATTCAAAGTTAAAATTGTAACTCAGTTATCCTGTATTTCCACACATAAATCACCAAATTTTAAAGCTGATTTAATCTGTGTTGTCTTTAGACCAATATACCCTTATGCCAAATGAAATCTAGGGCCTAGAATCATCTTTACTTGATTTTTAAATACAGACAATGCTAAGAGACACTGTGTTAGTCACCCCTGTGTGTCAGACATGAGCCATACACCTTTGTCAAAACAAACTCAAAACTGGGATATAATTCAATAACCAGTAATTATTGACCTTCTCCAGGACATAAAATAGGAGGAAAGGGGAGGGAAGGGGAGTCTTTGAGAGCAGATAATCCTTGCCTTCTGCAAATCCATGCCTTAGTGGGAGATAGAGACCTCCATTGATAACTCCAATGAGATGGTTCCCAAACAGTGCTCCAGGAACACTAATCTACAAAGAGTGAGTTCCATAGTGAAATAAGACTGAGAAACATAGGTTAGGTAATGTCAAACTGATTGGTTTCTTGGTGAGTTTCTGAGAGCTTTGAATAAACAAAGGTGCATTGTGACTCTTCAGTGTGGGGCTGTGCGGATGGCTTATATGGTTTCCCAAACTTGACCTTGGCCTCCTTGTGGAACCTGGGGGATCCAAGCTTCATGAAGCCCTTGGGAAATGCCACTTAAATGTAAGGCAGACTATGCTAGCACGTGCCTCTCTCCCAGCAGCAGAGACCTCCAGGGATGCAAAATAATTTCAACACAGACTTTATTAAGAGAATTTGTATTGAATTAGACCAAGTTTATTAAGTGATGACATGAGCTCCAAGTCTGCATTAATTTTAGTGTTTGGCAAAAATAATGACCTGAAAATGTACACCAGGTCTCAGGACCACATGTGGCTCCAATTCCCCTCTGTCTGAGGAACAGACGCTATTGATTACTGCAACTTTCAGCATCATTTCTGCCTTTTTATTCCTTTTTTTGGCCATTTGTATTCTTTGCCTCAGCCCCTCCCAAAAGCCACAAGTAAGTGGGGGGTTCTGTGTCTGTTCCTTAACAGAGTCTAATTTTTAGAACTATCCCCTTCTCTATCTATCTCTTGCTGCTCTGTTTGTTAAGTAGCGGGTGGGACTCAGCCAGACCAGGAGCTAGGGTAGAAGGCCCTCCTCATCCAACACCAGGGGGTTCCCTCGTTAGGAAGAGGCAAAGCTGGACACTCTAGGAAGGCCAAGGTCCAGAGCACTGGAGGAGAGTCCCCAGCAGAGGCAGAGGTCGCTGGGGACAGAGCCACAAGCAGGGAAGACAGTGATGAGCTCTGTCAAGAGCAGTTAAGGCTCAGGTAGGGGGCAGGGTGGTACCTTCTTAAGTGTGTGTTAACAGCTATGCTTCTTTAAACATGTTTAGCCATTTCATTAAAACAACTCTAGCTCTGATATCACATAAAATAAGTAAGTCAGAGCTTCTCTGGTTGTCGCAATGGGGGAGAGGTGCTCTGGAGTGTCACCTGCTGGGTCATCTCTGTGGCTGGCATATCAGTACCCTTCCTGACTCACTCCCATGACAACTGAGTTATATATAGGCCCTGGGTGGTTGGACCCAGGGTAGAGTTCCAGGCACAAAGGAGATTATATAATTTTTATTATATATGAGTAGAACTTGTATTTTTTGTTGTTAGAAATGGATGAATATGGACTCTAAGGAAAAGGACAAATTAATTAGTCTTTTAAACAATCTTCCCGCATGGCATGACTCAGAGAGAGACAAGGGACCTGGTATTTGTCTAAAGGCAGCGGTTTCTCAGTCAGCACAGACTGATCTTAGCCAGGAGAGAGGCTCTGACTCCATCCTGAAAACGCTGACGCAGAGCACAGAGGTGATGGCTAGGTGGCACACAGCAGCCACACAGAGACAGAAGGACTCTCTTGAGATGCAAGGTCCATCCTGACTTCAAAAGCCCTTCTCTAGAATTAAGATATGCTGCCTGCTTGAGGCCATCCTGGCAATATTTCTTAAGTGTAAATGAAATCTCATTTTTTTTTTAATTAATGGAAAGATATCCATGAAAATGAAGTTCCACTGATTACTCTGGCTTTCCGATTCAACCACAGGACACAGTAGGCTAACTGGGGCGGCAGAGTCCTGCCCAGCCTCTGAGCTGGAGCCTCTGAGTGCCAGCTCTGAGTTCCCGGGAGCACCCAGCAAGCAGCTGCTAGCACATTATTTTCTATCCCCATTGTTAACCCCCTGAATGGAAACTTCACAAATGGGAACTGGTTCCCTTGCCAACCTCAAAAGTACCTGAAAAACTCCCCACAATTACAGTCCCAAAGGGGCCTGTTCACACAGTGGGCTTATAATGTGTGTATAAGTGGACTTCGGAAGGCTTAGAAGCGTGCCAAGGCAAGGGCTGTATTACAGACCATCAGTTTCACAGCACTGTGTTCCATTGAAAAACCTTTTGATGTCTCCTCCCAAGACAAAGGGGACTTCCTTCGTAGCTCAGTCAGTAAAGAATCTGCCTGCAAAGCAGGAGACCTGGGTTCGATTCCTGAGTCAGGAAGATCCCTTGGAGAAGGAAATGGCAAGCCACTCCAGTATTCTTGCCTGGAGAATCCTATGGACAGAGGAGCCTGGCGGGCTATACAGTCCGTGGGGTCGCAATAGTAGGACACGACTTAGCGACACCACCACTCAAGACAAAAATATGGCTCCAGGGAGCATGTAAATATTCAGGAGAATCCAAGCTCCTAACAAGGCAAGATGCACCCTATGGTCTGGTCTCAGCTCTGTCTCCTCCTCCCCACTCATTCTGATGCACGCACATTCCAGTGATAGGGCACCCTGGGCATGCCGACGTCAAGCTGCTCTGCCATGGCGTATGCTGTTGCTACCTTTATTATCCCAGGGAGCTCATACTCATCCCCCAAAGCTCAATTTTTAAAGACTTTAAGGGATTTTTCCCCCCTGCTGAAAATTCACCAAAGATTATCTTTCCTTTCAGAAAAGACACCTAAATTGTCTCCGCACTCAGAAGCCTGGATGGTGATTTCTCTCCTACAACATCAGCCCCATCTTCCCGTGCTTGTCTTCTGACTGACTCTTTCCCAGGCTCAGTGACCTTCTTTCTGACCTAGAGATGGCCCTGGCTGGCCAGGGCCTGTCTGTGAGGGTTAGTCCTGGGGAAAGGGAGAAGGTCAGTACGTTCAAGGAGCCATGAGGAAGCTCAACTCACAGAAGCCAAAGTGTACCAAGGTCTTGTGGAAAATCTGCCATATAGGGTTTAGGTGCAAGGAGCAGAGAAGGAGGTAGAGGAGGCAACCAGCAGATGTTTCCAATTTACACATTCGTTCAACTGAAACATGCCAAGCACACTCCAAGTGAATGCCACCGACTCCTTATAATAACCTTGCAATACAGGTATTACTCTAGATAAGGAAATTGGTGAGAAACTATTAATAGGAGCTTAAGGAAGTTAGAGATTCTGCAAGTTTCTATTGCAGGCTGGGATGATGGGGATCAGATGTGGTCCCTGAGGGCCACTAGGGAAGTCATGGTAAGGTTCATGATGACGACATGATTAGGGCCCTTTCTTTCTTTTTAAAATTAATTTATTTTAATTGGGGAATAATTTCTTTGCAATATTGTGGTGTTTTTTGCCATACATCGACATGAATCAGTCATGGGTGCACATATGTCCCCCCATTCTGAACCCCCCTCCTACCTCCCTCCCCTACCCCATCCCTCTGGGTTGTCCCAGAGCACCAGCTTTGAGTGCCCTGCTTCATGCATCAAACTTGTACTGGTCATCTGTTTTACATATGGTAATATACATGTTTCAATGCTATTCTCTCATGTCATCCCACCCTCGCCTTCTCCCACATAATCCAAAAGTCTGTTCTTTACATCTGTATCTCTTTTGCTGTCTTGCATATAGGATCATTGTTACTATTTTTCTAAATTCCACATATATGGATTAAAATGCTGTATTGATGTTTCTCTTTCTGACTTACTTCACTCTGTATAATAGGCTCCCATTTCATCCACCTCATTAGAACTGACTCAAATGCATTTTTAGTGCTCTTTCTTATGGGCAGCATCCAATCTATGTTCCAAAATATCTACGGGCTGGCTGTGGTGTCTAGCTGGGGCATGCAGCCACATGAGAGGGCTATTGTTCTAACACTAATGATTCCTGGGCAACCTCTGAGTATGATTCCTGGGCAACCTCTGAATAGTATAGCCTTGCTATACTAACTAGTTTCATGGGCTCGTGCCAGATGACACAGTCTTCCTCTCCTGATATCCTGGGGAATTCTGCAGTACTGAGGGAGATCTTATCACATTCTGTGAAACGTTTGAGAAGATTTTTACTGTCATGTGATGTACATAAGACTTCAAGTAGGTGACTTCTACTGAAAAATACACTCTTTCTCAGCCATAAAAAACGAATGAAATAATGCCATATGTAGCAACATGGATGGATGTAAACATTATCATACAAGGTGAAGTAAACCAGACAAATATCATTGATAATGCTTATATGCCGAATCTAAAAAAAAAAGAGAGATACAAATGAACTTATATACAAAACAAAGATATGAGAAAGTAGCATTGACATATATATATACTACCATGTGTAAAACAGATAACTAGTGGGAAGCTGCTTCATAACACAGGGAGCCCAGCCTGATGCTCTGTGATGACCTAGAGGGCTGGGCTGGGGGTGGGGTGGGAGGGAGGCTCAAGAGGGAGGGGATATACATATACATATAGCTCATTCATATTGTTGCATGCAGAAACCAACACGACATTGTAAAGCAATTATCCTCCAATTAAAAATTTAAAAAAATTAATGCTAAATAAATTCTTTTTGTTAAATAACAAATATATTTAAAAACTGGAAAAAGAAAAACCCAGATACAGACTTACAGACAGAAAACAACCATGGTTACCAAAAAAAAGGAAAGAGGGGAATGGATAAATTAGGAATCTGGATTAACATATACACACTACTATAAACACAATAGATAATCAAGGACCTACTATTTAGCACAGGGAAGTCTACTCAAGATTTTGCAATAACCTATAAGGGAAAAGAATTTGAAAAGAATATATATATATATATATATATAAAACTGAATCACTTTGCTGTATACCTGAAACTAATACAACAATGTAAAGCAACTATACTTCAATTTAAAAAAATACACTGTCTTCCGTTACCTCATTCCTGTTTTGTCTCCTTCCTGGGTTTTGTCCCTAGTGCTCCCAAGGCTGCACCATGTTCCTTTCTTGCCATCTTCTCTTGCATGGAGCTGCCTAGAACTTACTCTTTGTCCCATCCCAGAGGGGTTTATGTCTCCCCTAGAGGGAACCAGTCCTCCCAGGTCATAGTCTTGTACCACAACCCACCTTTTTCCTCCGCCCCCACGGTAAATGGTCAAGGTTTCAAATCTTAGTAGCCCTCAAAGAAGGCATCATCCGGAGTTTGAGGAGTCATCTCAAAGTACTGATCTGCTTGTTTGAGGAGCATTTTACTTCCCCTCTGGTCTCTCACTGATACTTCAAAGAACCCCAGCTGTTAAAGGGAGCAAAGATAAAGATCCCCACAGATCTGAGTGGGGAGCAGAAAGGCTAGATGCATGCTCAGAGAGCTGGCTCTCCTAATTCCAAAGAGGTGATGAGTCTGGGTTTGGGGACTGGAGGAGAGGCAGCAGCAGAGGAAGTGATTTCCCAGAACAGAGTGTCGGGGTCTTACACAATTTGAGTGGGGATAAAGAGAGATACTTGGCTCCTGACCAGTGTAGAGAGCAACAGAGCCAACTGGCAATCTTTTATACCAGATTCCACTTGCAGGCTTTTCTCTACACAGCCCCAGTTTGAAACCAGATAAAGTTCCAGAACAATAAAATGCATTAGCAACTCAGAGGCAATCCTGAAATTGCTCATGTTGATCTAAAGTCAAAATCTGGTCTCAAGCCAAGTGGTTTATTATTACACAAGGTTAGTGCTTGGATTCATCCTTATCTTTTTAAGTCCTGTTTTATTAGTAGGGGATAGTAAATTTTCCTGGCTGAAGCTCATACCACTTGCTTTGCCCTTTTCTCTGCCTGTGCCTTTGATGGACTGTGCACAGATGGGCCAGGGAGAAGGGCTGGACTTAAGGGTTACCTTGCCAACAAGCGCCAATGGTCAGTTGCATGGCAATGTGAGATGGATGAATGGGCCAATCATTAGTCACCAGGTATGGTTCATACGTTGCTCCATCCATGTATAGGGTGACCACAGGAAACTCCACATTGATGACATAGTAATGCCATTCTTTGTCACAAATCTAGTGAAAAGAAAGAGAAGCAACACTTAAAATTGAATACGCAATGAAACATCCAACAGACTTTTATTCTAATTATGAAAGAGGGAGAAGAGACCTTTAGGTTACCAATGTTTATTGCAAAGAACTCAGTGAACATAATGGCTGATATGCACTGAGGTTAGAGAAACGCGCATCAGATATGATGGAGCAAACCTGGGATAGAGGAACAGCTGGGAAACTAATCATTGAGCAAATATCTGACTATGGACAGATTATCTTGGTTGGCAAGTTCTTGGTGGACAGGTGGGGGCGTCAACTTAAACTTGCTCTGTATGAGCAACAGAGAAAAGTTAAATCAGAAATGTTTTTCGAAGCTTGGGGATGGATGGCGCTATAAAAAGAAAGATGCTAGACTGGACGTAGAAATGAACATGAAGATAGAGAAGGGGCAGAGGAAGGGAAAGAGAAAGGACAAAATAGAAGAGGAAGAAATTAGGAGTTATGAGCAAGGACAAGGCAACAGACAAAGGAAGAAGGAGTTTCATAAGAACAGAAAACCTTCAATTCCTTTGTCTATACTAATGCTTGCCCAAGGAGCTGTTGTAGTCTCATGCTCCCTTCAATTGAAGCAAATAAATTCTGAGACAGATAGTCTTTCCAAGAAGATTCAGTTTCATCTTTCCTTAGGTCCCTGGGAAGCCAAAGAGGGATGACAGATGAGTCCTCTTGGCTGAACTTGGTACAGAGCACACTCACATTCATGTCCGCTCATAATTTCAGTACCTAAGACTTCTGGTCTTAGACCTGGGAACCAAAACCTAACCTTAATGGGTGGGTAGAGACACTTGGAGCCAGGATAAAGTCACTGTTCCTGACCTCAAGGTACTCAAATCCCGCTTGTTGTTCAGTCTCTAAGTCATGTCTGACTCTGCGACTCCATGGCAGACTCCTCTGTCCTTCACTATCTCCCGGAGTTTGCTCAAGGTCATGTCCATTGGGTCGGTGATGCTATCTAACCATCTCATCCTCTGTTGCCCTTTTCTCAATCTGCCCTCAATCTTTCCCAGCATCAGGGACTTTTCCATTGAGCCAGCTCTTTGCATCAGGTGACCAAAGTATTGGAGCTTCAGCTTCATCAGCAGTCCTTCCAATGACTAGTCAGGGTTGATTTACTTTAGGATTGACTGGTTTGATCTCTTTGCAGTATGATCCAAATTAGAAACCAACATGGCATGTCTTAGGAAAGGAGCTAGGAAGAACAAAATGTGGCAAGGCTGGGGAATGGCACCCCCTCCCTCCAATCCAAGCAAGTGCCTTAGAAGTCACATTAGACTCCATCTCTTCCCCACTCCCTCACCCTCAGATCCTTCTGCATCCTCTTGTCTTCATCGCCCCTGTCATCTGTGGCAGCAGAGACAGATGAGTTCTGCAGGAAGGTGACCCCAAGTGAGGACATTCCTCCCTACACCCCACTCTGGATTAAATGTGCTGTTTCTCATGAATAGATAACACCAACAGGGATGCTAAATGATCTTTTCCCTTTCATTTTAGAGTAAGATTTTTTTCCCCTTAATGTTCTTTTTATACTGTCTTGTCTCATGTCTCAGAAAATTACTGCTTTTGAAGTCTATTAACCTGATAAAGGCTGATGAATATTTTAGGGACCCTTGGAAGGTAAGCAGGAGGGGTCCAGGCAGACATTTCCAAAATCCTGTTACACTTCATGAGTATACAGTTCAGTACCACATATATCCCACTAGAGGTCCTAACCCAGTTTATACTCCCCTCCTGCTTGATGCCTGTGATCAGACACTGGACTGGGTGCAGGAGTCTGGGGGTAGGTCTGGGACCCAGGTGAGGCTGACTAGGGGTATAGATGTGGAGAAAGGAAGACCTGCAGACAGGGCCTGGGGGCAACAGAAGAATGAGGAGCTAAGGAGAGTTCCGAATGAGGAAGCTTCCAATCCAAGGAGGCCCAATGTACCCTGGACTTGCAGTCCAGAATGCAAGTCAAGGATGGCTAGTCAGAATACCCCCACCCCCAGGATATTCTCTGAGGCATCAGGAAACCTCTGACTAGTCCAGGGTGGGAAGAGGGCAGGTGGAAGTGCAATAACCCTCTCTACACCTCATGCCCTTTGAAATGTAGACAGAACACAAAAGTCAGTTGGGCAGCACAAGGGGGCTCCTTGCCCAGGTCACCATCACCCCACTTCCAGTGGCCATGCTCTCGGGCCTGATGGCCACATTGAATCCATGTGGTGGTTGACTCTACAGTGCTCCCTGTCTGCCGAAGCTGGGTGGAGGCTGGGTCCTCTGGCTTGCTTTCTTTCACATCACTTGGAGGTCTGGGCTGGGAGCAGGCTGGTACTCCAGGGTGAGCTGGGGACTAGAGAAGCCTCTCATGAGAGGGGAGGAAGTTAGGCTGCCAAGAGTTGGTCTAAATGGCCTAGAAAAGGCCACACGGGAAGTTCTGAGTTGGTTTTCTTAGGAAATCAGGTATTTTTGAACATAGTTGTTCAATGTGTGATGCATTTACCTACAAACCAATATATGAGGGAGTGTATAGAGGCTGTGTGGAATGCAGCACTTATCAGGTATGTGCTTTGCCTTCAGATTTTCAATTTGGGGCAGGGGTGGTGGTGGTGATTAGGTATCAAATACACAAGAGACTTGAATGAAATGGGAATTGAGGTTAGTCTTACAGACAAGACACAGTGCACTGTGAGATCAAGACTTCTGGCTGGGAGAACGTGGCATGTAGGGTAACTAGAACTGCTAAGACTCCATTAAGAATAGATGGTAAGGAAAACATTCCAGGCAAATGGAGCAACAATCTTTTAATCCTTCATTCATTAATCCTATTGCCAAAATAAATAAATAAATAAATAAAAGATACTAGGTTTGGGACTAATGGAGATTCACTCATTCATTCAGTCCGGTGGACATTTACTAAATGAATATCCTGCTTTGTGAAGGAAAGAAAGCACCTGCCCTCATGGAGCTTCCAGTTCAGGCATAGAATTGACAAAAAGGCTTGCAACAGTTGTGACTCATGCCCACAGATTGTGTGAGGCACCAGGGTGATATGGTGGAGGCGGGTGGGTGTCTGATTGCCCTGTGAGGAGGGAAGGAGCACAGACACAGTCGCATCGGTTTGGGAAAGGTGAGAGTGGGAGATGAGGCTACAAGGATAGCTTGGAACTGAGGTCCTAGGACTTGGACAGCTTTTTTTTTTTTTTCTACAGGCAGTATGAGGTACCAATCTTTGAGGACCGGAGGAAGATGGTAGTCATAGCAACAATCAATCTTGGAACATGCTTCTCAATGTCAAAGCAGCTTTTCCTCTTCCTTGTACCATTTAATCCTCCCCTGTTGTTGTTTAGTTGCTAAGTCATGCCCGACTCTTTGTGACCCCATGGACTGTAGCCTGCCAAGCTCCTCTGCCAGGCGATTTCCCAGGCAAGAATACTGGAGTGAAATGGCATTTCCTTCTCCAGAGGATCTTCTCAACCCAAAGATCGACCCTGCATCTTTGGCATGCTCACTGCCAAATCAGGGTCTTGAGCAGATACTTATCTCTTCTTTTTTTAAAAAATAGTTATTTAATTTTTTACTTTTAATTTTTTTTTTGGTTGCCCTATATTTTCACTGCTGCATGTGGGCTTTCTCTAGTTGCAGCGAATGGAGGCCACTCTTTAGCTGTGGTGTGCAGTCTTCTCTGGTCATGAAGCATGGGTTCTAGTGCGTGCAGGCTTGGTAGCTGTGGTGCATGGGTCTAACTGCCCCCTGGCATGTGAGATACTCCCAGACCAGGGATTGAATCTATGTCCCCTGCCTTTGCAAGTGGATTCTCGACCTCTGGACCACCAGGGAAGTCCCAGACACTTTTCTCTTGAGTGATGGACTCACATGTCAGATTGCCCAAGTGGTCAGCTAGATGTCCTACAGGCATTTCAAACTCACCATGCCCCAAACTGAGCTCTATAGCCCTGTGCCTCAGCCTCGCCTGCTCCTGTCCTGTGAGCCCCGCCTCAGCGAATGCTCCCTCATCCAACCTGTCATCCAAGCCAGTACACTGGGCACTGCTTTTGACCTCCTCCCTCTGTCCCTCCCTCCAACTAAGTTACTGCCGAATGCCAAAGATGCTTCTCTCGTTTGCTCTCACCACTTCACCCTCGTTTCTCCTTAGAATTTACAGTATGTACTAGAGAGGGGAAAGGCTGAGAAAGTGTGTTTGACATTACAGTAAGATGGAAGGCATTTCAGCAGGGAGAGAGGACCAAATGTAGCAGGAGAAGCATGAGAAAGCTTTGGTATGAGTGTGGGTGGGACAGAGTGAGGGGCTGCCCTGGGGCTGAAGGCAGCCACAGAGTGCAGTGGGCAGGGCAACCAAGGACGGGGCGGGGAGTCCTTGTAGGGTGAGCGTAGGGGTCACAGGGTGGGTATCACACTGGCTTTAGGAATTTCTGGGGAACCATGTTCTGGACTTCAGGAAGGTACTTAAAGCTTCCTAATCCTTAATTCCTCCACCTGTAGAGTAAGGATAATAACAGTATGTATATCATAGGGTTGTTGTGTGAACTGAGCTAAAACAAAGCACTCAAAATACTTAGAGCATATTTTCAACCTGAACAGATATGGAAACTGCTTCCCTTTTCCAAACACATTGAGATGCTGCATGAACTATAACAACAATAGCAACAATAAATAAGATAAATAAATAAATAAATAAATAAAATAAATAAATAAGATAAATAAATAAATAAAATAAATAAATAAAACAAAAATAAGAGAGGAAGGCTCAGCCTATAAGCTGTGGTTTCAAAGCCCATAGGAATCAAGAATGACTCAGGTCTTCTGTGCAAAGAAAACTCGAGTTGGCACGTACGCATAAAGTCTGGGACTGTCTGAAGTCTGGGTCTTGGTTCAACTGCCAACATCTACCTAGGAATGTGGGGGGAAGCCAGCCAATCACTCTGGTAAGCATCTCTTCTGAGATGTTACCCCTCCAAGCCATTCCTGACCATGCACATTAGCTTCAAGTGTAAACAGCCCACTTGACGTGGAAATCCAGAACTTAGACTCTACTTTAAAAATGCATCTTTGAAGTCTTTAGGCCTTTAGGAAAGACATATTCAAAACCTCTGGAGAGACATGTGCTCCCAACCCAGGGCATGAGCAGGACAATTCTTGCTGGAGATGAACTGAGAGTAAAAACTGATAAAACATAGAGGGAACAATCCTTTGCATGCATGAGAAAAAGCAGACAAAACAGATGATGAAACATTCCAGGAACCAGAGAAAATAGAGCAACTGGAAAGGAGATAGGGGAAGGCAGGTTTGAAAAAGAACCAGAGAGAAATTTCAGAAATAAAAGATAAAGTGGTTGAAATAAATCAAGAAAGCCAACAACAGAGTTAGTGAATTGGAAGAAAGATTACAGCAAAATGAAACATTTGATAAAGCAATCAAGAGATGGATTCTGTGCATGATAGAAAGATACTTTCTAACCAGTGTTGTTAGATATGTGTGGCTGGAGGTGAGGCTGGTGGAAAGCAGTGGGGCTGGGATCCTGAGAAGCTTGTACACCATGCAAAGGGGTGTGTTACTTTATTTAAGTAAGTGCCTTGTGTTCTAGAAAGCCACTCTTCACTGCAGCAGCCTTCTCATGTGTTAGATTCAGATGAGAGTGAATACATAAGCTTCATAAGCTCCTGCCCCACAGGACATATTTGAAGGGTAGGTCAAAATTGAACTTTGGTTGCTGAAATGGAACACTAATGAACCAAGAGGATTGAAACCAACTGCATTCTCACTGAGGACTTGCAAGGCCACCTGGCCCCAGGCCACTGTTTTCGAACATTAGAAAGATGAGGTTTTGGTTAGTGCTAAGATGGCATCACTGACTCGATGGACGTGAGTCTGAGTGAACTCCGGGAGTTGGTGATGGACAGGGAGGCCTGGCGTGCTGCGATTCATGGGGTCTCAAGGAGTCGGACACGACTGAGCAACTGAACTGAACTGAACTGAAGATCAACCTCAAGCCAAGGCAAAGATGCCACTCGTATTTGCAAATCAATTTAAGATCTCCGCAGGAGGTCGCCTGCACTTCTGAATTGGCAGGGAAAAGTTCAGTGGTTTTTCAGCAGCAGGTGTTTATGACAGCTCAGAAAGCACCTGCTGGGTCTTCTGTCAAAAAACAATTGCTGACCTCAGGGCAGTGGAGCCCAGGGGAGCAGGAAACATAAAAGGTGGCCTGTGTCAAAGCAACTACTCCCATTTGCAATTTGGTTGATGAATGTTTGGGCAAATCCTCAAAACCATCCCAAAAGGCTGTCCTCATAATTTGTGCTCAGAGAGTATAAATCAAGAATTGCTAGCACCCAGGATTTAAATTTATCCACGGGGAGAGAGGAACACCTTTCTTATGCAGCAATGATAAGACTGGTGTCCTGGCACCATGATATGATTTTTGCCTGTGTGATCAGCTTGCTGGATCAGCTGGTGTCACCCAGCAAGACACCCTGGGGAGATCCTTTAACTTCCAGGTCTTACTGATGGGCCTCATTTCCATGCAATGAAAAGGTGCACTTCAATTAGTCCCTCAACCAGGACAAAGCTTCTCTTGCCCAGCCTGGGGCTGATTGGAAAATTCTGCAAAGCCTCACAGAGGTAGGGTTGGCGGAGTTGAAGTGAGAGTCAGAGGTTAGGGCAGAAATCTTACTCTCAGTAAAGTGGGAGTGAATCAACCCTGAATATTCATCGGAAGGACTGATGCTGAAGCTGCTGAAGCTCCAGTACTTCGGCCACCTGATGTGAAGAGCTGACTCACTGGAAAAGTTTCTGATGCTGGGAAAGATTGAAGGCAGGAAGAAAAGGGGACAACAGAGGATGAAATGGTTGGATGGCATCACCAATTCAATAGATATGAGTTTGAGCAAACCCTAGGAGATAGTGAAGGACAGAGAAGCCTGGCATGCTGCATTCCATGGGGTTGCAAAGAGGCAGACATAACTTAGTGACTCAACAATAACAACAAGAAACGTCTATTGTCTAAACTGGCAATCTGTGGTATTTTGTTAGAGCAGCCTGAGCTGAGACATTTAGGAACTTGAAGCTCTAGACATGCAAATTCTCAAGGCCTACACTAGACCACTGAGGAGGAGTGGGCCTGGCAGTCTGTGGCCAGGCCCTCCAGGTGGTTTGGAGAGGATAAGTCTGAGAACCACTGCTGCAGAGAACTTGCTGTGCTACTGTGGGGAATAAAATAGTCAGTTTGCCAAATTTTCTGAAGTCCTTTATTTTATTTTCCTGTGTGTGCTGTGTGCTCAGTTGTGTCCAGCTCTTTGCGACCCCATGGACAGTAGCGCCCCAGGCTCCTCTGTCCATGGAATTTCCCAGGCAAAAATATTGGAGTGGGTTGCCATTTCCTACTTCAGGGGATCTTCCTGATCCAGGGATTGAACCCATAACTCTTGTATCTCTGGCATTGGCAGGCAGGTTCTTTACCACTGCACCACCTGGGAAGCCCTTGGGGCACCTATGAATATTGCCTGGAACAAAAATCTCAGAAGACACATCCCGTGAGATTCATTCAGTTCATTCAACACAGACTGATCGCGTGCTCACTATGTCCCAGGCACTTCCCTGGAACTGGGAATGTGACAGCAAACAAAAACAGGAAGGTTTCCGCCAGTGCCTTCCCGCTGTCCACCAGATGCTCCTGTCTCTGTATACCCTCCCCTCCGGCCATCCCTCCTGCCCTACCTGGAAGCTTTCCTGCCTCTGATCACACATTTGAGCACTCCCTCACACCCTCCAAACATAAAGCCTCTGAAGCCCAGCTTTCCCCTCCTCCCTGCTTTTTGTTTCCAGGACATGCCATGGAATTCATCTGCAGGTATTCTCATCCTGAATTTCCCCGACAGCTAACATCTGTCAGGGCCTTGGGGCTTAGATTGGAGCCTTGGAGGCATGGTCTGCCTGTTGCGGGTTGTAAGCAACTGTGTACAGAGCAAGATTAATATTTTAACAGGCCAGGAAGCACATTTCTTCAACTTGACAATTAGGAAAGAGACTATTCTTCCTCTAGGATTCTTTCCCTGATCACAATTGACTGCGTGAAGACAAATCACTTGGTTCCAGAAAGGGACTGTCTTGAAAGTGAGTGAACCCCATCACTTTAGGATGGGGTTGAGGCAGTTAGGGTTCCACTGAATGAGCAAGACTCCCTCCCATAAAAGACTGTGAGTTTCTCAAGGTATGGTCTAAAGGAAACAATGGCTACTTACAATTACTGAATGAATGAATGATTACAGTATAAGCCAGCAACAGTGGAATTTGTTCCTCTAGAAAAAGGTGATGAGAGATCATGATCATGGGGATGAGGCCATATCTATGTCAAACACTTGGAATCCTGGTGACCTCACGAGGCTGGCAGCCCAAGAGGAAGGGTTGCAAAAGTTCAGCAGACATGGAGAGTTCTGGAAGGTTGGAGACTCATGGGGTCAAGGAAGGAGGGTGAAGCTCATCAGATATGAGTGAGTCCTAGTAACAGTAAGACCCCGGCCTAGAAAGGACCCAGGACCATCTTAGCAGCCTCCCGTCCCCCCATCCCACCCCGAGGCATGGTTGCCTCCTTGCAGTCTCATTGACAGGCAATGGGTTTATAGTGGGGGGAAATTGCCTTTCTGATCTGGAACATGGGGCAAGTTTCTTTAAGTGCCAGTTTCTTCATCTGTACAGCGGATAGAACATCCGTGTTGCAGGAAGATCTGATTATGTATGCAGTGGTATTACTGATAGCAACAGTGGGTAAGAAATTATTCTAGGTGTTGCATATATAAAGTAAGAAATCTGTATGCAGGTCAGGAAGCAACAGTTAGAACTGGACATGGAACAACAGACTGGTTTCAAATAGGAAAAGGAGGGTGCCAAGGCTGTATATTGTCACCCTGCTTATTTAACTTATATGCAGAGTACATCATGAGAAACGCTGGACTGGAAGAAACACAAGCTGGAATCAAGATTGTTGGGAGAAATATCAATCACCTCAGATATGCAGATGACACCACCCTTATGGCAGAAAGTGAAGAGGAGCTAAAAAGCCTCTTGATGAAAGTGAAAGAGGAGAGTGAAAAAGTTGGCTTAAAGCTCAACATTCAGAAAATGAAGATCATGGCATCTGGTCCCATCACTTCATGGGAAATAGATGGGGAAACAGTGGAAACAGTGTCAGACTTTATTTTTTTGGGCTCCAAAATCACTGCAGATTGTGAGTGCAGCCATGAAATTAAGGAGTAATTTCTTACTCCTTGGAAGAAAAGTTATGACCAACCTAGATAGCATATTCAAAAGCAGAGACATTACTTTGCTGACTAAGGTCCGTCTAGTCAAGGCTATGGTTTTTCCTGTGGTCACGTATGGATGTGAGAGTTGGATTGTGAAGAAGGCTGAGCGCCAAAGAATTGATGCTTTTGAACTGTGGTGTTGGAGAAGACTCTTGAGAGTCCCTTGGACTGCAAGGAGATCCAACCAGTCCATTCTGAAGGAGATCAGCCCTGGGGTTTCTTTGGAAGGAATGATGCTAAAGCGGAAACTCCAATACTTTGGCCACCTCATGCGAAGAGTTGACTCATTGGAAAAGACTCTGATGCTGGGAGGGATTGGGGGCAGGAGGAGAAGGGGACGACAGAGGATGAGATGGCTGGATGGCATCACGGACTCGATGGACATGAGTCTGAGTGAACTCTGGGAGTTGGTGATGGACAGGGAGGCCTGGCGTGCTGCAATTCATGGGGTTGCAAAGAGTCGGACAGGACTGAGCGACTGAACTGAACTGATACATAAAGTGAGCAAAAGTAGACACAGTTTCTTCCCTAAGGGAATAGACAGAAAGTGAAATGTTCACATGAATAAGTGTAACTTTATATCTGAAAGAAATACTAGAAGGAGATGTGTATGCATGTGTGCTAAATCTCTTAAGTCATGTCCGACTCTTTGCGACCCTATGGACCATAGCCCACCAGGCTCCTCTGTCTACGGGGATTCTCCAGGCAAGAACACTGGATGGGATCGCCATGCCCTCCTCCAGGGGTTCTTCCCAACCCAGGGATCAAACCCATGTCTCTATGTCTCCTACAATGGCAGGCAGGTTCTTTACCACTAGCACCACCTGGAAAGCCCATGAAGGGGATGTACCAGGTGCAAAATGAGTCCATAATTGGGAGGTTTATCCGGTTGTGGAGGCTGGAAGTGACGGTGAAAGGAAGGAGGCAGGTGAGGGGGTCAGTAAGAGTGCTGAAGGCAGAGGAACAGCGCAGGTGTTGGCCCTGTGGCTGGAACACAAGGATGAGGGCACAGCTTAGAACAGGGTGGGCAGAGACTGGCAGAGCAGGCACCATGCAAGTGTCAGTCCTGGCCTTTCTCCCAGCCCTACCACTGCCAGCACACACGGGGTCTTCTCCAAACTCCCTGCCCCCCGATTAGCCTTCCTGTCTCCTCAGATTGGGCTCTTTGCTGCTCCAAACCTATGGGGGTGCCCATTCCCCACCAGGGGCTCACTCCTCAGCCCAACCCTAGAGAGGGGCTGTGGCAAGTTCATTGTGGAGGCTCTGGAGTCTGGCCCCCACACTCAAATCCTGATTTGATGACTTTCTGGCTGTCATGGCACAATGTGACAGGTGACAGGCAAGTCACATTTCCTCTCTGTGCCTCAGTTTCTTCATCTATAAAATGGAAATAATAACATTAGTAACCACCTCATGAGTACCTCATATATATGACCTGACATCAGTTCAGTTCAGTTCAGTCACTCAGTTGTGTCCGACTCTTTGCGACCCCATGCCTGCCAGGCTTCCCTGTCCATCACCAACTCTTGGAGCTTGCTCAAACTCATGTCCATTGAGTCGGTGATGCCATCCAACCATCTCATCCTCTGTCGTCCCCTTCTCCTCCCGCCTTTAATCTTTCCAGCATCAGAGTCTTTTCAAATGAGTCAGTTCTTCATATCAGGTGGCCAAAGTATTGGCATTTCAGCTTCAGCATCAGTCCTTCCAATGAATATTCAGGACTGATTTCCTTTAGGATGGATTGGTTGGATCTCCTTGCAGTCCAAGGGACGCTCAAGAGTCTTGTTGAACATCACAGTTCAAAAGCATCAATTCTTCAGCACTCAGCTTTCTTTATAGTCCAACTCTCACATCCATACATGACTACTGGAAAAATCATAGCTTTGACTAGATGGACCTTCATTAGCAAAGTAATGTCTCTGCTTTTGTGCTATCTAGGTTGGTCATAACTTTTCTTCCAAGGAGCAGCATCTTTTAAACTCAACATTCAGAAAACTGAGATCATGGCATTCGATCCTATCACTTCATGGCAAATAGATGGGGAAACAATGGAAACAGTGACAGACTTTATTTTTTTACACTCTAAAATCACTGCAGCCATGAAATTAGATGATCTGCCATAGTGAGTGCTTAAAATAGAGGGGACTACTCTTGGTGCTCGTTTGGTCCTCATTACCTTCAACTACTTCCTCTGCCTTCCTTGCAGGTGGTCCAGGCCATGCCCAGCTTCTCACTCCCTCAGGCTATCCAGGCTACTCTGTATCAGCCCACACCATCCCTGCCCACCTCCACCCTCTCAAGTCCCTCTCAAAACTTAAACAATACGATATTGAAAAGTAGTTAGCCTCCAATTACAATAAATATATTAAAAAAAACCTTAAAGCACATATGTAATCCCACAGTTTCTAGTAGCTCCATTAAAAACATAAAAAGAAAAAAAAGTGAGTCAACTTTAATCTGATATATCTATTTATCATTTCAACATGTAATCAATAGTAAAACTTGGACATTTTCCATTATGATTTTCTTATGAAGTCTTTGTGTCGGTCACATTAACAGCACATCTCTGTTCAGACTAGCTGCATTTCAAGGGCTCAACAGTCACACGTGGCTGGTGGCTGTCCTATTGATGAAGCCAGTCCTTGACTCCAAGATCCATGAGAGCAAGAACCATGTCTGTCTCCAGGTATGTGGTAGGTTCTTGGTAACTGCAGATCGCATGAGTGAAAGCATGGATGGATGGATGAATAGGTGCCATATTCTGCAAAGCCCCGTCTGCTCTCCCCGGAGGCCTCTTCCTCTGTTACTGGGCACACGGTCTTTCAGCCATGATGGGGACCAAGTCCTGGGCACCAAGTGCCCTTTGCCTAGAGGACAAAGGACCTGGAGATCGGGTGAGCACCATAAGGAGGGATGTGCAAAGAAGGAGAGGGGGGTGGTGAAGATTTATGTTGTGTCAAGGAGGATAGACCCCATCCTTGGGAGCCCTCAGCCTCCTGCCTTCAACAAGAGAGGGAGGAATAGATGTTTTGGAGGAGATGCACAAAAGTAAGTGGGAGGGTCCTCTGGAGCCTCTGACCAGCCTTTGGGCCAGAGAATATCAGGGACTCGGTCAAGATGAAGGAACTTGTAGGTGGCAGGGCTGGAGCCCAGAACTCCTGCTTCCTGTCCTCAGGTGCCTTTGAATGTTACCCTTCGGCAAAGATAAAAATGAATCATAGGCTCTTTGAAGGGGACCCCAGGCTGCTCAGATGCTGCTAACTATTCAGTAATGTATGCATTTGAAGAAAATTAATTTTTCATCCTGCCACTCAGAATATTAAGGCTGGCTGTCCATAAACACACAGTTTGACTCCTACTTGCAAGTTAAAAAAAGAGGAGGCATCTCAGCAGATATCTTTAGCAAAACATAATTATAATTTAGTTGACATTTATTAATATCTTGGTGTAGATTAATAAAACTCCCCCGAATAATTCAAATAATAAATTCTGCCCCCTTGGAAAATTGAGCTGATCTTGAATGGAATTGTTTAAGTGTTTCCATCTCCAAAGACATAGCACATGCCAAGTCAGCCAGTGCCTCCTGTATCTCAAATCTCACTGGGATTTCCTTAGGTATTGGCTCTGCAAACCAGGTGCCACGTGGCTAACCTGTCTCATCTTCAGTCACATGCCCACCTGGTATGTATCTGTCAGCTCTCCAGTAGAGTGGCTGAGACAAGCATGCCTTCCAAACAGAGCGGCTGAACTTCTAGCATAGACACTCCACCACATGGGCTTCCTACTGTGATTTTGCCCTGGTGGCCTCTGGAGTGCCTGATTATAATTACAGAGTGTGAGTGCGCCTTGGCTGTAAACTTCACATGGCTGCTCCAGAAATGATCCATCCTGGCCACACGTGGATCACCTGCTCCTCCCCGCTCCCCCATCCGCAGAGTGATTTCTGGAGAGAGAGGAGCCGATATGCATTTTACAGGGGCCTCCAGGGAAGGCCTGTGAACAACTTGCCTCTGCTAGGAATTCCACAGCAAAGAAATTGGGTGCTCTGTCTGAACTACAAGTCAGCCAATTAAGGTTGGGAGACTGTGTAGAAATCTTTAGGGAACAGCCGCAGTGTTAAGTCCATCAGCACATCCAAGATCTTAAGACCGGTCTGTTAGGGAGATTCGCCACTTGGAATTTTCACTCTTGGGTTTTAGTCTCACACAAAGCTTTGGGAACAGTTTTTAAGATACAGCAATATCTCTTCTCCCTCCCCACTTCCTCTTCCTTCTCCACTGGAACACCCAAAGAAACACAGGAACCTGCCAGCACCAACCTTCTCTTGTTTTGGAGACAAGGTGGTGTGCTCTGACCAGCTCCATGCCCAGAACAGTCACTCAGCATGGACTCTGGGGCACTGATGAAGCACTGATCAGGTGCAAAGCACCTGCTGGTTTCAACCCAGGGTCTGATTGTAGATGTCAGGAGATACAAATAGGCCACTACGGTAAGAGAAATAAGTGTGGTTCATTCACCCTGGCCTCTATCCAAGCTACACTGTGTGGGGACCAGGCTGCATATAGTCTTCAAACAAGACCGGGGAGGCCTAAGTGCACAATTCTGTGTTAGCCTTTATATTACTTTGCGTGGGCTGCTAGGGACCCGAGGTAGTACGGTGGTAAAGAATCCACCTGCAATGCAAGAGACACAGGTTTGATCACAGGGTCAGGAAGATCCCCTGGAGGAGGAAATGGCAACCTGCTCCAGTATTCTTGCCTGAGAAATTCCATGGACAGAGAATCCTGGTGGGCTACAATCATGGGGTCAAAAAAGAGTAGGACATGATCTAGCGACTAAACAACAACAAGGGGTGCTACACCAAAGGACCACCCACTGGTCTCCTAAGACCGAGAACTATTGGTCTTACAGTTCTGCAGGCTAGAAGTTGGAGATCAAGATGTCAGCAGGGTTGGTCCTTTGGAGGGTTCTGAGGGAAGGCCTGCTCCATGCCTAGGGTCAGGTAGCCACAGGCCTCTCCTGGGCTCACAGATGCATTCTACCAATCCTCCATCTACACATGGTCATCTTCTAGGACACCAGTCATATTGGGTTAGGGGGTTGCGGTCCACCCTACTCCAGTATGACTTCATCTTGCTAATTCCATTTGTAACAACCTTTGCAAATAAGGTCACATTCTGGGGTATTGGAGGTTAGGACTTTAACAACTGTTTTGGAGGAATCCAGTTCAACCCGTAACAGCCTTGTTCCAGCCATGTTCCCAAAATGCAGGGCTGGGACTTATTAATGGAAAGTTCTCCAAGGCTGTGCCCAGCATTCTATCCTACCATGTACCTGATAGAAACAGCAAAGTGGCCGCGTAGGTCACCCTTGTTTTGGGGATGAGGAAAGGCTACTTGAATCCTGTGAACAGTAAACTGGGATATGTTATAGGTGTTCTGGAAATGCACATAAAAGAATCAATAATTAAATAACTGAATCACGTTGAAAGGTCTGTACACTATATTCATTCATTCATCCAACAAATACACATGCAGCCTGCCATGTGCTAGGCACCCTGCCTTGTGTGGAAGAGGCTGAGATCCTGCTTAGGGAGCCTGGAGCCTTGGCTTTGCCAGGCCAGGCCTCTGAGATTCTCTCTCTGGTGATCTGGCAGAAGTGGGGGAGATACTCAGACTTAAGACCACTTCATAGAGCATTTATTATTATGCCTGAATATGAGCAAGAAAATACTATTTTATATATATGTGTGTATATATATAAAAGTAAAATACTGGTCTCTGCCTCTGGTTCCTGACCTAAAAATCCTTGTAAGTAGTGGTGCTAGGAGAATCTTTTGCCCTAACATTTAGTCTTTGATCCCAGTTCCTGACACAGAGCTAAGACCTTTGTGATTTCCCCAATGATAAAAGCATCTGACACCAAGCACCTCACCCTCTTGGGACTTCCTGTGTGGTAGAAATGCCATTTGTTCAAACAAGGCTACTCTTGGTGGATGAGTGTCAGTCACCAGAAGGGCCAAGCCATGACTGGAAGCTTGGAACTTTTAGTCCTACCCACTATTCTAGGGACTACCTTCCAGGTGGCTCAGATGGCAAAGCGTCTGTCTACAATGCCGGAGCCCAGGGTTCGATCCCTGGGTTGGGAAGATCCCCTGGAGAAGGAAATGGTAATCCACTCCAGTACTATTGCTTGGAAAATCCCATGGACAGAGGAGCCTGGTAGGCTACAGTCCATGGGGTCTCAAAGAGTCGGACATGACTGAGCGACTTCACTTCATTTCACTATTCTAGGGAGAGGGGAAAGGGGTTGCAGAGAGAGTTACTCTTGTATCATGCCTAAATGATAAAGCCTCCATTAAAAATTCCAATAGTATGGGGTCCAGGGAACTTCTGGGTTGGCGGATACACCTATGTACTAGAAGGGTCAGTTCAGTTCAGTTCAGTCACTCCATTGTGTCTGACTCTTTGTGACCCCATGAATCGCAGCACACCAGGCCTCCCTGTCCATCATCAACTCCCGGAGTTTACACAAACTCATGTCCATTGAGTTGGTGATGCCATCCAGCCATCTCATCCTCTTTCATCCCCTTCTCCTCCTGCTCCCAGTCCCTCCCAGCATCAGGGTCTTTTCCAATGAGTCAACTCTTCGCATGAGGTGGCCAAAGTATTGGAGTTTCAGCTTCAGCATCAGTCCTTCTGAACACCCAGGACTGATCTCCTTTAGGATGGACTGGTTGGATCTCCTTGAAATCCAAGGGACTCTCAAGAGTCTTCTCCAAAACCACAGTTCAAAAGCATCAGTTCTTCGGTGCTTAGCCTTCTTCATAGTCCAATTCTCAGATCCATATATGACCACTGGATAACAGACCCCAGTTTCACAAGGACAGAAGCTCCTGAGTTTGAGACACTTCCAGATCTCACCTTATGTGTCTCTTCATCTGACTGCTCATCTGTGTCCCTTATCTGTATATTTTATTACATAAAACTGATCAACACAGGCAAATGTTCCCCTGAATTCTGTGAGCTGTTCTAGCAAATGATCAGATACAAGAATGGGGTCATGGGGACCTCCGACTTGTAGCCTAGCTGGACAGAAGTGGTGGGTAACCTGGGGACTCAGGTTACTACTACTCATGATTGGCACCTAAAGTGGGTGTGTCTCACGTGACTGAGCCCTTAATCTCTGCGGTCTGTGCTAATCCCAGTTAGTGACAGAAACTGAATCGAATGGTAGGACATCTGACTAATACTGGGGAGAACTGCTTTGTATGGAAAAGAAAAAAAAGCACATCTAATATCAGAAGAGTTATGAGTGTGGTATAGTATGAGAGTAAAGGAAAAGTACACAGGTGAGTTTTTCTTAATACACTGAGATTCTAGGGGGAGGGGTTGAATTTATCAGGCAAGGGGAGGGTAGTGCTGAGAAGAGGGAGGGAAGACCAAGACAAGGACTCTCCCAGGTCTTCATGGCCGGCAGGCTGCCTTTCCTGTCCCGTGGCTCTTCCTCGGAGATCCCAGATGAAGGCAACTCTACTAGGATGCCATGTATGACCTTGGTCCTCAGTGTTTGTGTAAAGGGGAAGTTCTCCTTACAAATCTGCTAATATAGTAATATAGTTGGGTAATAAAAAAAAAATTTCCCTCTGTCCCAAACTCTTGCATAAAACTTTTCTTTCTTTTTTTAGGAACTTCTTTATTAAGTCGCATTTCTAACAAAATACTGGAAGACAGACACATTAAAGTCACCCCCAACTTGTAGGCTTGGATGTGAGAGTTGGACTATAAACAAAGCTGAGCTCTGAAGAATTGATGCATTTGAACTGTGGTGTTGGAGAAGACTCTTGAGAGTCCCGTGGACTGCAAGGAGATCAAACTAGTCAATCCTAAAGGAAATCAGTCCTGAATATTCACTGGAAGGACTGATGCTGATGCTGAAACTTCAATACTTTGGCCACTTGATGTGAAGAACTGACTCAGTGGAAAAGACCCTGATGCTGGGAAAGATTGAAGGAAGGAAGAGAAGGGGACAACAGAGGGTGAAATGGTTGGATGGCATCACTGACTCCATGGACATGAGTTTGAGCAGGCTCCAGGAGTTGGTGATGGACAGGGAGGCCTGGTGTGCTGCAGTTCATGGGGTCGCAAAGAGTCGGAGATGACTAAGTGACTGAACTGAACTGAACTTGTAGGCAGAATAATGGCCCCAGAGATATCTATACCCTAACCCCTAAAATCTGTGACTATGTTATCTTACTTGGCAAAGGGACTTTTCAGAAATGATTAAGTGAAAGATTTTGAGATGAGAAATTAGCCTGATTATCCAGGTAAAGCCAATGCAACCTCAAGGGTCCTTGTAAGTGAAAGGGAGGCAAGAGGGTCAAAGGTGATGTGAAGAAACAGAGGCCCATGTGATTGCTAACCTGGAAGATATAGGAAGTGCCACAAGCTGAGGAATGTGGGGGCAGCCTCCAAAAGCCAGAAAGGGAAGGGAGTCCCATTCACCCCAGGGCTTTCAGAATGAATACCACTCTTCCAACACCTTGATTTTAGTGGGTTGGTCAAAAAGTTCCTTCAGGTTTTTCTGTAACATCTTATGGAAGAATCAAACAAACTTTTTGGTCAACCCAACAGCTCTAATTTCAGACATCTGACCTCCAAACTCCAAAATTATAAATTTGTATTGTTTGAAGCTACAAGTATGTGGCAACCCGTACAGTAACAATAGGAAACCAACACTCCCATCTCATCAAACCCATAATCCCTGCTTCTCCAAACACACCCGTTTTCTCACTGTCCTCTTTTGGTAGTCAGCTCCATTTTTGCATCTCACTTCCATCAGTCACCCCTCCTTCTACTTCTCTCACCCTGGTTGGCCCACCCAGACCAGTTCCCACCTGTACACCCTACGCAGCTCTCCACCTCCCCAGCCCAGCCCCAAATCCTTCACTGATACCAGGCATAGTTACTCTGATCCCTGACTGCCCCCAGTATTTTAAAGTGCTTCTCATTACATGTCATCTATGGTCACTTTAAATAAAAAAACAAACAAGAATTCCATGTATCTAAAGACACTTAAATGGGCTGGCCACACACCACACAACTGGGGACCTACTGAATCTCCCCAAAGCCAGTTTCCCCATGAATTAAATGCTGTTTAATAGGGGCTCATTTTCCTGAAATGCCAACAGTCTTCACATTCAGAGATGTGGAAATGGTTGGCCTTGGCTCCAGGCAGTACTAAACCTGAACGATGTGCTCTTCAAAATCTCTGAAACGTCTTCCAGGGAAGGCACCCTTAGGAGAAGGGTTCCGCCATCAATCTGTGACCCCACTCAATGTTGCTACATCAAGTACCACCCTCTCTCATCTGCTTTGTGCTAATCCCAGGGCCAAGAATTCTGCAGGCATTGCCTTACTCAGTTCTTCCAACAACTCTTGGAGGCAATACTATTATTTTCTCCACTTTACAGATCCAGGGAGGCTCAGAGAGGTTAAATAACTGGCCCAAGGTTTCACAGTGAGTTTGTGTCCAGAACCTGGCTGGAAAGCCTTGCTGAGCAAAACATGAGTCATCCATCAGCAACAGTACTTGTAGCAGCAAAGGTGTCCCCTGGGAGCTGGTCAGAAATGAGACTCTCAGATCCTGCCCCAACACTGAACCAGAATCCACATTCTAACAAGATCTCCAGGTGATAGGCTTACACACGAGAATTGAGAAGCTCTGCTCTACACCAAGATGTGGTGTTCTCACACAAGAAAGATCAGTTCATTGTTGGATGAGAATTTAAAGAGGTGTCTGTCAGGGGTCCTTGCAAATCAAGTGGACATAGGCACTGTTGGAGGCTGGAGGGCCTTGGGAGAGGAGGTGAGGCTTCCCAAAGCATTCTGTTTCATCCCTAAGCATTGAGTGGCAGGGTGTTCCTCAGACTGGACAGGGCAGGCCGCTCCTACAGGTTTGCTGGAGGACTGACACCATACCAGGTATTGGTCCTTGTGTGCTGCAGGTAGATGACCTGCAAAGGGTGTTAGAGTGTCAGAGTGACAGTGAGTGCCCTTGCAAACACCCTCGTCCAGACTGCACCTTCAGTCCCTTAGTCTAAGGAGAAAGGGATGGAAATTCAGACAAGCTAGCTAGTAAGGAAAGGGAGAATAGGAGTAGGTCAGGGGAGGGGATGAGTCGCTTTGGAAAGAAGATGCCTCATTCACTAGCACAGTTGAGTGCAGGGCTGGCTCTCTCAACAGACTCCCTCCATTAAGCAGGTCAAGGAGGTCTCCCCTCCCCACAACACTCACCTAGAGATTAGAGGAGCCAGGCTGGTTCTCAATTGCTATCATTACTGCCTTTTAAATCCATTCACTTAAATCTCTTTTACTTATTTATACCCACCTCATTCCTCATCAGATTTAGGATTAACTTGTGTTTATAATGGATACTTAATAACCATCATTAATGGCAACAGCACTCATCATTTTCCATTAATAAACTAACACCTTATTATTTTCAAAGTATCCCTCATGTTATCCAACATTCTCCTCAGAGTCGCAGGGAGGATGAAAGGGTGAGTGGTCTATGTGTTCTGCAAATGGGAACCACACAAGACTGCAGAAGTGCCATGATTCCATCAGAGGCAGCTTAGGGAGCTGGGGGCTCCTGATTCCAGGTAACACTGCTTCCTTGGTATTTTATTCAACCCAGTGAACACATGAAAACTGACCCAGCAGAAACAACACGACTCTAGGTCAATGCAGGCAAAAAGAGAGCAGACCTCCCTCTCCTCGATTTAGGAACACTTTCCCCAGTTCCCCATCCTCTGAGCACGTGCCTTGTTTTCAATTCACGACTGCAGGCTCCTGCTTGAATGCTTTGCTTTGGTTCCATTGTGGGATTGCCCACCTCTATTAGAAAGTTTCTCTCCCTCACCGATAGGGGTGTATTTCTAATTTTCAAATACATTTCTCTATTTTAAAGAGACATATAGTTTACAATATTGTGTTAGTTTCAGGTGTGCAACAAAGTGATTCACATATATTTTTACATATATATTCTTTCTCAGATTCTTTTCTATTCTAGGTTATTACAAGATACTGAGGGGCTTTTATTCATTGGAAAATACCCTGATGCTGGTAAGGATTGAGGGCAGGAGGAGAAGGGGGCGACAGAGGATGACGTGGTTGGATGGCATCAGCTACCCAACGGACATGAGTTTCAACAAACTCCAGGAGATAGTGAAGGACAGGGAAGCCTGGCACGCTGCAGTTCCTGGGGTCCTAAAGAGCTGGACACAACTTAGTGACTGAACAACAAAATCCTGAGTATAGTTCCTTATGCTATATAGTAGAATCTTGTTGGTTATCTATTTTATATATAGTAGTATGTATATGTTAATCCCAACTAATTTATCCCTCCCTTGCTTTCTCCTTTGCTAACCATAAGTTTGATTTCCATGTCTGTGAATCTATTTCTGTTTCATAAATAAGCCCACTTGTATCATCAGATGTGCTTTTCCTCTGTGGTCATCCATATATATGTATGTGCTGCTTGGTCTGCTCATTTCCAAGATATTTTTCTGTCTCCTTAAACACTGATCAGCAAGACTGGTTTGGGGACCAGCCTCTGATATTTATGAGAAATGCCTTCTTCTTATGCTAAGTGGATGAAGGAAGAGATATTTATGTTCAGAATCCTCAAGGGTCATAAGCTGACTCTGAATTCCTGTGCCCCGACTTGGGGACCCCTAACCTGGACCTAGGGCTTCCTAGGTCCCACCAGTGGTAAAGAACCTGGCTGCCAATGCAGGGGGCCTAACAGACATGGGTTTGATCCCTGGGTTGGGAAGATCCCCTGGAGGAGGGCATGCCAACCTGCTCTACTGTATTCTTTTTCATTAATTAATTTAATCGGAGGCTAATTACTTTACAATATTGTGGTGGTTTCTGCCATACATCAACATGAATCAGCCACAGTTTTACATGTGTCCCCCATTCTGAACCCCCTTCCTCTGGGTTGTCCCAGAACACTGGCTTTGAGTGTCCTGCCTCATGCATCACCTTGTACTGGCCATCTGTTTTACATATGGCAATAAATATGTTTCAATGCTATTCTCTCAAATCATCACACCCTTCCTTGCTTTCTCCCAGAGTCCAAAAGTCTATTCTTTACATCTGTGTCTCTTTTGCTGTCTTGCATATAGGGTCATGGTTACTGTCTTTCTAAATTCCATATCTATGCATTAATATCTGTATTGATGTTTCTCTTTCTGACTTAATTCATTCTGTATAGTAGGCTCCAGTTTCATCCATCTCATTGGAACTGACTCAAATGCATTCTTTTTCATAGCTGAGTAATATTCCATTACATTTATGTACCACAAGTTCCTTATCCATTTGTCTATCCATGGACATCTAGGTTGCTTCCATGTCCTAGCTATTGTAAACAGTGCTGCAATAAACATTGGGGTACATGTTTCTCTTTCAATTCTGGTTTCCTCAGTGTGTATGCCCAGCAGTGGGCTGGATCATGTGGCAGTTCTATTTCCAGTTTTTTAAGGAATCTCCACACTGTTCTCCAAAATGGCTGTACTAGTTTGCACTCCCACCAACAGTGTAAGAGGGGTCCCTTTTCTCCACACCCTCTACAGGATTTATTGTTTGTAGACTTTTGGATAGCAGCCACTCTGACCGGCATGAGATGGTACCTCATTGTGGTTTTGATTTGCATTTCTCTGGTAATGAGTGATGTTGAGCATCTTTTCATGTGTTTGTTAGCCATCTGTATGTCTTCTTTGGAGAAATGTCTGTTTAGCTCTTTGGCCCACTTTTTGATTGGGTCATTTATTTTTCTGGTATTGAGCTATATGAACTGCTTGTATATTTTGTAGTATTCTTGCCTGGAGAATCCTGTGGACAGAGGAGCCTGGCAGGCTATGGTCCATAGGGTCACAAAGAGTCAGACATAACTGAAGTTACTGAGCATGCACACAGCACAACCTGGACCTTCCTAGCTCCCTATGAAATGCCTGATATCC
The DNA here is from genome assembly GCF_014754425.2 of Oryx dammah. NCBI lineage: Eukaryota > Metazoa > Chordata > Mammalia > Artiodactyla > Bovidae > Oryx > Oryx dammah. The sequence goes on along the minus strand of NW_024070186.1, from coordinate 28,899,662 downwards.
ACACCCTGCCCTCCCTTTGGTAAGAACATGTGTCTTTTTTTTTTTTTTTTTACAGGGGTCTTAAATATCTGAACCTCAGACACCCAGGCAGGCCAGTGAAAGGCAATCCACAAGAAATGTTTAGAAGTGGAGGAATTGTACCACCCACTCCACCAAGGGCACTTCTGCCAGTAACCCAGCTGTCTGACACAAAGACCAGCCCCTCCATCTCTAAATGCTGCCCTAAGCATCCAGGCCTTAGGGCAGCTCAGCATTCAGCTAAGTCTTTGTTTGTGGGGCTGCAGTTCTCAGGGCCTCAGCCCAGAAAAAGACAGAAAAGAATCCCAAGTGAATGGTGTCCTCCCACGTGTTTGTCTGACCATTTAATTACAAGGTCCAGTCAAACTAATTACACTTTCGGCACACTGAAGACATTAGGTAATTAAAGCCTGCCTCACTGCTGAGTTCTAAAAGGTAGATGGTTTTTAGTGCAGGTGGTAGGTGGGGCTGTAAGTCACTCAGTGAAAAGGAAACCTAGAGACCAAGGCAACCGTAGAAAGAGAAGCATCCTGGATGACAGACTCTCTAAGGACTCAATATTGCATTGACATTTTCAGAGTCAGGGAGGTAGTATATAAATTTTTTTCTAGCAAAATCCATCATCATAGAAATCTGGTTTTGCCATTAAGTTATACAGCTGAGCCACAGATGGTAGGAGCTGAGTTCTGTGAAATTCAATGACATAAAAATGTTCCAGGGCAGGGTTGGGCATATAGTAAATACTCAGTAAATGGTTCTTATTAGTACATAATTATTGTTACTTATTTGAGTTAGTACAAAAACATTCATCAAGTGCTCAGTGTTGGGGACTCCAAGGAATATTGTTCTTGCAGGTTCTTGGGGTCTCCAATAACAGATGGAAGCAAGATTTACAGGAAACACTTCAGGAAACCAAGCCTTACACTTGGCATGAGAATTCAAGGCTACCAAGTTGTGTAGAGAGGTGATGACAATGGGTAGTGGTTGCATCAATTTAGCCTCAAGCACCAACTTTAGCCACCTTCAAGGATGAAAGAGAAGGGCTGCCTTGAGGATATGACTGTCACTGGAGAGACTGGATTAGCACACAGCAAAGATTTTGGGATTTATTTATACCTCAGCCCATCCAAAAGCAGATTGCATGTGGCTTATGAGGATAAAATCAATACAGGTTAAGAAAGCAGGTCAGAAAATAGGAAGAAGCCATGGAAGGGAAGATGTGGGAAGAACAGTTGGTCAGATCCACCTTGGGTCTTGGTACCATCTCTCTGTGGGTGGTGGGGAGGGGCATAGCCACACATTGGCTCCAGCTATATGGCAACTATCTCTGCATGGTCCACCCAGCTGCTGACCAGTGGTGAGCTTCTCAAGGGCACAACCCACAACCCTGCCCCTACTATAGGCTCCCCAGCCATCTCTGAGCCATGAGACACAGCAGGACTCATACTACCCAGACATACAGAGGGGTGAACGCTCCTGGGGCAAATAGGAGGCATGTGCCTGTGGATGAATTCTTCCTTTTTCTCCTCACCTAAGACACCATAGTTTATTATTCAAAGTTAATAACTGCTTTGGAAGAGCCATCACCTGAACTTGATAGTAAGCAGTGTCCAAGCCTGTTACATACTCTCTTTTTCATTGTTTTAATATTTTTAATTAAAGTATAGTTGATTTATAATGTTGTGTTAATTTCTGCTGTACAGCAAAGTGATCCAGTGTATACATATACATTCTTTTTAATACTCTTTTCCATTATGGTTTATCATAGGATATTGAATATAGTTCTCTGTGCTATATAGTGTGTGCATGCATGCTAAGTTGCTTCAGTCATGTCTGATTCTTTGTGACCCCATGGACTGTAGCCCACCAGACCCCTCTGCCCATGGGATTCTCCAGGCAAGAATACTGGAGTGGTTGCCATACCCTCCTCCAGAGTACCCTCCCAACCTAGGAATAGAACCCATGTCTCTCACATTTTCTGCCTTGGCAAGCAGTTTCTTTACAATTAGTGCCACCTGGGAAGCCCATGCTATATACAAGGACCTTGTTTTTATCCATCCTATATACAGAACCTGATTTTTTACATATCGATATATAAAAGTTATATATAAATGTAGGTGACCCAGGTCTCTTGCATTGCAAGCAGATTCTTTACCATCTGAGCCACCAGGAAGCCATATATAAAAGCTTATATCTGCTAACCCCGACCTCCCAGACCATGCCTCCCACAACCCTCTCCCCCTTGGCAGTCACTCGTCTGTTTTCTGTGAGTCTGTTTCTGTTTCATTGATAGATTCATTTGTGTCATATTTTATATTCCACATATAAGTGATATCATATGGTATTTGTCTTTCTTTTTCTGTCTTACTTAAGTTAGTATGATAACCTGTAGTTGCATCCATGTTGTTGCAAATAGCATTATTTTGTTCTTTTTATGGCTGAGTTGTATTTCACTGTATGTATGTAGTGTATCTTTATCCATTCATCTGTCGATAAGATATTCAGGTTGTTTCCACGTCTTGACTAGAACACAGCCTCTTTATTTATCTCCTTTTTATTTGTGCCTCACTCCTTTCCCCCTCACTCTCATCTCCCTGAGCTTATCCTCCTTATTGTAAAGGAGAAACTCATACGTTTTCACTTTGGACTTTGCTTTCCGGACTCGGGTGAAAACAGAAAGTTAAGATGAAGCTTTGGAGGGAGTATGTTTGGTTTACCCCTAAATGTGTGCTGAAAGGGTCTACATTCTTTAGTGAAGGGGCCACCAGTTTGTTCTACAAGCTAAAGAAGCCAATGCACAGAGGAAACCTGCTGAGTCCTATTACTGAACCACACCCATGCAATGAAGAGGCAGCTTTTGTCAAAAAGAAGCAGAGCTCTTCCTTGTACTGAGTCCAGACAGAGCTCTCTCTTGTGGTTCTCAAAAGGAGATACTGTGTGATGTAGACACTACTATATTCAACATCACCCTTTAAAATCGGATAATGAGTTTTGGGGACTGGTTCTTATAACACACTTCAGTGTGGTCTGAAAGTTTAACATCAAGGTACACTCCAATAAGAATACATAACAGAAAAGATAGTGCAGTATAAGATTAAGAATAGGGGTTTGGACTGGTGATTCATTTCATATATGTGGCAGATTCTTGTTGATGTATGGCAAACCCAATACAATACTGTAAAGTAATTAACATCCAATTAAAATAAATAAATTTACATTAAAATAATAATAAATAAAAATCTAGTAATAATGGAAAAAAAAAAGAATAGGGCTTTGAAGTAGCTTAGTGTGATTTCCAGTTCCGCCACTGACCACCTCTGTGACTTTGGGCAAATTAAATCCCCTAAGTCTCAGTATTCTTCATCTATAAGACAGGTTGTGGAAAGGACAAATAAGATAATACACAAAATCTTTTCAGTATGACACTCAGCACACAGTGAGTATTCAGGAGAAATTGCTGTTGATAAAACTGTCCTGAGAGGGGCCCTGGGATGAAATCTAAGAACAATGTGGTTCTCAGATAGTCTGTCTTAATTCAAGGATTAAGTGTAGAATATTTTGTGTTGTAGCTCCAATATTTTTTCAAACAATCACACAAACAACAATATATTTTAAATTGTGACAAATGCTTTGAAGATAGAGCCCTATAGTCTAGGGATTGGAGAAGGCTTGCTGGAAAAGCCTAGGGCCATGCCTCCCTCCTCAGACTAGCATGATGGGCAATGTGATTCACAAATGTGGAAAAGGCCAGCCTTCACGAATGGTGGCCCCTCAGCCTCTCTAGAAGGCAGTATGCTGAAAGAACACAGGTTTTTAGAGAGCTCAACGATAGAGTTGTGTGGCTTAAGACCAGCTGCTTCCGTGCTCTGAGCCTCAAGTCTTCTGTCTGTGAAATGGGGGTAATGGTTCTCCTGTGCAAACTGCTGTGATGACTAAAAGAAAGAATGCAGGTAAAGTGCCTACAGCAGATTACAGTATGGGAAATCTCAGTAGTGTTCAGTCCTTCATCGTCCTCCCTTCTGCGGAATTAATCTGGCAATGTCATCCAGCTCCTGGTATGATAGGCAGCAGTTTTGCCAAGAATTTCTTTGTGACCCCCTCAGAACCTAGCTTAATGACTAGTATACAGCAGGCATGCACAGGAGGTGCTGCTCACAACATATCCGACTGAAGAAGCAAACTTGTCACGTTGCCCTTAGGTTCCATGACTAAATGCTTTAGTTATAAGAACAGCATGACTGAGATTCTAAACAAACCCTGTAATGCATGTAAATGATTTTCCAACATCCTAGATAATAACACAGATTTAATTAAAAACACTTTGAAGACATCCTTTCAAAGCCTCAGTCCATCCCCCTGTTCCTTTATCAGCCTCCCAATTTGCTGACTAGAGTGTGATTTTTGCTGAAACCTCTGTATGGCAAATCACATTTTCATCCCGAAGTGTCAGAGATAAAGTCATACAAGAGAATAAAATAATTAAAGGCCAAAGAGGTAAACCCAGCTAGGAGTGCAATGGGAAAACATAAGTGGGCCAGTGATCTTTACAGGTTTTTTTTTTTTCTTTTGCTGATTAAACCAAAGTTCTTTACTGTAAATTAGAACAGTGCTCTCCTAAAATATTAATCTATGTTGTAAGTAAAAAAAAAAGTCCATGGTTGATTGTAACAACTCAAACTACTGATAAGTGTTCTTGGTAGAGATGAGTGAATTTATCAAACTCTTTGTGGAATATTCCTGACATGGTGAGAGATTTCTACCTCCAGTTGGAGTAGAATTAATACATACTACTAACCTCTTCCCATTTATGGTCATTTTCACTCACCCACACACTCACTTCCATCCATCCACCTCCTTGCCCATCTACCCACTCATCCATCTATCCATGATGCCTCTAGTATGTGCCCCGTGAGTCCCTGCTGTGAGCCAGGCACTGCTTAAGTCCAGGGGGACACAACAGGAAAAGACTGGTGGGGTTCCTGCTCTCATGGAGAGAGACGACAAAATTGCATAAACAAATAGTTACAGAATGTAAACCAGGATTGTCCATACTGACACCCATGCAACCAAATTTCCTTGAGCTAAATGCAAAAGGCCAAGATATCTGATTGTTGAGGAAGTGATTGTGTTTTCCCAAGAGAGTACAGCCCATCTCTGATTTAGCTTTGCATTACTAGTGACTAGCATGAGACCCAGGACAGTACACACTCAGGAAAAGTGTTTAGTGAAGAGAATCTACTCTGGGGCTACTCAAGGACTAGGATACTGTCTTATTTGCCTCTGCACAAAGCAGTACAGATAGGTTTTAATTCTACTAGCATTTCCTAAGACCCGTTCATTTCCCAAATATTGTACATGTTGTTCAGTGAACATGTATATGTGCTTTTGCTGGGTAGACTACTAGGAGTGAGACTTCTGGGACTACTAGGAGAATTACTAGGAGATCCTGCCAAGCAGTTTTCCAAAGTGGTTGTACCAATTTACATTCCCATAAGCAATATACAAGAGTTCTAGTTGTTCTGCACTCCTGCCAGGTCTTAGTATTGTCTTCTGTTCTTTTCTCTCCTCTTTTCCTTAACCATTCTGGTGGCTGTTTAGAGCACCTCATTGTGGACTTAGTTTGCATTTCCCTAATGTCTAATAAAGTTAAGCCCTTTTTAAAGCATTTACTGGCCATTCAGAGAACCTTGGTGCAGTGCTTGCTTGGGTGTTTTGAAGCCTCAGGATTTCTGTCTGCTTGGCTCACTGTGCATTCTCAGGGACCAGAGCAACTCATGCCACGTACAAGGTGCTCGTAGGAAGTACTGGTTAAGTAAACGTGCAAATTCACATACATTTTCTACCATCATTTCCCTAATATTTTTTCTTTAAGTCAACTTGTAGTGGTGGTGGTAGTGGTTTAGTTTCAAAGTCATGTGCAACTCTTGCAACCCCATGGACTGTAGCCTGCCAGGCTCCTCTGTCCATGGGATTCTCCAGGCAAGAATACTGGAGTGGCTTGCCATTTCCTTTTCCAAGGGAATCTTCCTGACCCAGGGATTGAACCCGGGTCTCCTGCATTGCAGACAGATTCTTTACCAACTTAAGGGAAGCCCCTTAAGTCAACTCACTTTTACATAAATAACTGACTTAAAAAGTAATTTAATATCATTTCATAGCTCTGAAATCATGGCTGTAATATAAAAGTTACACTTTTCCTCTTACACATTAAAATAAATGGGCAACAAATTTTTTAAAAATCCACTCATGTATTTCTAATTTCTCTCCCATAATGCCACTGGTGATAGACTAATATGGCCCAAATTAAGTGATTTGATCCCCATGAATATTTAAGTGCTCTTATGGGTTGGGTATGACTAGCTTTCCTGTTTGTGTTCATTGTTCAGTCGTGTCCGACTCTTTGCAACCCCATGGACTTTAGCCCATCACAATCCTCTGTCCATGAAATTCTCCAGGCAAGAATACTCGCGTGGGTTGCCGTTTCCTTCTTTAGGGGATCATCCCAACCCAGGGATTGAACCTAGGTCTCCTGCATTGCAGGCAGATTCTTAACCATCTGAGCCACCAGGGAAGCCCAGCTTCCCTGTATACCAGTGGTATATGAACCACACCAGCATTCAGGGCAAGGGTGAAGTGGGTTCAGGGAACGTGTGTAGGTCAGACAGTGGTGCTGCGGCTCCTGCAACATGTTTAGAAAAATTGTCAGAGCAAGGTAGCCAAGTGGACAAAAGGCTGGGGTCAGGGGAGTGGGCAGGTGAGCCACATGGAGACATGGGAAGACAAATTAACATGACTATGCTTCCCTGGTCTGCCTGCAATGCGGGAGACCTGGGTTCGATTCCTGGGTCGGGAAGATCCCCTGGAGAAGGAAATGGCAATCCACTCCAGCACTCTTGCCTGGAAAATCCTGTGGATGGAGGAGCCTGATAGGCTACAGTCTATGGGGTCGCAGAGAGTCGGACACGACTGAGCGACTTCACTTCACATGCTTGTGATGTAAAATATGTTTTCCAAGATTTTAAGTGACTAATTGTGGTTTCTTCCCAGGATAAAAAGTCTGAAATCTATTAGAAACAAATGACTTGCAGGGGATTGAGACTATGCTAAAATCTTATTAAATGAACAGCCTTTAAATATTCAGCCTCTCTCTCCCTAGATAAGCGGCTGTTAGATGAAATGAAGAAACGGAGCAGTCTCCAGTAATAAAGTATAATGAGGAAGCCTCCTGGGCTTCTTTAATTGACCACATGTGAACCTGCCCTGACATCACAGCCAGGAAGGCTGGTCTGTGGGACCTTTGCAAGGTGTGGGGTCTGCACATGGTGACTGAGCTGATGATGGGGTCAGTGTTCAGCCTACGACACTTCCAGGTGAGCGGACCACACATAGCTGAAAGGTGGTGAGTCACAGAATCCTGTCTGTTCAGAACATACTCCCAGGGGATGGGCCACATTCTGAAGTAGTCCAGGGCAGTTCAGGCAGACTGGATAAAAGCCTCTGTGGCTCAGGCTTAGGGTTCTAGAATGAAAGTCAGTAGAGCCCCTACTCTGGGGGCAAATGATTCTTCAGCGATGCCTATTAACTGTTTTTTTTCCCCTGGGAATGGGTGTCTAACACACAGGCCCCAAGGGGCGCTCCAGTAGCAACAGCCCTGGCTCCAGCAGGAAGGTAGCCTTCCTTCTGTTAGTTACTGTTAGTCGCTCAGTGGTGTCCGACTCATTGTGATCCCATGGACTGTAGCAGGTCAGGCTCCTCTGTCCCTGAAATTCTTCAGGCAAGAATACTGGAGTGGGTTGCCATTCCCTTCCCTTTCCCACCTCTATGGGGGTGTAAACATGCACAGAGAAGTGATTGGTGTGGAGCCCACAGGATCCACAGAGCAGAGACCTAGGCTGCCATGCTTGTCCAATGGGCTGAGCAATAGAAGGAAGCAAAGACTCAAGTCTTTCATGTCTTTAGCCTTCACTGAGTCACTGCTTAGCAAAGTCAGAACCTTTGCTATGGAAACAGGAGTTGAGACGTCCCAGAGCAGCCAGTAATGCCCAGGGAAGGTGCCAGTCAGATTGATAGGTATGCAGAAAGTCTGGAGTCAGAAAGCTACAGAGGGTACAATGCACTGTATTACCATGTTTAATCCTCCCGATCCTATGGGGTGAAATTGGGAAACGGAGATACAGTGAACTTACTTTCTAAAGTTTACATATGGCAGAGCACAGATTCAAGCCCAGAAAATCAGGTTCAGAAATCTGTGCACTTCACCACTAAGCCAGGCTACCATCCACTTGCCAGGTACACCAGAGGGCATGACTTCTTGTTTCTATTAAGCCCAGAATTCTAGAATTCTCCAGAACAGATTCAAACTGGCTAAGCCAAGACTTTGATCTCTAGGATGGACAAGACCAAGTAAAAGCAAGGACAAAGATAAAACAATGTAATTTATTATCATCCAGCATGAATCAGGAGAAGGCAGTGGCACCCCACTCCAGTACTGTTGCCTGGAAAATCCATGGACGCAGGAGCCTGGTAGGCTGCAGTCCATGGGGTTGCTAAGAGTTGGACACGACTGAGTGACTTCACTTTCACTTTTTACTTTCATGCTTTGGAGAAGGAAATAGCAACCCACTCCAGTGTTCTTGCCTGGAGAATCCGAGGGACGGGGAAGCCTGGTGGGCTGCCGTCTATGGGGTCGCACAGAGTCGGACACGACTGAAGCGACTAAGCAGCAGCAGTAGCAGCAGCATGAATCAGGTGCTTTATATGCACACAGCTAATGTTCATTAACCCACATTTAAGATGAGGACATGGGGACTTGGAGGGATTAAGTAACATTCCTAAGTTCCCGCTGCTAGAGGGTGGCCATGGTACGATGTGAACTTGAGATTTCCTGTTCAAAAATTACACTCTCGCTCCTGTATGGTTTCTTCTGCAGCTGTATATTTTCCCCAAGTACAGTGTACACACATCTGTCCTTCTTCTGCCATGGGTATTTGAATGGTAAAGTGTCATCTGTCACCTGGGAAGGTGGCTGAGTCCCCAGGATAACCCCGGGAAGCTTGCACTGATTCACAGGTGCTCTGTCAGCACACACGTAAGGTACCCTGATTGTGCTTGGTGCTCCTGTTACAACAAAAAGTTGTATTACTTTGTTGTTTTACTCGGTAACTTTTCCTTGGTAACGATGACTTTTTCCCTTTTATCATCTGTCCTTTTCTGTTGCCAACCTCTTCAAGTCCTGGTCAGCTCACTCCCACAGACACACCCGCTGGACCTGTCAGGGAACCTGTCTCAGCCTTCCCTGGTAATGTCATTGGTTCAAGAGTGTAGGTTTGGGTTCAACTCTCAGCCCTTCTAGTCACTGACCAGTTGATCGAGGGCAAATGGTTCTATATCTTGTCTAACCCTCAGTTACCTCCCATCTGAGTAATGGGGCAATAATGTCTGGCAGGAATTCACGAGACAGAGGAGAAATGGTGTGAAGTTCAGGTCAGGGTTTCCTGTCTATGGGCAGATCATCTGCCCACAGCACCACAGTGAGACCACACTCAAGCTCCTTTAGAGCCAAGACAGAGTTACCATCACCCTGTGTGCTCGCCCTGGACCAGTGTGTGGTGGGTATTCACAGTTGTTAGGTCCTGTCCTTGCTGTTCACGACAAGCCTCAGCTGCCCCTCAGAGCTGGCTAGATGCCCCTCCCTGCCCACCTCTCCCTCTCTCCTAGTTCTGATCATGGCAATCCAACTACCTTCTCTCTCACTCAACTCTAACCTCCTTCAGGGCCAGGCTAGAGCTCCCCTCATTGCCAGAGCACATGGCAGAGTCTCCAGTGCACAGCAGCCCTACACCAACACATGCTGCATCCTAAGTTACCTTTAAATTTCATTTTTAAAAATTTGGGGGCCTAGTTGTGTAGCATGTGAGATCTTAGTTTCCCAACCAGGATTCAATCAGTACCCCCTGCATTAAAAATGTAGAGTCTTAACCACTGGACCACTAGGGAAGCCCCTAAATACGTTTTTATCATAACTTGAAATAAGATGCCAAGAGCCACATAGATCAAGTGTAGAAACTACTGAACTATTTACATTATTGAGCAAACATCCTTCCAGCCACTGTTTAGGCTGACAAAGAACTTTACCAGTTACAGTCTCCTTAAAGCTCACCCTTCTGGTGATCCCTTCTGACCGGTAGATCCCATCTGTCAGAATCCCCTTCCTCCTCTCAAGAGTATGGTGACCTGACTTTTAAAGTCTTTACTCACACAGTATTATCATTCACGTTGGGCTTCCTAGATGGTGCTAGTGGTAAAGAACCCTCCTGCCAATGCAAGAGACCTAAGAAACTCGGGTTGGATCCCTGGGTTAGGAAGTTCCCTTGGAGCAGGGCATGGCAACCCACTCCAGTATTCTTGCCTGGAGAATTCCATGGACAGAAAAGCCTGGTGGGCTACAGTCTATAGGATTGCAAAGAGTTGGACACAACTGAGTAAATTAGCATGCATGGTGGCACATGCATTATCATTCAAATTTGTATCCCTAGATACTATGGTTTAGTTTTTCCCATTAAAAAACTAGTTTGTTATGCTTTTAAGTTTTTTTAAATCTAAAGATTCCTCTTCTATTGCTCTTTTCTTCAGAATGTATCTGCTGAAGAAAGTAGGACATTTGACAAAGGAGGCAAAAATATACAATGGAGAAAAAACAATCTCTTTAACAAGTAGTGCTGGGAAAACTGATCAATCATTTGTAAAAGAATAAAACTATAACACTTTCTAACACCATACACAAAAATAAACTCAGAATGGATTAAAGATCTAAATGTAAGACAAGAAACTATAAAATTCTTAGAGGAAAACACAGGCAAAACACTCTCTGACATAAATCAAAGCAAGATCCTCTATGACCCACCTCCTAGAGTATTGGAAATAAAAATAAAAATAAACAAATGGGACCTAATTAAACTTACAAAGCTTTTGCACAATGAAGGAAACTATAAGCAAGGTGAAAAGAAAGGCAGCTATCAGTATGGGAGAAAATAATAGCAAATGAAACAGCTGACAAAGAATTAATCTCTAAAATATACAAGCAGCTCATGCAGCTCAATACCAGAAAAATAAACTACACAATCAAGAAGTGGGCCAAAGAACTAAACAGACATTTCTCCAAAGAAGACATACAGATGGCTAACAAACACACGAAAAAATATTCAACATCATTCATTATCAGAGAAATGCAAATCAAAACCACCACCTCACACCAGTCAGAATGGCTGCCATTACAAAGTCTACAAACAATCAAAGCTGGAGAGAGTGTGGAGAAAAGGGAATCCTCTTACACTGTTGCTGGGAGTGCAAACTAGTACAGCCACTATGGAGAACACTATGAAGATTCCTTAAAAAACTTGAAATAAAACTGCCATATGACCCAGCAATCCCACTGCTGGGCATACACACCAAGGAAACCAGAATTGAAACAGACACATGTACCCCATGTTCATCGCAGCACTGTTTACAATAGCTAGGACCTGGAAGCAACCTATGTGTCCATTAGCAGTCGAATGGGTAAGGAAGTTGTGGTACATATACACAATGGAATATTACTCAGCTATAAAAAAGAATGCATTTGAGTCAGTTCCAATGAGATGGGTGAAACTGGAGCCTATTAGACAGAGTGAAGTAAGTCAGAAAGAGAAACACCAATATAGCATTTTAATGCATATATATGGAATTTAGAAAGACAGTAACAATGACCCTATATGCAAGAGAGCAAAATAGACACAGATGTAAAGAACAGACTTTTGGACTATGTGGGAGAAGGCGAGGGTGGGACAACTTGAGAGGATAGCATTGAAACATGTATATTACCATATGTAAAATAGATCACCAGTGCAAGTTCAATGCATGAAGCAGGGCACTCAAAGCTGGTGTCCTGGGACAACCCAGAGGGATGGGGTGGGGAGGGAGGAGGAAGGGGTTTCAGGATGGGGGGACACGTGCACCCATGGCTGATTCATGCCTATGTATGGCCAAAACCACCACGATATCGTAAAGTAAGGAGCCCGATTAAAATAAATAAATACACTTTTAAAAAGTCACCCTCCCCCCACCAAGAAACAAAAGAACGCCCGACATTGACCTGTCCAGTTTCCCAGTATGGATTTCATTAACTGCACTCACATTCAGCTCTGTCCCAGTATTTCCTGCAAACAGGCAACGGGATCCAGATTTGTATTGCTCATTTTCTGCCCCAAGCCTGGAATTAGCTATTTCTTCAAGAAAAGCTAGTTTCTTTTGTCACAAATGATATGCTAAGACCATAATCTGGATAATGAGAGCAGAGACCTATCAAAGCTGTTTTCACCAGACAGTGCCTGGCATGGAGAAGCTGCTAAAAGAGCATGTGTTAAATGCTTTTGTGTTAGAAGTAGGAGAGTGCTTATTCTACACCATCATCATTTATCATCCATTTATCTATCTATTTATCTATCTATCTCCCTTCCCAGGTTACTCAATAGTAAAAGACCTGCCTGCCTGTGCAGAAGATGTGGGTTTGATCCCTGGATTGGGAAGACTCTCCAGAGAAGGAAATGCAACCCACTCCAGTGTTCTTGCCTGGAAAATCCTATGGACAGAGGAGTCTGGTGGGCTACAGTCCATGGGGTTGAAAAAGAATCAGACATAGCTTAACATGCTTGCACCTATCTACCTAATTATTTACCCATGTGTATACATGTTATGGCAGTGCTGGCCCTATAACACACTTACATGGATCTGATCTGAATGTTCTGCTGCCACTCCTTCATTGACTTTCCTTTACAGTGATTATATCATTTAATATTCACAAACAACCTCGAGGTGTTTACAACTAACCTCATTTCACAGAGAAGGCAACTAAGGCTCAGAGAGGTGAAGTGCCTCATCCAGATCTCACAGCTAATAAGAACAGAGCTCAAAGACAAACTCAAGTCTGACAGACTCCAAAGCCTGCCTGCTTTCCACTGCTCCTTCATGAGCATTTGCCCCTGAAATAGTCTGTATGTTCATTTGAAAATTTAATCTCAATTGGAATTTGTTATAAATGAGTGATTGAATAAGCCTAACTTCATGGGGCCAAGTATAGACAGTCAAGCTTTGCACTCGGCCCATGAAAGAATCTTTCCTTCCTTATTTTTAGTTCCCATTGTGACATATTTTGGCTGGATATGGCAGAGGGATATTTTTAGTATTCTGGAATAAACCTGAATACCAGGAGCCAGCGTGAGGAACTCCGCCCATGGCAAAGGTCATGAGGAAGGAGGCTTTGGCATATGCAAAGGCGTGATCAAGCCTCAGGAAAGCCTCTGTTCCCAAGCATCTACCCCCAAAACCAGAGTCTACCTACTTTACTGTTTCATGCTCTCACCTATACCTCTGATCTTACTGGGGGCTGACCCCCATTACCTCTCTCGGAGAAGGAGTTAACTTACAGCTCCAAGTCAATAAAAATTCCTGGGCGTGACAAGAGTGTTTCAACTTACCAACTCCTCTGAAGGTTATCTAGCCTGCCTGTACAGGTTCGTCCGGCCACATGTGATTGTTTACAGCCTCCCAACCGTGAGAGGCACGAGATGTTTTAGACTTACTAAAGGCAGATTCTTTTGGGAAGTTAGAAATTATTAGTATAGTGGGTTGGTTAGGAATTGTATTGGTGAAGGGTTTTTCATTTGTTGTGCCAATAATTGCTGCTAATTTCCTGCCCTGGGTGTGACAAGGGTGTCTCAGGTCAAACCTCTCTGCTGGCAGACTAGCTTTTGTGATAAGATTATCCATACTCCTGCCAAGCCCAAGATTGTTTACTACCTCTCAACCATAAACAGCACAGAGAGCTTGGAGTATTTTGAAAGTCTTAATTAGCACAGGGCTTTTCTCATTGTTGAGTCAATGATTGCCACCAGGCCTCCATATCTTTAGGCACCTGGGAATATATTAATCAATGTATTTGGAATATAGAAAAGGAAATATAGTAGTTTTTGATGTTAGCAATACTAGACTTTTTGAGTTAATTAATTTTCTCTTTTGTAATAGATCACTGTACTTTGTTATAAATCACTGTGTCCTTGCTATGCAAAAATGTAACTTTATCACTATCTTAAGACTAAATAGATCTTAAGGGGAACATTGGTGAAAGGATTTTCATTTGTTGAGCTGATGTTTTGCTGCTAAATCTCCATATTCCCTGCGCTTATAATGAATATAACTAGCATATAGGAGAAATAAGTATTAACCTTTAAGATTAATCATGTTAACCTTAGGTTAAATAAATTCCTTTCTTAGTTGTAACCCACTACACGCTCACCCTATAGGAATGCACCTTTATCTGGTACCTTCAGAGGGTGGCGCCTGGTTTAAGAAAAAACACCCTTGGAAAAAATAAGTTTTTTGGTTATCAGAAAGAAAGGATCATAAAATGTCAGCAGGCCTCATGGCCAGAAGATGATGTAAAACCCCTAAGACCTTTTTTAATGCTTTTATGTGAAGCACCTAATTTTGATAAAGGTCAGGACTGCTGACCCCCGCGTGACTCTGTATTCATCCCTATGTATAACAAAAAGTATATAAGCAAACCTGAAAAATAAAGAAATGGGATCAGTTTCTGGAAAGACTGATTCCCCCATGTTGTTTCTTTCTTGCTCCCCGTTTTTCTGGCTGAATTCCCATCTGGAGCATGCGTGCTCGCCATGTCTACTTACTTGCCCCAGTTTTTAAGTTCCATACGAGAAGGAGCTCAAGGAGGGCACCTTCCAGTATTCAAGTGGCACAGGTGGCCCAACGTAGATGGTGCAAATTCCTTGTCTTGGAATTTTATTGGTATCCCACATAAACCAAGTTATTCAGTCTCTTTTTCTCCACTAATATTTCTTACTACATTATCCGTTTCTAATCTCTCTATATATCTGTAATTAAATAAGTTTTTTCCTAGGAGGCCGATTCCATCCCCACCTTCGAATTACCCTGGATCCACCGGGGCTGGACCCCAGCACCTGAAGGTATATTTTTCACTCTTGGCTTGTGAGGCTCATTTTATTCATATATTTACAGATTAAAAAAAATAAGTGAATGATATCTTTAAGTCATTCATGTCACGCACCATTTATGGGCTCACTTTTTATTTGAGTCTAAATAATAGTTATAAGAGGTTCTCTTTGCTTTGTGTCCACATAGCCAAAGCCTCATTGTCCCCTTATATTTGTGATGGTAATGAAACCTTTTGAGAAGGTTGTTTGAAGGAAGGGTGTGTGACCTTTTTAATAGAAGCAGACCACATTACAAAGCTGATAGAAAGCTCTGTTTCCTGGGAAACCTAAATAGAATGATAAGGGGTACTTGGTGTCTAACATTTCATGTAATGTCATGAAGGCAGGTATTAGACTTTCGTATTGGGATAGGAAAGAGTTCTCTTCCCCATCAGCACACGGAAAGTCACCACCTACCCACTAAAGAGAAGAAGACAATGAATCCACAGGGTCAAGCACCGGGGCGGCTCCAGCACTGTCCTGTTTTCGTCTTGGACACTGAAATCAGGACAGTGATTTTAGGAAGAATAATTTATCGCCCCTGATAAAGATGAGGGAGGGTCATAACATGTTTGTACCTTTATTTAGCCTAGAAGATTATGAGGAAATTGACTGCAGAGCCTCCATTGGACTGTTCATAGAGGCTAGTATGGCTTTTGAAGACAAAATGGCCACAAAGTCTGGGGGTGAGAGATGAGGATTTAGGGAAATGCCAAGTAAATATGGGAGACTTCTGATGTAAATGAGGGATTATTTCTGAGACCTTTGTGAATACCTTAATTCATAAATACTATTCATAATTTCCCCCTTTAACCTCTAATTTATGGCTAAAATCATTACTTTTGTAGCCCTCTTCACTTATTCTTTATTTAAATAAAGAGTGATACTGAAGGACACTTACTCCATCTTAGGTATGCTGATTATCAGACGACACACACAGTCCTCAAGGCCTCTATGGTACACGATTTTTGTTTGTTTTTTTAAAATTAATTTATTTATTTTAATTGGAGGCTAATTACTTTACAATACTGTGGTGGTTTTTGCCATACATTGACATGAATCAGCCATGGGTGTAAATGGAACCTAAGGTTCGTTTTAATCAGGTATGGTAAGATACACCTATGAAAGAAGTTCTTATACTCATAGAGCCCTAGAAACAGGAGACGTGGCATACCATGAAGGGCTACACAGGGAAGCATTAGGGTTGCTCAGGAGGCAGAGGGGGGTGAGAGGAGAAATTAGCTGGATAATTCCAATGGGCTCTAGGCTATAAGTGTGGTCCCTAGTTGTCCAGTACTTGGTTCTAGAATGCTTTAGGGCAGGTGTATAGTGTCCTGGTCTGCAGAAGTCCAATCAAAGGAGGCAGGTGGGGTAGGAACTCAGCACACCTTTCATAACAAAGGAGTGCTGGCAGACAAGTCATTTACTATCTCCAGAAATAAACTAGCTCTGAGAGGGGCACTTCCTTCATGGGTTCACAAAGCCCCCAAATGTCAAAGCATCACAATATAGAGGAAAAAGCCCCATGACTGATACACAAAGGGACAAGACTGACACAACTGCTTGCAGCCATAAGAGCAGCAAATTTCACCGTTCTTTCTATTCCTACACTTCTAGGTCATTTTCCAAATCCCTTCAACTTATATCTGTTGCTTTTCTTGCTTACTTTCTGAAACCCAAACCTCAGAATTTTCTCGCTAGGCCCTCTAAAACATGACAACTCTGTTTCATGGCAAACAGACCACCATCCATTCTTAAATACTGTGCCCAATTCCAATTAAAGATTGGGAGGTAAAATCAGGTCCTGCTTCATCATTCATACCACCCCTTGAGCACTCTTTTTAAGCATTACTTAACAATCCCAGGCTCAATTTTTCCACTCCTTTTGTGACCCATGCACATCAATTGTTCTTTTCCATTGTCACCACCATCACCCAATTTTGTCTATTTTAAGAAATATACAACATTCTGAGCTTTTTTTTTTTTTCTGAGCATCCCTTTAATTTCATGGTCTCTACTCTGAAGTAGGCCTTCTTTCACACGCATCGTTAGCTTATCATAGTACGCTTAGAGCTAACATTAAAACACTTTACATAAAATGTAGGAAGCGTGCAACAGCATAACTCCATTTTCCACACTCATCATTTGGTCTGCTGCATTTATGTATTTTAAATCTATGTACATTTTATGCCCACAGCTCACTTGTAACTGTTGCAGTAAAAGTTGTCATTTAAAGAAATTAGGAGAGAAATAAAGGTAGTCTTTTATGTTCACTCACATATTACCATTTCCAGTTCTCTTTCCTCCTTCCTCCTATAGATTTGTTTTCCCATCCGACTTTCTTTCGTGAAGACTTTGTCATCCCATCATCTTTTGGTTTCCATCATTTCTAGTGAAATGTTAGCTGTAATTCAAATTATTGTTCTCCCACATGAAAAAAAAAAGTTTTTTTTTTTTCTCTTTCTCTGAGTGCTTTCAAAATTTTGTCTTTATTTTGGGTTTTCAACTTGTTGAGGATAATGTGTTTAGGTGTGGTCTTCTTTGTATTTATCCAGTTTGGAGCATGCTTACCTTATTTAAATTTTAAAATGATGTTTTGTACCAAGTTTGGAAAACTTTTCAACCATTATGTTTTCAGTTAATTCTTTTATGCTCCACTTATTGTTATCCTTTAGTCCTTTTGAGACTTTTCTCTGTTCTCTGCTCCTTTTTCCTTCTCTTGCCCTTCCCTCTCACTGACTCTAGATTTTAAAGAATCTATCTCCACTCTCCTTCTCTCTTCATATTGTACTATTGCTTTTGATCTCTCTTCCAGTTTACTGACTCTTCTATCTCCAATCTGCCGCTAAATCCTTTCATTCATTTTAGATATCGTATTTTCCACTTTAGATTTACATGTATGCATAGTTCCCATTTCATTGCTGATATTCCCTATCTATTCATGCATTGTGACAATACTTACTTTAAAACTTTAAAACATTTTAAAAGAGCTGCTTTAAACTTGCTTTCTGAAAATTCCAATATCTGTGTCATCTCAGGAACTGTTTCTTCTGAATGATTTTACTCTGAAATTTCAGTCAGTCAATTCAGTCACCCAGTCATGTCCAACTCTTTGTGACCTCATGGACTGGGGCATGCCAGGCTTCCCTGTGCATCACCACTCCAAAAGCCTGCTCAAACTCATGTCCACCGAGTCAGTGATGCCATCCTACCATCTCATCCTCTGTCATCCCCTTCTTCTTCCTCGTTCAATCTTTCCCAGGATCAGGGTCTTTTCCTACTCTGAACCTTAGGTCACATTTTTTCCTGTTTCCTCACATGTCTAGTAATTTGTATCTCATGCTGGGGACTGAGAATTGTACATAGTAGAAACTCTGGATTCTTGTTATCTTTCTCTGAGACTGTTGATTTTTATTAAATTATTTAAAGATCACTTTGTACCTATAGACTTTGATTTTATACTATATAAGGGTATTAGTGTTTAGGTTTACTCTTAATCTTGAACAAGTCCCATAATCCTGACATATGAACTTTACTTCTAATATATGTTTATCCTGTCATTTTATTAGAAAACTCGAAGTGTTTATTCAGCCCTTATAACTTGGAGGAATTCTAAAATTTGTCTCATTTGAAGTAGACAGTAACTAAAATCTCTGATCATTATTTTCATCTTTCGTGCTATCTCTTTTCAATGGGTTTCCAAAATCTCCTCTGTATGTCCACAGTCCAGGGGTCAGTCAAGGATCTGAAGTAAGTTTGCTTTCAGAGTTTGAGGTCTCTTCCTATATATCCCTCTTTTCTGGTGTTATGTATGGCAATGGCACCCCACTCCAGTATTCTTGCCTGGAAAATCCCATGGACAGAGGAGCCTGGTGGGCTGCAGTCCATGGGGTCGCTAAGAGTCAGACATGACTGAGCAACTTCACTTTCACTTTTCACTTTCATGCATTGGAGAAGGAAATGGCAACCCACTCCAGTATTCGTGCCTGGAGAATCCTAGGGATGGGGGAGCCTGGTGGGCTGCCATCTGTGGGGTCGCACAGAGTTGGACATGACTGAAGAGACTTAGCAGCAGTAGGAGTGTGCTGTATGTATGCTTAGTCACTCCATCATGTCTGACTCTTTGTGACCCTATGGACTGGAGCCCCCCAGGCTCCTCTGTTGGGATTCTCCAAGCAAGAATACTGGAGTGGGTAGCCATGGTCTTCTCCAGGGGATCTTCCACACCCAGGGATTGAACCTGGGTCTCCTGCACAGCAGGTGGATTCTTACCATCTGGGTCACCAAAGTCTTTCTGGTGTTAACTCCCTAAATTTCCAGGAATTCTGAAATTGATTTCTTAGTTCCTTCCTTCTTTTCATTCTTCTTCACTTTTTAAAATTCTTACTTTTAATAATTTTATTAAATAGCTTCATAGATAAAAGCTATCTTATATATCATTCAATTCATTCATTGTAATTGTACAATTCAATAATTTTAAATAAATTTATTAAGTTGTGTAACAACCACCACAAGCCAGTTTTAGAACATTTCTGTCACCTAAAAATGTCTGTGCTCATTTATAGTTTACTCCTCCTCTGACTTTGAGTCCCAAGCAACTATCTTGAAACTGTGTTTTGTGGACATTTCGTGTAAATGAAGTCATGGACTGTCTAGTCTTTGTTGTTTAGTTTTCATCACTTAGCATAATGTGTTTGAAATTAATCTATGTTGTGTAAGTCAATATGTTGTTCCTTTTTATGCTGAACAGCATTTCATGTATGGATATACAATAGGCTACTTTTTCATTCACCTGTTAAAGGACATATTCGTTTTGTTTTGTTTTGCTTTTGGAAGCTTTTTTTCAATGTTCCTCAGATAATACTTATATAGCCCAACTGGTACTTATAGGTCTATGGACCAGTGTTTGGGAATCATGGTGTAGAAAATCAAATTATGACATTCAGATAAAGACTCATCTTTTTAAATTTAAGAAGCATATTTTGGACACATATTTGTGTTAGATGCTGTGTTAAAAGTTAAAAAAGTGAATAAGACATGGTATCCCAGCACAGTGGAAGAAATGAACCAACAAAGAAAGAATGTAATGAAGTGTGGAAAATGGTGTGATAAAATTCTGGAGCCCTCATGGAGTTAAGGCTAATTCTTTATGGGAGAGAGAATTACAGAAAAGTCTTATAAAGGATGTGATCCTTGAGTCTTGAAAGATGGTCTTAAAAGATGAACAAGTAATTGGTCAGTAAGACAGTGGAAATAACTTGCTTTGCCATGACAAATTGTTTTATTTTTAAAAGCTATGCAGATAGGTGTAAACATAGTATTGTCCAAACTGTCTTCTCCTTGGAATTTTATGGGAACAAATTACTCCTGTGAGTGTCTGCTGAGATCAATGGATGGAGAAATATGGTGAAAACTTGGCAGATACTCCATAATGCCAAGCTATGTAAATAATTCTCAACAAGATAAACACATAATGGAAAATAACCATGTTCTTTTGGAGAATAGTGGACTTGGTCCAATACCTTAGGCAAATTGCTTAATCTTTCAGAGCCTCATTTTCAGCATCTAAAAAACTGAATTAAGAAATAGCTTCAAAAGCAACTGAGCAGATTAGACTTAATGTATGCAAATCAATGTATTTAGGGATTGGCACATAACAGCCTCTCAAAAAATGCCAATTTTCCTCCTTTCCCTCACACATTGGCTATTTGCCATTCTTGCACATAAGGGCTACAAGAAGTTAATGCAATCACAAGGCTTATTTGTCTTTTGGTTCCTATTTCTATTGTCTCAAGAACAGTACCTTCTTCCTAGTAACCAAGGGGTGCAATAGCTGTTTCATAATGAGGCCTTGCTTCCTTCTAAATATGCACTAATTGTCAAGGTGATGGAGGAGGTTCATTATTTAAAAGCATAATTAAAGGGCACTTCCTTTAGCTAAACTAATGAGCAGAAAGTGCAGCAATATTTGCATGTTTAGACATTAAGGATGGAAACAGATGACTCATAGGAGAATGGGAGGAAGCAGGGAAGGTAAGGCAAATTAATCTCACTGCCTAGGACCTCCAGGGTTATTGCATTGCAGGACATCCCTGGAGGAGTGATCTTCCCTAAGAAGTCAGCTTCACTGGCTCTTCTTGTTTTATTGGATGAACAGCCCTCTCACCCCTGTATCTCAGGAGAAAGCTGATCTTTACTGCAAAAGATGCTAAAACATGATTCCTGATAAGCTGATCTTGGAATCTGTTTCTCACTGGACATCCATGCCCTGTTCTAAACACTTCTGTATCAGCACAGATATTGATTCATTCTTCTCATGCTGTGTATTCACTAAGGTTGTAAATCCTCCCAAGTCAATAATAGTGCATTTTACCCTCTTGGCACATGTGTGTTAAGGTCATATTCAAGGTTCTTCCATTTATTAGAGGAGGGCATGGCAACCCACTACAGTATTCTTGCCTGGAGAACTCCATGGACAGAGGAGCCTGGCGGGCTGCAGCCCATGGGGTTGCAAAGAGTTGGACATGACTGAAGTGACTGGGCACATTTATTAGATAAAAGATGTGGAAAGCACCCTATTATGTCTCCCATTCTTCATCCTTAACCTGGGTGTTTTGCCTAAATTGCAAGATTTTTGTTAGAATAAAAAAGGAAGTGTCTGGAGCAAAGTAAGAATAGAAATAATGTTCAATCCAATTCTCCTTCTCACTGTACAGCAATTTCGTGGTCATCAGTGTCTCTGCCTCGTGTCTCCTAAATGAGGGTGTTAGCATTAGAATGTGCCATTTTATATTAGGTTTCAGTTATGCCAATTTCTTGTTTTTTTTTTTTTTTTTTTTTTTTTAATACTGTGGAAGTGACACACAGAGAAAAATATCTTTCATACAACAAATGTAGACACTTGGGTTTGATGGCAAGGAGAAGTCTCTCTCCCCTCTCCCTGGTACCTAATCCCCAAAGCAGTCTAGAAAGATAGGAGCAAGCCACAGTCAACATGGTGACTGAATCAAAGCTGCTTCCACTGGGACCACCCCAAGGCCTGAGCATCTTATTATTGGAACGGTGATTTGATTTACTAAGCATTTGTAATTATGTTGACATTGTTTTTGTCTTTTTAACAGTAAAATGAGACTGATTTTAAATATGTATTACAGGATGTCTACTGAACAGAAAATGCATTTGTTGCCTCTGGGCAGAGGTACAGGCTAAGACACAAATAATGATTTCACAGGAGCAAAAGGAATTACTGAGCACATGCTCATCTGGGGAAAAGAGGCCAGAGAGGAGCCATGCCTCCAGCAGAGGGAGAAAGTATAGGATAATTAGCATCTTTGATTTGTTTAAATTTACCAGTGGTATAGCCTTCTACTTCAAGATGGAATAAAAGAATGGGAGAAGCCAGGTGAGATCGCAGCAAAGAGAATTATAACTGAGCAGGACCCTATGAGACCTTTCTAGAACGAACTCCCCTCTCCCCACCTCTCCCAAGTCCTTTGTTTGCCTCTTATCTGAAGAAAGACTTTTGCCTCCTAGGCTTTCCTTGAGTTCCAAAGAATAAAATTAATCAGAGACATGAGAAAATGCAGAAAGAAGGGAAAACAGTCAAGCAAGACAAAATAATAGTTTAGCCATTAAACAAAGCCAAGGACCTTTAGAACCTCCTCAAGAGCCATAGATAATATTGTGAGAAATATCCTTTGAGATGTTTTACAGGTAGTGAAACCTCCACCAGGGGGAAGAAGTTAACTGTATGTTACCCATAAGCACATGGACCCCAGACGAGTTGACACTAGGGGCCCGATAATATTGACTCCCAATTACCTCACCACCAACTAATCAGAAAATGTCCGAAAGCTGATCAAGCACCTCATAACCCCCTTCCATCACCTTGGCTTTAAAAACGTTTCTTTGAAAGCCATTGGGGAATCCAGGTCTCTTAGACACAAGCTGCCTGGACTCCTTGCTTAGCACCCTGCAATGAATGCTGCACTTCCTTTCACCACAACCCAGTGTCAGTAAATTGGCTTCACTGCATGCAGACAAATGGACTCAAGTTTCATTTGGTAACGTAATTACATTCCTGAAGCTCTTAATTCACCAAGAGTCTGGATTCTCCTTTAGCACAGGCTCTTCAGAAGAAAAATTAAAGAAAATCCTTTGAGTAATAATGGAAATCCAAGAAAGCCTTGCAAAATCCCCTCTTTAAGCAATGACTCAGGATGTTCTGATGAGCAACGCTAAGGGGACCCTCAGCAGGTTTGTGGAGACTATATCCCCAGTACAACAGATGGAATTATCTGTCATCAGATCATACTGCAGGTTAGGCTTGCAATCAGTTCCACTACAGCCCTGAAAGCCTTCATCTGAACCTTGCTAACCTTCCTTTCCTTTCTTTGGCTCACTTCATTTTGGTCTCTTGGTAATTTCCTCCTTTTAGTCATGGTTCTGCCCCTGAAACTCTGCAGAAGTCCCTTTCTTTCCAATACTAATAGTAGTGGCTGTTTGCTAACGGCCCACTGTAGATCAAAACTCTACCTGTACATGCTAGCCTGCCAAATCAGTGCAGAGAGTTCATTTGGGAGCTGATTCCAGGGAAGAAGAAAGAGGAAGTTGGAGAGCAAGTCAGGGGGCACAGACAAGGTCACGGCTGTGGGTGGTGGGGTAGGGGGTTGGCTATCACTGGGACTCCTGAGCATAGTGAAAGAGGCCACCAAGAAATGCTCCCCACCTTCACGCCTGGCTGCCCCCATGCCCTCTGAGTGAGGGGTGCTCCCAGGGCAGTAAGGCTGCTAAATTGTGGTCCCTTGGAGTCAACGGGCTTCTCCCTCCTGAGACCAAGCCCTGCAGCACCAAGCTGAGAGCACAGCGGGGTGAGGTGTGAACTCCGGTAGAGATCTTTCAGTGACACAGGTTTCTGTTCTTCAGGGGAATGACAGGTATTATCTAGAGGATCTCACTCATGTATCAACTCTGTCATTCTTAAGGTTCCAAGTGAGGCTCTGTCAAGAGGAGGAGGGTTTTCTAAGTTTGCCTTAGCATTTTTCAGAACCAAGCATAAAGGACTCATGCTTCTTCCCTAAAGGCAGAGAGGAACCTTTCCCACTGATCATGGCTGGTGAGGTGACCGGCACCTTAGGCTAGAGGAAAAATATGGCTTAGGGCAGGAGGAAAGGTTCAATCTGCCCCTTGGGGATCCTAGTCCGGAGGCTTGTGAGGAAGCAGGCTTGGTGAACAGCAGGCGGTGAATGGGGGATGTTAAAGGCAGTGGCTCTTCATCCCTCCCCCCTAGGGCCATGCCTCCAAGGGGAGGGGTTCTATAGAGACCCTGGACAGAGGCCCCACACTGGGGGTACAGAGGAGTCTCTGAACCTGCCTGGAAAGCTGGGCCCAGGGTCACCTCAGTAAAGTGAGGGAAGATGGGAGGTGATCTTCCAAAGGCTCATGAACAATACATGTGTTTCCTATTGCTGCTATAAAAAAAATAACCCCAGCCTTTCTGTTAAAACAACACAGATTTATTATATTACAGCTTTGGAGGTTAAAAAAAAAATCTGAAATGAGTCTCTCTGGGCTTCAATCAAGGTGCCTTCTGGAGACTGTAAGAGACAATCTGTTTTTTTTTTTTTTTAAACCACCAGCTCATAGAGGTGGGTGCATTCCTTGGCTCACGTCACTCTGACCTCTGTTTCCTGTCATGTCTTCTCTGACTCTAACCCTTCTGCCTCCCTCCTGTAAGAATCCTTGGATTACATTGGATCCACTTGAATAACCCAAGGTAATTTCCCTAGCTCAGGATCTTTAATCATGTCTATAAAGACCATTTGCCATGTAAGGTAAAATATTTACAGATTTCAGGGATTAGGAGGTGGACACCTTTGGAGCCATTATTCTGTCTACCAAAGGTAGACACACTTTCCTCACCAAGAATAAAAGATTTCTCCTCTCCCAGGAGTTTGGATTTCTAAGCAAGTAGAATGGACTTAATGGGCAAAGGCGCTGGCCTGACAAATGTGAGTATTTGACTCAAATCCCGGCTCTGTCATTTTTTTCTGGAGGAACCTGGGCCTGTGACATATTCTTTCCTTTATGTGGGAGGAAAGAAGACCACCTGGGTCTAAGGGACCCTGCCCCACTCACAGCTGCTCCTTCTTCCTGCGTATGGTGAGGGGGCCACTCGGGATACAACATGCACCTTAGGTGGCTTGCTGGGGACCCTGAGGAGCCCAGGTGAGGTGTTGTGGGATGGAGGTAACCAGTGCAGCAGAGATGGGCAGGATGAAAGGCTGCCAGGAAAGGAGCTTCGAGGTGGAGAAAATGGCTCAGGCAATGGGTGATGGATTTCCAGGATGCTAGTACCATCTCTAAAGAAAACAGAATGACTGGGATAACCATGTCAGCAGTCACTTTCCAGACAGCAGGAGATACAGTCACTGCACAGTCCTGACCCAAGAGGACCAAGGGCGTCTGAGGACTGTTCTCTGCCAGCACCAGGAAATCACAGATGCCCCGTCTCCTTAAATGTTTCTAGAAGTTCTTGGAGATGCGAAGAGGCAGGGAGAGGGACACTGAGAAAAAGTGAGGGCTTATAAAGGGACCTTATGTATTACAGAAAAATAAAGAAGTAAGTAAGAATCACTGTTTTGTGACTCTCCCCATCTCCTTATCCATTCTGAACAACGCTGCAAGTCGGCATCTTAAGGGAAGTCATTTGGGATTCTGCCTAAAGGAGAGACAAAAGAGGTTCTGGACATTCTTCCTCCCCACCTGATTAGGACACATGTTCCTAAAGGGAAGCAGGTCTCACCAAAGGCCAGTGTGCTGGGTGGGGTGTTGAGTGGGCTATGTCACTGCATTAAAGGAAGCATGGCCAATGCACCCAGGAATCAGTCTTTAACTGTGGAATTAGAGCACTGACAATGCCCAATTATTTTGCTCATTAAGACAACTGGTCTGGACTGGATTGACCATTCTCCAATTAACTCCTTGGCACTTGGCTATAATAATGATTGAACTAACTCATTTGACTCCTAGTGTGGCTGAAAGAGCAGATGTGAGTAAACTCATTCTACATCATTCAAACACACTTTCCTCACCAAGAATAAAAGATTTCTCCTCTCCCAGGAGCTTTGGATTTCTAAACAAGTAGAATGGACTTAATGGGCAAAGGCGATGGTCTGATAAATGTATTAGACTCAAATCCCGGCTCTGTCATTTTTTTCCAAAGGAACTTGGGCCTGTGCTTCTTCTCTCCTTTATGTGGGAAGAAAGAAGACTACCTGGGTCTAAGGCACCCTGCCCCACTCACAGCTGCCGCTTCCTCCTGGGTGTAGTGAAGGGGCCACTGGGGACACAACATGCCTCCTCCCGACTTGGCACTGGGAATCCAGCATTCTTCATGGAGGGTGGGCATGGGACTAGGATGGGAGGTGCCCAGAAAGGACAAGTGGGCCTTACTGGCGAAGATCAAACTTCTCAAACAGTCATGTTATGGTGTGGTTTTCCTGTGTCCAAATGACAGTGGGTTTTTTTTGGTGACTGATCTTTTGTTTGTTCTTATCAGTGACCAGATTATAAAGTATACCATGGAACATCTGGTTTGATGATATGTTTTTAATGAGAAAATACTCAATTTGGAAGGTTTTCTATGGCAATCTGACTCTCCATTTGTGAACGACTGGAAGTGCAGCATCAGGCTTGGATTCTTGTGTGGCCTGGATCTGTGTGATAGGTGAGTCTGAATGAGGACCCACAGTCACCCAGCCAGGCATTTGCACTCACTTTGACTGCTTCTCCTGTCCATGACTATTAGAATTTAGGACACTTGCAGGAGAATAATCCTCAGGTCTCTAAAGCTGGGTATAATCCAGGCAGGGCTGTGGGCTCCTAAGGCAGGATCCTTCATGTCCTGCTTCTCTCCCTCCGGTGCTTGTTGCAATTTCTGGCACAGAGAAGGTGAGGGCCAACAGAATGGATTTCACTTCCTTGCGATTTTTCAGAGATGCGTTTTTTTTTTTCCTTGTCTGAGCCTGGGGTGCCTGTCCTCTTATTGGTCCATTCAGGCTGTCACTCAAGCTGTGTCTTCCAATAAGTGAGTGTGCTGTCTCCCTCCAAGCACCAGTAAGTCCACAGGGAAGATCATTAGAATTTGTGATGCTGAGTCAACCATATCCTAATAACACAAAAGCTGGGAGGGCTGTAAATTTATAAACCTTTCCCATGTGAACTGGCAACTGGCCTTCTCCTCTGCTCTTGTCTGGGTTTGCACATGACTAAGTGCAGGCTTGAGGGATTTGCATTAGCAGATCGTAAGTAAAAAATCCCATTAAAATGAGTCTCCTCATTGTGGATTCATTTTCAAGAGGTACACTGGGTAGTTGGGGCACTTCTTGGGGTTGCCTGGTAATGGATTTATCTGGCAGCCTATATACCCTGGCAAAGGTCTTCTGAGGTGCAGGGGAAAGGGATGGGCTTTTTGGAAGCACGTAGCTCCTCTGTGACAACTACCACACTCCCTGGGCACACACTTGAAAAGCTATGTAGAACCCAGCCCACCTATCATGCCCTCATTTCCATGTCCACAAGCAGCATTTGTCACACACTTAGTCTCCTGGCTGCAGAGAAAAGAAGAGGGAGACCCTGATTCTATCATATCCCTTGCTACTGACCCCAGTGAATAACCTGGCCTGAGTTACATTTGCTTGAATGTGATATTTTATGAATGTGATATTTTATGAATGTCATACTAGCATTCCTCACAGTTGTATCCTCCAAATTATCAGTCTTCTTTTGAATAACAAAATGCTTTGATTGTGGCCCATTCTTTGGGGATAAATTACCAACTCTATAACATGGTATAAATGTAACAAATTGCTAGCAAATGTAACTCAGGCCAGGTTATTCACTGGGGTCAGTAGCAAGGGATATGATAGAATCAGGGTCTCCCTCTTCCTTTCTCTGCAGCCAGGAGACTAAGCGTGTGACAGATGCTGCTTGTCATGAATGTTTAATTCCACCTGCTCCTCCAAACTGGGTCCTAATACCTGTTGAAACTGTACTCAAGTCCCTGTGTCCATGTCTTTTGAAGTAAAACTATTTTGTTCTAGTCTCCCAGGTCACCTCTCAGTCTTAAAAGAGTTCCTAAGGTGGGCTAGGAATTTGAGTGCACATAATACATTGCTATTTTTGTTTAGTTGCTAAGTCCTGTCCAGCTCTTTTGCAACCTCATGGACTGTAGCCCACCAGGCTCCTCTGTTCATGAGATTTGCCAGGCAAGAATACTGGAGCATTCTCCAGGGGATTGTCCTGACCCAGGGCTTGAACCCATCTCCTCCACTGGCAGGTGAATTCTTTACTACTGAGCCACCAGGGACGCCCACACAACACATCAGACTGGCTTCAAAGTGTAAATGATTAGGAAATATGAAAGTGTAGAAACAAAGACTAGCTGTTGAACCAACAAACTGGTAACAAAGCAGTGTCACTAAACTCCCAGGTCCCTGAAAAATACAGATAAAGGTCTGACACACATTCCTAAGTTGTTGTACAGGTTGCAGACCCCCATCAGATGAAAATTGCTGACTAAAAGCACAGAGACTCCAGACAGGTTGAAACCAGAAGATTGGTGATGCTTAAAACTGCACCTTGATGCCAATCAATTAGAACTCTGCATGAGCTGATCACGTACCCTGAGGCCTGCTCCCTCACACCACCTTTAAAAAAACTCTCCCCTGAAAGCCATGGGGAGTTCACAGTTTTCTGAGCATGAGCTGCCCATTCTCATTGCTTGGAGCCTTAGAATAAATGCTGTACTTTCTTTCACCATAACCTGTGTCAGTTGGATGAATGGACCCAAGTCCAGGTTCAGTAGCTGTCAACGTCTCCCCCTTCCACCCTGTCCTTGTGCCCTGACACACAGAAAGCTTACAGTCCCCTGAAGATGGCCCTCCTTCTCATTCCCTCCCAGCTTGGCTACCTGGCTCTACCTCCTCTGAACTCTCCCACCCCTCCCAGAAGCTTTCCCAGGCCCTTATACCCAGGGACATGGCAGGATCCTTCAGACTGGTCCCCACGGACTCCCCCTACCTGGTTCCCTGCCTTCTTCACATATCACATAGGATTGTACACTGTCTCTCTATGTGTTTGTCTGCCCCATTGTCATGGATACTTCCAGAGAGCAGAGGCTTTATTTTAGTTGATCTTTGGTACCTAACAAAGAGTTTGGCATAAAGTTTATGCTCAGAATAAATGAGGTGTCATCAGGCATTAGGACATTTATTATGCTTTTAGAACCCCTAAGGTGGGCCAGCAATTTGAATACACATAGCACATTAGACTGGCTTGAGCATTTTCCACTCAAGGCCAGAAAGTTTTATAACAGTTATAGAACACTGGGAGTAAAATCAGTGAGATCTTTGAAATAGTAAAATTATCAAGATCAAAGCTGAACCTTTGAGATCCAGAGAGTGAAAAAGGGCAAAATTTTAGAATTTTAAAATGTTCCATAAAAATGGATCAAAAGATCAATTAATCACCAGGAGGTTTTAAAAGATCTCAATTTTTCTTCTTTACTTGCCTCTCTTCCTCCCTCATTTTGTCTCTCCTTTCTTTTGATCTCAACATCCATTCATTTTTATGCAAACATTTACTGGACACCAACTGTGTGCTCAAGGCTACAATCTGCACTGAGAATTTGGAGAGAGTAAGACACAGACCTGCCCTCCAGGATCTCAGCACAAAGTGGGGAGAAAGGCAGGACAAATAAATGGGTAACTAAGGTAGAGTAAGTATTGGGATGGATTCTGCATGGAGTCTGGGGAGCATTGGGAAGAGGCAAGCTATACAACAGGTGACCCAGAATGGCTTCCTGAGGGAGGTGACTTTATCAGATATACACCGTTTGGCATCAAATGATTTACATCCAAGAAACTTCTGATATGTTTTTGTATACAGAAAGAAGCTAGAGATCTAAATAGTGGACAGAGGAATCTGGGCTAATCTGTACACACCACTGGATTGCTAGTATGAGTATGGTGGAGGTTCCCTAGTCCCACCCACTGTCGCTCCTCTCAGGGTGTGGGCAACTGTTCAAGTGAGCTGGGGCTTCTGATCATCAATAGGCAGGCTTCACATTTTTTATGTTAATTTCTTTAGTAGAAGAATGCTGTAGCTAAATTGTTGTCTGTTGTTTTTGTTTAGTTGCTAAGTTGTGTCTGACTCTTTTGCAATCCCATGGACAGGAACCCGCCAGGCTCCTCTGTCCATGGGATTCTCCACGCAAAAATACAGGAGTAGGTTGCCATTTCCTTCTCCAGGGGATCTTCCCAACCCAGAGATTGAAACCACGTTTCCTGCATTGGCAGGTGGATTCTTTACCACTGAGCTTCCAGGGAAGCCCCGTAAGCTGAACCGCATCCTTGCAAATTCATATGTTGAAGCTCTAACCCCAAACATGGCTGTATCAGAAGAAAGGGTCTAATTTTCATTAGGAGTAACGAAGGTTAAATGAGGTCATAAGGGTGGGACCCTAGTCTAATAGGGCTCCTGGCTGATAAGGAAAAGGAAAGGTGCCTAAGCTCTCTCCACCACGTGAGAACACAGTGAGAAGGGTGCTGCTTACAGCCAGGAAGAGGGTCCTCATGGGGGGAATGGAACTGGCTAGCACCTTGAGCTTGGACCTTTCAGCCTCAAGAAGTGTGAGAAATAAATCTCTGTTGTTCAGGCCACCCAGGCTGTGGTATTCGGTTATGGAAACCCAAGCTGACTAAGACAAGGGAGACAGAGCTTGAACAAAGTGAAGATTTGACAGTTTCATAGGGTTTCATCAGGATAAATATTTTGCACTTTGCATAATTCCCATCTCCAAATAAAAATTGTTTGAAATTTAAAACTGTAAACATTTTGCATTTTAATTAGCACGCTCACCAGAGAGCACTAGAGCATACGGAACAAGCAGGTCCTAGCTATGTTTACTGTGTGGCCTTGGCCAAGTTGCTGGATCACGGTCTCTTGCTCCATATTATCCACCCAGCAGGGCTTGGGGAGAGAGGAGAATGAGCTCTGCACACAGAGTACCGGGCACAGAGCAGGCACACATGGATGGTAGTAAATGAGGCCGGAGAAGTTTGGAAGATATTCAGTGGCTCTCAGCTCCTCCTTAAAGTCATCAGTTTGGGAACAGATTTCAGAATCCCTAGATTCACTATAAGGCTTCCTTATGACTCAGATGATAAGAAATCCACCTGTAATGCAGGAGACCTGGGTTCAATCCATGGGTCGGGAAAATCCCTTGGAGAAGGGAATGGCTATGCGCTCCAGTATTCTTGCCAGAATTCCTTCCTCACCTAGTTTAAATTCCAAAGCCTGTGCCTTTCATTCACCTATAATAGTGCCTTTCAATCCCATCTTAGGAAATACTGAAGGGCATCTATAATGATCTCAGCCAGTATAGAAATGTTTTTATTAAAGCCCCTCACAATATGGAATTTATTCTAATTCACCTCAATTCATATTATGTATTTATAAAAACATCCCATATAAACCATATGGCATTTTAGAAGGTAGCCAAGAGGTTGCTGGGAAATCAGATAAGCAATGTCAAGATAGTATAATTTCTGTAAGGCCCAGAATTCCTAATTCAGAAAAAACATATATTAATCCAAATGCCATATTTCCAAAACCCTAGGGTCCAGCAGGATGGGATTTATTGAGAATGGATTAGGCAGTTGCCCCAGGGCTCCCCCCTCAAACATCTTTCCCATCAGCCTTGCATCCTTGACCTTGTCACGCTGCCTGATGTCCCACCATTGAGACATTCCCTCAGATTAATGAATCTCTCTCCTAAAGAGCATATGTCAGTACTTCCATATAGAGGAAGAGAGGTAGCAATCCTTCTCATCTCGGTGGAAATGAGTTCCTTCTGGCATGCTTTCCAGTGACACACTCTGAGATCAGCCCCACTGGGTGCCTGGGGCTTCAGCAGAAAAGGGAGTGGGGAGTGACAGACACAGGTAATAAGGAAAGAGAAAGGATAGGATTATGAAACATTCAGCCCTAGGCACAGTGAGGCAGGTGGCATCCACCTGGAGGGAGAAAAGAAGGTCGAGGGCCCCAGAAGCTCTCAGAATATGGGTTGGGCAGAAGGAGAGCAAACAAGAGATGGCGTAGAATAAGCATCATTTCATCTGCTTTATTAAGCAGCATCCATGCCTGTGACCCTCTTCTCTGCTGACCGCCATGCTCCCTCTTGACAATGTAAAACCATTGAACAAAAATTTACACACACACCCCCCACCCCCGATCTAAGCAGAGGACAACCCTAGGTTTGCTGCACTGATACTTCTTCAGCAACATGACCACCCAGAGAAATGCCACCTCCACAATCTCGTCACTGCACAGCCCTCAGAAACAGTCACTTCAAAGCATTTCATTCCAACCAGACACTTCATTCGTCACTGACAAGTCCAACACAGCAGCCCTTATGATCACAAGTCAGGAGTCAGAGACTTTCCTGCTTCAGAAGAGAACATGCACTGCTCACAGGGCACTGTGTCGCTGATGACTTCAAAGTCCTCAGGTCCCTGCTCTCAACCTGTGTCACCAAAGGCGAGGCTGTACTGGCACCCAAAGGAGAGCATCAAAGAGGAGACACAGAGCATTTATGACAAAAAGATGTGCTAACAAAGATCAGAAACTGGGCCTGGGGATCAAGAGGATCAGCTTCCCAGGAGCTCCACACAGAGCAAGTGGACAAGATGCACACTGGCAAGTCCACTGATGGGTGAAGGTCCCAGCCAGGAAGGGTGGTCCTCCCCACTTCCTACTGGTCTTTAAGGCGGAAGTTTCCATCCTGACTTCAAGATGCTGTGTGTCTCCCAGAGTTGGTTTTCCTCCAAATCAGCAAGTGACCAGAACCGTGAAGTACCTACCCATTGCCATCATCCCTGGACCACATCAACCATCCTGGCAGAGGAATGAGGGGTGGGAAGGTGCGAGGTGAGCCCCATACCTGGTCCAGCTTCCAGTGGAACTCCGCTGGGCGGAAGGTGTCTGCCTGGTCAAAATCCTTGCGCAAGAGGAAGACGAGGCGGCAGTTGTGCACATACAGGGCATAGTGATGCCGGTTCATTTCTGAAAAGCAGAAAGAGGATTTGAGCGGTGCCAGAATGCCTAAGCCCATCACCCCTAGGGGAGTCTTCCAAGTTCATCACTCAGCACAACCCCAAAAACAAAGAAATGGGCATTCTAGTTTTTTCCTTTCCAACTGATCTAATGAATAGTTCTAGAACATGCATCTGGAGCTCTCTGAAATGGAAGAGGTAGATTTCAGAAAGCCCACAAAAAACTTCTGCCAAGAAGCCATTTGGGCCTTAAATACCAACATTTACTGCATTAGTGCCTGGATAAAATTACATATGTTCATAATTTTTTTTTTTTTTTTGTACATAGACTTCTGGGAGTGCCGAGGACACTCTCTAACAATCACATCAGCCACTCTAGTTTCCTTTAACACAGCTGGATCCTCCCAGAGCTCTGGGCTCTTATTTTATTTCATTAGGCTTGACAACAGTAACCACAGAGCACACCTTCATTTGTGTGCAGTTAAGGAGAGCTGCCTCTCTTCTGGCTGCTGAGAGGAGGCAGCAGGTCGATTTTCCAGCACTAGACACAGTTCTCTGAATTTCCAAAGCAATGATTAAATACCTCTTTCCCCATACACAGACAACAGATGGGACTTTCTCTTTCTGCTAAAACTTCCTTTTCTGATAAAAAAAAAAAATCAACTGGGTCCCAGCCATGATATCCTGTAATCACAATATAACAGCCATTGGGAGGGGAGGAGCTCTTCTTTGACCAATACTCAGAGAACTCACACTATAGTACAAAGTATCACACGCAGAAGTCAAGTATGACGCACATGCTCTGTAAGTACTGGGCAAATGAGCAGATACAGCAAGAAGGACATAGGCCCTGGATTCAGATAGATTCGGAGTGAAGCCATACCTCTGGATGATGCTGGAAAAGTAATTCAGCCTCTTAGAGGCTCAATTTCCTTAGCTGTATCATGACAGGGATGCTGGATTATCCTAATGTGTCACGAGAATGGGATGTTGTGATTGACTGATTTTTGCATATCCTCTACACACCTTGCTTATGGAGGTATAAGTGGGAGGAACCGTCAACATCAATTCCCACTTCAAGGCATGGGCTCTGAGTTGGTTTAAGCCAAAGGGGCTCGTGAAACGCCCCCCACCACAGTGTTTGGTTCAGAACCCAGGTCCACGTCCAGCATTGCAGACCATTTTCCTGGCCATGGGGCTTCTGTCAGAAAAGTGACTCGAGTCAGGCCAGTGATTCTGGAGCTGTTATAAGTAGTCTAGGAAAGAACTGTCTCTCTCTTTTAGCAGCTAGCAAGAAGAGACCCCCATCTCTTTCAAGAAGTTGCAGTAAATACTGGGAGGCTTGGGGCTGCTGCAGCCATGTGTGCTAACACAAAATCGATACGTATAGGGTGGCAGATCTGAAAAATTATAGAGAAAAGGAGCCAGGACCTTGATCACACTTCATCAGAAGCTGTTTGTCTTAGCTCTAGCCACTTTTAGTTATAAGAACCCCACATTCCCTTAATACTTTTGATTTTTAATCATTCGATATCAGTTTGCTCTGTATTTCCCATTCCTTGTAACTGAAAGCATCTTAATTGATACAATGAGGAAATGTGTATAAACCATCTGCCCAGGACAGATGTTCAATGGCTGTTGGTTATTATAAGGACTACTACACTGCTTCGTGACCATGACAACATAACAGAGTAGTGTCAGATGCTGTTTTCACAGAAGCATTACCATTCTTCCAGATGCAACCAAAAGATGGACAGACGGAGAATGGTCAGTTGCCAAGTACGGCAGTATTGGTCAAAGCCAATGTTCAGGTGACTACTTGGTCTTTACATTGATGAAATACCCAGGTCTGCTTATAGGAATTTTACTAACCAGTTCTTGTCTCCCATACTATTGCCTAACTGATTTCCTGTAGTTTCTATAGATAACTGTCAGGAAGATACAGAAAGATTTTGCCCCTTTAGCTTCATCTGGCATCAGGAGAGGTTGTGGTGAAGAGGTAAAAGAAGAACGAAAGGACAGGCCTCATGGGAGGTTTACAGCATCTCCTGGCCACCCTCCAGTGGTCCCTCCCTCCCCCACCCTCTGTTAGCTGGATCCCTGGAGTCACCACCCACACCAGGGTAACTGGTTCCTCGATGACATGAGGAACATCAGTGACATGATACACTCGGAATTCAGCTCCGCATCTGTTGTCCTTCAGTGTTCTCCCTGGCAGCCCCCCTCCTCTTCCTTGCCCACATCTCTGGCATATCCTAAAGTCTTCTGGCCACTGTCAGATATTAAAATAGTCCAGAAAATCCCCATATCAAATACCAGCATGTCATTAGTTGGAAGATCTTCCCCACTCAGCCTTGTCCGTGGCTCACTGGTCACCAGTGGTGAAAGGACTCTTCTTGTCCCACTGCCTCCTCCCCCAAACTCCTCCCAGCTCCAGTCTTGGTCAGGGGCAGGGAAGGCAGATACGAAGGAGAGAAGCGGGGTCTCTTTAAAGAGGCAGTGGACTTTGTTATTTTCCCAGGGATGTCCAGTGTCCTCTGTCATGTGGGTCTATATATGGGTTCCTTCCTGGGTGCATTGGCTGGTTTTTGGAGAGGCTTTGCAGGGATCATCTGTAGCCATGAAACTGGGCCCTGGTTAAAAAATGTTTTCAGCCCTTCTCCCCCAACCACCCCTTCAATCCCCACACCCTCAATAAGAAAGGGCCTGTTACAGTCTTCACATAGGCGTTGATCTGATACGTGACACTGTCCCAGTCTGGACAGCAGGGACATTCACACCGCTTCCAGTCCCACCTTTGTTGGCTCTTACCTCTCCATTTGGAGAAGGAAATGGCAACTCACTCCAGCATTCTTGCCTGGAGAATCCCATGGGCAGAGGAGCCTGGCAGGCTACAGTGCATGGGGTCGCAAGAGTCAGACAGGACTTAGCAACTAAACCACCACCACCACCACCTCTCCATTAACTTCTCTAAGCCCTGCTTTTCATGATTCCTTTCATGATTTTCATGACAGCTCTCATGGTCTTGGCTCCTGCCCTTGGTTGCTCATCCCTGCCCCCTTGCCAATCTGCTTCTCCTACTGGATTCCCGCTTCCTGGCACTCAGCCCTCTTGGCTCCAGTCTCAACCATTTCTGGATGTCCATTTGGTTCCCAAGAATAAGACTAAAAACACTGATGTTCTGCTAACTTGTAGTAGGGCAGCCCTTCCCCCTGCTGCCCCTCTCTCCTCACTGCTCCCCCCTCAGAGGCAGCCCCCATTAGCCTTTTGCCTTCAGACCATCTGGGCAAGAGTCAGAGCCAGGTCCACCTTTCCTGTACCCTAAACTCCTAGGACACGAGTCACACTTGCCCAGAGCTCCGTTGGGCTCTGCTCTGACAGCAGCCTGGAACAGATGTAAGAGTGTTTGCAGCTCAGCCAACAGGGAGGTGGGAGTGAGATTCCCACCTCCTCTCTACTTTAGACAACCTTGGTCCCTCTGAGAGGTTTTCTGGGCATCTCTGGACATGTGAGAGCATCCCTTCCTTGTCCAGCAGGCTGAGGGACTATCCTAGGACTCTCTACCAGGCTGGCACCTCTGGCCCCATCACCTGGTGATTTCTGGACTGGTTGGCCCCTCTGTCTTGGAAAGCCCTGCATGAAAGTAGCTGGCACCGCAAGTGGCACATCGTATTCAAGTGAAACTCAGAGACAGCAAGAGGGCTGATGCCAGGAAGAAAGGGTCCCACAGGAGGAGCAGGGGTGTAGGGGGAGAGGAGTTTCTAAGGTAGGCCAGGAAAGGACATTGCTCACACCAGGAATGGAGAGATAAGGCCAACAAAGGTGGGGTTGGAGGAAGCACAAGTGCCCCTCACAATCCCATGTGGTAGAGCCGTTGCTCTGTATTCCCCTAACCTTGTATCCTTGCTCTTAGAAACATGGCCTCAGTCATCTTGCTGCTTCTCTCGTGGTCAGATGGAACACTGAGATCAAATTCTCACCAGAAAACTGAGAGTATGTGGCTTGCTGGTCTAGCTAATAAAACTCTTCTGTGTTAAAACCCTCTATTCTAACTTTCTGTTCCATGGTTGAAAATGGCAGTGACAAGTGATGGAAGGATCTCGAGTCCCTGAATGTCTGGGCACAGCTCCATCTCGGGCTGCTGGACAGTGACAGGAGGGAAAACCAATGAAAAGGTGTTAGTCATCGTGAGGCTTCTTGGTGGTTATGGTTTTCTTTCTTTTATAAAACTGCAATTAACCCTTGATGACTAATCCGTTCTGTTATCCAACTATTAATAAACAACTTCATCATAGGCTAGCACTGGTGAGTTTTACTTAGTGGGTAAGACCGAAACTAGTGCAATTTTCATGAAGGGTGATTTTGTAATTTATATCAACAGCCTTTCTAACACTTATTGGGTTGACCAAAAAGTTCGTTTGGTTTTAAAATCCTAACGAACTTTTTGGTCAACCCAATATATTCTTTAACTCAATAATTCAGCTTCTGGTCAGGAAATAACAGAACTATCCATACAGGTATATATAAGAATGCTATTATTATATATTGCAATAATGCCTATTACAACATTGTTTCGCTGAATTTAAAAGGAAACAACTAAATGTCTAACAAAAGGGAGCCAGTTAAATGAAGTACAATAAAGCCTCAGGACTGTCATGTAATTCACATTTTTAAAGAATATTTTCTCACATAGAGAAATGACCTGGATACATGTAATGTTATTTAAGAGAAACATAATAGTATCACAGGTATTATAAAAATAGATTGAAAATTGTAAAAATACTCTATATATACATAGAAATAAAAATAAGATTTCATTTCATAGTGAAATATGCCAACTGTTATCAGAAATACCTCCAATCATTAGAATTTTAGGTGACTTGTTATTTTTCCTACTTTTTTTTGTGATTTTAGGTTACCTGCTGTAAACATGTGTTGCTTTTATAACTTGACAATTCTTTTCCTGATACATAAAAGCCCTAATCAACCTTTAGTTGATCCTGACAAATTTTTTAATTTAGGGCAGTATATATATATATATATTGGAGAAGGAAATGGCAAGCCACTCCAGGACTATTGCCTGGAAAATCCCATGGACAGAGGAGCCTGGTAGGCTACAGTCCATGGGGTCGCAAAGAGTCGGACACGACTGAGCGACTTCACTTTCTTTCTTTCTGTATATATATATGTATATGTTTATTTTCAAGTCAAAGAAATGAGAAAATCTTCCCCATCTTTTCTGTGCCAGTGTTGAGCTGATTGGCCCAGTGTTATTTTATGCTGAGGCGAAAGCTGAGCAATGCCATAACTTGCTGGTTGAAGGGGCTGAAATGCTTGTTGGGGGCGCTACTCTGAGGAAAGTGAGGCATCATCATCTAATGCAGAGTTTTCAGCCATGGCTGTATGAAAGAATCCCTCAGATGCTGACTCACTGGGCCGGGGTGGGGCCCTGGCATCTAGATATTTTTACAGGGTCACCAGGTTATTCCAGTGCATAGTAGGGTTGAGAGCCGCTGTTCCAATAGCATGGTCCTGAAATGTGAAATCAGCCCTGAATATTCATTGGAAGGACTGATGCTGAAGCTGAAACTCCAATACTTTGGCCACCTGATGAGAAGAACTGACTCATTGGAAAAGACCCTGATGCTGGGAAAGATTGAAGGCCGGAGGAGAAGGGGATGACAGAAAATGAGATGATTGGATGGCATCACCAACTCAATGGACGTGAGTTTGAGTAAACTCTGGCAGTTGGTGATGGACAGGGAGGCCTGGCATGTTGTAGTCCATGGGGTCGCAAAGAGTCAGACATGACTGAGGAACTGAACTGAACTGAAACCTGAGCCAGAGGAACTAGGGCCAAGCCTGTTTCTTTGGCAATCAGTTGTGTTATCTTAAGTTAGTTGCTCAGCCTTTCAAATTCCAATTTCCTTCTCTGGACGCCCAAAGGTCTCTATCTGTCTGACCTGCCTCCCAAGGGCATGTGATACATTTTAGAAAGGACTCCATGTGTGTGGCCACTAACCCCAGCTGGGGATGCTTTGCATTTGGGCTGGGTTCATGATGGAAGCACCCTGCCAGGCATTGAGAAGATGGGGCCACAGTGGGGTTCCTGGGCTCCTGGGCTGAGCTCTGAACCCACTCCCAATCCCCAGTGGCACCTTAAGCAGTTTTGCGGGGCCCTTCCTAGAGGAAGATCCCAGGAAAACCAATCCTTGGCCCTGGCTCTGACACCATATGCCTAGAAAACTGCCTTTGTCTCAGTTTCTGCATCCAAAAAACACTTTAGCATGTATTGCAAAGATTAGGTGAAATAGGAAATGTGGGGTCCTGATAATTACAGAATGTGGAATTAAACCAGAGATACGACAATGACAACCACATTGAGCAAATTGGCACTGATTTTATGTCTGGATCTGCTAGTGATTTCACACATTATCTCATGTTATCTCCCCCATTTTACATATGGGGAAACTGAGCTGAAGCTGAGTAGCAAGCCCTCAAAGGTCATGTGTTAAATAGTGGGAAAGCTTCCATGTGAACTGCAGCTGTCCAGCGGCAGCGCTGAGCATGCAGACTTTCTTCTCTCCCGTCTTCTCACTGCACCATGGGCTGCTGTTATTTATTTGAAGTGTTTTAACAAGAGTAGCATTTGAAATGGAAAACTGTGGGCATCAAATTTTCATAAGATATCAGAGTATTTGTGTGTGTATGTCTTTACATGTGGGATGTGATGAGCAGAACATGGGGTTGGAGTTAGCTGGAGCTAAGCTTACCTTCCAGGTCTGATGCCTACTGGCTGTATAATTTGGGACAAGCTACTTAACCTCTCAGGGATGTTTCCTTATCCTTAAAATAGAAAACACAATATTGCTTTTAAAGTCAATTGTAGAGATGTGAGACACTGTTTGGAACAGGAAGAGCTAATAAATACAGATTGCACTTCCTGTGTGCCAGCTACTATTTTAAAGCTCTATATGTATGTCAAATCACTTAATTCTGATAAAAACCTTATAGAGTAGATAATACTATTAATAAAATGCATGTTTTATAGACTGGGAAATTGAGGCACAGAGAAGTTAAACAACTTGCTCAAGATTGCACAGCCAGTAAGTGGTGGAGCATTTTTAACCACCAAGCTGTGAACCCCCTTACACACACTTAGCATGCTGAAAAATAGCTAACAAGACTTAGCCCTCATTATTATGCACAGCAGTGATTTTCAAACTACTGTTGGAAGTTAGCAGGACCCTTTTATTGAAAATTATCTTAATGGAAATATGCCTATATATATATATGTATATGTATATATATGTATATATATATATATATATAAAATACAGTGAAGGTGGAGTGGCTTTGCTTGAGGTGAAGATGAAATCTCCTCCCTCACCCCCCAACCCCTGGTATAGCAGCCCTACGTTACTTCTGGGGAGGCTGAGGTTCTGAATAACGCAGTCTGAGAACCACTGATGCCAAATTTTCGATTCTTTTGTGTCTGTGCCCTACCTCCCATTTGTGGTCTTGCCCTACCCCGAGCCCAGGAAGTCAGCAGGCAGAAAACCAAAGACCAGAATATTTTCCCAGTTCTCCTCTCATACTCCTGTTTTTCTCCCACACTCTTGGTGGCCGTGGCCGTGCCTGACCAGCTGGGACATAACAGGCAGCTGCTAGGAGAGCTGGACGCGAGGCTCACCGGTCTTATCTGAGTTGCAGAGGATGGTTTCCTTCTCGGCTCTCACGCCAGGGCTGGGGCCGTGCTTCATCCACATAGTGATGGTGAACTGGTCGGTCAGGTTCTTGGGCACAACTCCATCAGGGATCTTGGCACCCTGCCTGCCATCGAACTTGAAGATCATTTCACTGCTATCCACCAGCAGTCCTGTGGTCCAGTTGGTGGCAGCACTGGGGGATGGCAAGAGGTCAATGATGCCAGAGGAGGCTCCTACAGCGGGTGGGGACAGAAAGAACACAGGGTCATTCCTCCCAGGCCGGGTGTCCTCATGTTCTGTTTTCTGCTCTCAGGGCCACAATGAACTAATCTGCGTACTCACCAAGAGCTAAGAGCTCTGCCCTGAGCTGGGTGACTTGGGGAAAGAAGGGTTAAATGTCATCCTTGCCCAAGTTGCCTATGGTGGCTTGGGGAGGCATCAGCAACTTACAGACAAAAGTATTGCGTGTGGGAAAACAGTACAATTAACCATCATACAAGGAAAAAAGTGCTGACGGAATTTAGAGAAATGAGATTACCCTGGGGGCTTCGATAACCGGCAAGGTTCCTGGAGAAGGCCAGGGCTTGATTCCAATCAGTGGATTCATTCACACACTTATCCATTCATTAACCTGTCAGCCATGTATGGAGCACCTAGCAGGTGCCAAGGCCCCTCCTGGGTGCTGGCAAAGTAAAAGTGAATCAGCGCAGACCCTGACCTGGAGGAGCTCAGTCCCCACAAATTGATGGACATCTGGGGTGCAGTGAGACCAGGGCTGTGATGGGGAAAGTTCTAGGTCCTGACCTGGAAGAGCTCAGTCCCCACAAATCGATGGATATCTGGGATGCAGTGAGACCAGGGTTGTGATAGAGGACACACAGCCTGATTCCAAGACGAGTGTGAATCTGTCTGCACTCATCACACTTTTTTCCAATCATTTGTTTAGGCTAAATGGTACAGTGGTTGAGAACACGGGTTCCGAAGTTGGCAGGACTTAAATCTGATGCCTGGTGGTGGTCTGACTTTCTAGCCTTGTGACTGTGAGCAGAGACTTCACCTTTCTGATGCTCCACCCCCTTCTCTGCCACTTGCCCTCCCAGATGTTGTGGGAACTGGATGAAAGACTGCATCCTGGCTTGGACAGTGTGCTTGGCGCTCCATGAATGGAGCTCACTCTGCATTAGCTATAACTCTGCCGTTATTATTAGAGTTGCTATGATTTTTGCTACCACTACGATTCTAGGCTAAGGATAACCCGAGGCAGTGGGAGTGCCATAGGCAGATTTGTGTTTTGGAATAATTACACCAACAGCTTTGTGGAGGGTGGGGCTGAGTGAGCCAGAGGAGCTGGCCCAGAAGGTAGGATGGCATAGTCAGGAGGGTAACTGGGCTGCTGTGGCCTTTTCACTGAAGCTCAGGTGCTGCCAGCAGTGTTCTTGGCATCCTTATGCTCTGCAGAGGAGCAAAGCTCAGCTACTCAGGGAATGAGGAAGGTGGAGGGCTTCCTAATACCAGGGAACGAGAACCAGGGAGTCCAAGGTATGCCTGGTGCAAGGGACCAGGTGTGTGGGGCTCCCTCTTGGCACAGTACTGACCAGGCAGTCATAAATGGGTTTAATGGTCAGCAGTTATGTGTATATAACCTGCCATTTGTCAGGGATAGCTGGACTTCTGAATTCTGTGTATCAGAGACTCCTCTCACCTGGGGACTGTGTTTCACCCTCGGCCACCACAAACATCCCCTAGAGTTGAAATGACCCTTGAAAATTCCTCAGAAAGGTGCAATATTAGAAACTAATGTACTTTGAAAATGTTTCACCCAGCCAGTTTTCCCTGTAGCCTTGGAACAGATACCTATTGGTTTGCAATTGAAGGTTGGCTGCGTGAGTGTGAAACATTTGTATCCTTAGAGCCAGCTGCTCTGCTTAGCTGGTGAGAAGCTCACCTTGGGAAAGGCCTCCGGAGAACTGCCGTGTCTGAGATGTAGGGGGTGGAGATTCCAGTCTCTTAATTCACAATCACCCTGTAGCTGTGCTTATTAAGGGGAACTGTGGGCAGCGTTGACTGCATTATTAACAAGCATGTTTCTTAGGGCTTTTGCCTGGTAGCATGCCTGACACATAGTAGGTGCTCCGTTAATGTTCATAACTGCCTTTCCGTCTGCAAAGTACCTCTGTGAGATGCTTCTGGCCCCTGCCCAAAACCCACTGAGCTTATTCACCCAGCCTCTAGTCCACACCCTGCATCTCTCATCAATATTTACTTGTTGGGATTTCCCTGGTGGACCAGAGGCTAAGACTCAGTGATCACAATGCAAGGGGACCAGGGTTCAATCCCTGGTCAGGGGACTAGATCCCACATGCCACAACTAAACTCGCATGACACAACTAAGTAAAAAGTTAGTAAAGCCAAGTTACTAGTTAATAGTTACCCAGCCAAGTAAATAAGTATTAAAAAAGAAATTTTACTTGTCCTCATCCATACTCCTAGAGCCTTATTTGATGTCTACTTTACTTATCTGATAAGCTAGTTCACACTAACATTTTAATGACTAGCAAAGCCTTTAGGGCTATGAACCTCCCTAGGTACTTGAAAGAAAAAAATCTACCAACATAGTGGTAGGTAAAGATTTGGGGGTAGTTGGAGAGTGGGACTGGAGAAGGCAATGGCACCCCACCCTAGTACTCTTGCCTGGAAAATCCCATGGATGCTGGAGCCTGGTGGGCTGCAGTCCATGGGGTCGCTAAGAGTCGGACATGACTGAGTGACTTCCCTTTCACTTTTCACTTTATGCATTGGAGAAGGAAATGGCAACCCACTCCAGTGTTATTGCCTGGAGAATCCCAGGGACGTGGGAGCCTGGTGGGCTGCCGTCTATGGGGTCGCACAGAGTCGGACACGACTGAAGTGACTTAGCAGGGGAGTGGGACATATGTGGTCTTTAGAATAAGTTCATCTTCCTAGAATCTCCCAGAATAATGCAACCTGGTAACAGCTTCTCTGTTCCATAAGTGAGTTGGATTTGTCCAGGATAACAGCTGGTGACTAGGGCTCACAAAGAATGTGTGTTGTTCCTGAAATTTCAGGTGGCCAGGGAGATGCAGGCTGACTATGCAGGGTTCCTGACTTCTAGCTGAAGCCAGTGCCCCCAGTACAATCTGGCAGGGCCCAATACAGGGGTGTGTGTTTGGCCATTATCAAGGTCAGCTTCGCCACCACACAGAGCCAGAGACTTGCACACCAGGGAACCAGGATGACATTGACATAGCTCAAAACTCCACCTCTTGAGCTTCCCTTTTGATTGAGGACCTTGCTGTTGTTAAGGAGCCAATGTTCCTGCAGAATTCACTAGTCATTTAGGCTAGTGAAGGAGCTGAGTGCTAATTTTCCCCAAAGCAAGGTTGGATAGAGGGAGGGAGGTTTAGAGCAAGGATGAGGTGGAGGGTGATGGAGAGTAAACAGAAAGAGAAGGTTAGGAGGAACAATTGGTTACATGTCAATTTATGTATGTGTATTTAGGGAACTTTACTTTTCATAGTTACAGACCTTTATTGTTTTTTTGACATTGATTTACAATGTTATGTTAGCTTCTGCTGTACAGCAAAATGATTCAGTATCCATATGTGTACATTATTTTTTGTATTCTTTTAAATTATGGTTTATCACAAGACATTGAATATAGTTCCCTGTGCTACACAGTAGGATCTTGCATCCATCCTATATGTAGTAGTTTATTTCTGCTAAATCCAAACCCCTACTCTATCCCTTCTCCACACCCTCTACTCCTTGGCAAGTGCAAGTCTGTTCTCTATGTCTGTGAGTCTGTTTCTGTTTTGTAGATAAGTTTCTTTGTGTTAGATTCCACATATAAGTGATATCATCTGGTATTTGTCCTTCTCTGTCTGACCTACTTTACTTAGTGTGACAATCTCTAGGTCCATCCATGTTCCTGCAAATGGCTATAGTGCTGCTATGAATATAGGGGTGCATGTATCTTTTGAATTATACTTTCAACAGACATTTATTCTTATTTCCTTTGGAACATTTTATTGGACACTGAGTGGGTCTAGACTTAAGTATG
The DNA here is from genome assembly GCF_014754425.2 of Oryx dammah. NCBI lineage: Eukaryota > Metazoa > Chordata > Mammalia > Artiodactyla > Bovidae > Oryx > Oryx dammah. Next base: position 28,854,691 of record NW_024070186.1, on the reverse strand, counting down.
CCAATGCTTTTTCTTAGTTACCCATCTAAGTGGTGGATATTATTATGATTCCAGTTTACAGTAAGAAATCTGAGGCTCAGCAAGCCCAGGATCACAGCCAGTGAGTGAGTGGACCTGTCATCAGAACTTGCCAGCCCCAAAACCCACACTCCCCACTGTACCACCTCAATCAACCTGGAGGAAGAGCTTATCATCTCCTGCACATTAAAAACAAAATGGAACTATAGTGATTTATAATATTGTGTTAGTTTCAGGTGTATAGCAAAGTGATTTGGTTACACATATATATGTATGTATCTATACACTTTTTTCAATTCTTCTCCATTTTAGTTTATTACAAGATAGTGAATATAGCTCCCTTTGCTATACTGTAAAACCCTGCTGTTATCTATATTATATATGGTAGTATACATCTGTTAATTCCATTTCCCCCAATTATCCACTCCCAAACTCCTGTACATTTACAAACATGGAAACTGAGGCCCAGAAAGGGGAAATGACTTGACCAGGATCATACAGCCACACAGCTAGTTAGAGGCAGGCCCAGCTGTCAGACACCTGGTGGTATTCTTTCTATCATACAGCACAGTGTCTTGCCAAGCTCAGCCCAGAGCCCAGGACCTCATCTCCCTGCACAGGTGGCTGCCCACAGAGAGGCATGTGCCCTGGCAAGGCCATCGATGTCATCCTTGATGAAGCAAATAGCATGTCACTCTGCCCAGCACACAGATGTTGCCTCCAGGAAAGCATGCCACTGTGTTTCACTAGATGGTGCAGACTTCCACAGACTTAACTGATTGTATTTCATTTTCTAGGGGCTTCCCAGATAGCTCAGTGGTAAGGAATCTACCTGCCAATGCAAGAGGCTTGGGTTCGATCCCTGGGTCAGGAAGATCCACTGGAGGAGGACATGGTAACCCATTCTAGTATCCTTGCCTGGTGACTCCACGGACAGAGTCTAGTGGGCTATAGTCCATGGGACTTCAGAGTCAGACATGACTTAGTGACTGAGCAACAATTTCATTTTCTGGTGCACTTAAATAAAATGAGAGATATTTCCTTTCTCCTAAAGTTCTTTCTCCTCTCCCCAAGGTATCCCATGGAAAGCAGTGGGTAAACAGGATGCATAACTTGCAAAGATAGTGTGGCATTGTCTGCATGTCAGGGTGTATTTAAGATGCAAAAGTCCCTGGGACCCACTGGGCTGCTTAGGGCTTTTACTGGTCTGGTGCACAGAAACTGTGGCCTGAGTGTAAGGGGCTTGTAACCAGAAATGAAGTCTGCTTTGAGGTCTCTGAGCCCTATCAAGATGGAGAAGCCTAGCTGAGCCAGCAAGTAGATAAAGACAGGGTTGAATTAGGCAGATTTCAGAACACACAGTGGAGTGAAAGCCCACATGGAGCCTGGGGGCAGGGGTCACTATCTGGGTCTTTTCTTTTTTAATGTTTACTTATTTATTTGGCTGCACTGGGTCTTAGTTCTGGCACATGGGGTCTTTAGTTGTGGCATGTGGGATCTAGTTCCCTGACCAGGAATTGAAGCCAGACCCCCTGCATTGGGAACAGGAAGTCTTAGCCACTAGACCTGGACCTCTTAACTGTAGGGTTTGGGTGCTGTTCTGGATGGCCTTGGTGAAGGCAGAGTGCTCTCAGCATTTCACAGTGGGCCTGCGGCCATGGTGAGAGACATGGAGCCTCAGTCACGCCTCCTTATGGTCCACAATGGGGTGCAGAAAGGGATGGGGAGAAGGGGAGGACCTCAGGGGAGAGGAACCATTGTAATCAAGGACACAGGCCTCATTCCGTAGCATCTTCCATGATTAGCAATATCAACTCCATATTATTTCATTACATGTTTATATTATGTTTTAGTTATGCCAGGCACTGTGGTGGGAATGCAGCAATGTACCATGCAGCAATGGGCCCTACCTCTAGAGACCCAATGGAAAGTCTTTTATTTTTGGTGGGTGGAATAGTTCATTGGTACAGATTCTCCTGGGAAGCCAGAGAGGCCCTCTTGACAAAGGCCATACTTAAACTGCATGAACTGCGTGATGGTAGAAAGCATTCTTCTGTTCCTAACATGCTTCAGTGACCCACTGATCACAGTTGGCTGTGCCACTTGCTCTGACCAAGAAAATGTGAATGCAAATGACGTTATGAGCCAGTCCAAGGCTCACCACATGCATTTTTTCCATCTGCCATGAGATCAACAATATTCTAGATAGAGACTATTCTGTTAGCCTGGATCCTGGTGGGAAACCAACATGGAACAGAGCCACAGTCAACCCAAGAAGGACATGTGATAGGAATGCAAATTAACTTTTGTTATTTTAAGCCTATAGACTTTGGAATCATTCGTTATTGCAGCCTAACTTGCCCTGTCCTGACTGATAATGTGCATAAGTGACTGACATCAGTGGCTACCATAACTACTTTTCTATCTGCATACCTTCAGGATGGAGGTGGAGGACTTCTTGATGTCCTTTCCAAAGCTCACAGACTGTTGATCAGATTATCCTTCCACCTCTGGAATCCTAGACAACAGCGCTTCTTCAAAGGCCTTGAAATCTCCAGGTGAAGCAAACTGAGCTTTGGACGAAGGTGGTCAGCCAGACTACTGGGCAGGGCCATGGATACCCAGTTGCTGATCAGCCTGGGCAAGGCCACTGCAGGCAAAAATCTTCTCCCCAGAATAGAAGGACATGCTATATGGTAGCTACTTCATTGACTTTAAAAAAGTTATAACCAGAGAGAAGCCCATTGCCTACTGTTGTTACCCATTGCTCAGTGTGTGCAACCCTTGCTCATGTATGAATAGTGATTTAACTGGATTCCCAACATGTGTGCATCAGTTTTCCTTATAATCCAAGGCCTAATTCAGCTCTGAAAATGGAAGAACTGGTTATGACTGGGGAACTGGTGCTGTCCTCCTTGGAAGCTCTGGTTCTTTAGACGAATCTTGGAGGAATTGACAATGGTTTCCCATAGTTGGGCTATCCTGAAGGTATAAAACCTTGAATTGTGATTCTTAGTGAGGACAAGCTCTGTTAAGCTGCCCAGTGTAGTATAAAGCCATGAACTAAATTTTTTACAGACTGTCTTCACTATGAACTGTTACGTGGTCTTATTAACTCTTCAGTGATCAAAGCAAAGAAATAGAGGAAAACAACAGATTGGGAAAGACTAGAGATCTCTTCAAGAAAATTAGAAATACCAAGGGAACATTTCATGCAAAGATGGGCTCAATAAAGGACAGAAATGGTATGGACCTAACAGAAGCAGAAGATATTAAGAAGAGGTGGCAAGAATACACAGAAGAACTGTACAAAAAAGATCTTCAAGACCCAGAGAGTCAAGATGGTGTGATCACTAATCTAGAACAAGACATCTTGGAATGTGAAGTCCAGTGGGCCTTAGAAATCATCACTACGAACAAAGCTAGTAGAGGTGATGGAATTCCAATTGAGCTGTTTCAAATCCTGAAAGATGATGCTGTGAAAGTGCTGCACTCAATATGCCAGCACATTTAGAAAACTCAGCAGTGGCCACAGGACTGGAAAAGGTCAGTTTTCATTCCAATCCCAAAGAAAGGCAATGCCAAAGAATGCTCAAACTACCGCACAATTGCACTCATCTCACATGCTAGTAAAGTAATGCTCAAAATTCTCCAAGCCAGGCTTCAGCAATACCTGAACCGTGAACTCCCTGACATTCAAGCTGGTTTTAGAAAAGGCAGACGAACCAGAGATCAAATTGCCAACATCTGCTGGATCATGGAAAAAGCAAGAGAGTTCCAGAAAAACATCTATTTCTGCTTTATTGACTATGCCAAAGCCTTTGACTGTGTGGATCACAATCAACTGTGGAAAATTCTGAAAGAGATGGGAATACCAGACCACCTGACCTGCCTCTTGAGAAATCTGTATGCAGGTCAGGAAGCAACAGTTAGAACTGGACATGGAACAACAGACTGGTTCCAAATAGGAAAAGGAGTCCGTCAAAGCTGTATATTGTTATCCTGCTTATTTAACTTCTATGCAGAGTACGTCATGAGAAATGCTGGACTGGAGGAAACACAAGCTGGAATCAAGATTGCTGGGAGAAATAACAATAACCTCAGATATGTAGATGATGCCACCCTTATGGCAGAAAGTGAAGAGGAACTAAAAAGCCTCTTGATGAAAGTGAAAGAGGAGAGCGAAAAAGTTGGCTTAAAGCTCAACATTCAGAAAACAAAGATCATGGCATCTGGTCCCATCACTTCATGGGAGATAGATGGGGAAACAGTGGAAACAGTGTCAGACTTTATTTTTTTGGGCTCCAGAATCACTGCAGATGGTGAGTGCAGCCATGAAATTAAAAGACTCTTACTCCTTGGAAGGAAAGTTATGAGCAACTTAGATAGCATGTTCAAAAGCAGAGACATTACTTTGTCGACTAAGGTCCGTCTAGTCAAGGCTATGGTTTTTCCTCTGGTCATATATGGATGTGAGAGTTGGACTGTGAAGAAGGCTGAGCACCGAAGAATTGATGCTTTTGAACTGTGGTGTTGGAGAAGACTCTTAAGAGTCCCTTGGACTGCAAGGAGATCCAACCAGTCCATTCTGAAGGAGATCAGCCCTGGGATTTCTTTGGAGGGAATGATGCTAAAGCTGAAACTCCAGTACTTTGGCCACCTCATGAGAAGAGTTGACTCATTGGAAAAAACTCTGATGCTGGGAGGGATTGGGGGCAGGAGGAGAAAGGGATGACAGAAGATGAGATGGCTGGATGGCATTACGGACTCAATAGACGTGAGTCTGAGTGAACTCCGGGAGATGGTGATGGACAGGGAGGCCTGGCGTGCTGTGATTCCTGGGGTCGCAAAGAGTCGGACACAACTGAGCGACTGAACTGAACTGAACCTCACAAATGAAAGCATTTGGACACTGGACAAATATTTGCTGAATTAAAAATAAGCAAATGAGGACTTCCCTGGTGGTCCAGTAGTTAAGAATCTGCCTGTCGATGTAGGGGACATGGGTTTGATCCCAGGTCTGGGAACATCATACTGCTGCGAGTCAACTAAGGCCGTGTGCTATAACCACTGAAGCCCGCATGCTCTACAGCCTGTGCTCTTCAACAAGAGAAGCCACCACAAAGGACAAGCCCATGACCTGCAGCTAAAGAGTAGCCCCTACTTGTTACAACTAGAGAAAGCCTATGCAGCAAAAAGATACAGTGCAGTCAAAATAAGTAAATCAATTAATAAGCAAGAAAGCTGAACCTGCCTTAAAAAAATGAATGAATGAATGAATAGATCGTCTATGAAAATCTCCTGTGCTCACAAGTGTATGAACTCTGAGAACAGCTCACTGCCTGATGATCTGAGCTGGTCTGATGGATCCATTTCTTGATTTAACAGCAGGCTCTCACACTGCAGCCTTTCCTTCAACAGGACCTGTCCTCAGAGCTCTTGACTCCACACAGAGAGCAGCTGACCCCAGGTGTCATATGGGGAGGTGCTGGACAGATGCCAGGAGCCTGTGGTTTTAGGAAGGAGCAGTCCTGGCCTCAGGGCTCCAAGAGACGAGTGTGTCACAAACTGCTTTGCTGCTTATTGTAATATGCAGTGACTCAGGGCCATGGAAACAGGCCTTTTCTTAGGCTCGGGTTAATGTTAAATTGAATTTGGTCAGGAAGCCTCACTGGGGCCTCACCGTACGTTTCATTCTCAAGACAGTTGTATGACACTTCACCTTGGGAAAACCTGGGACTGAGATGGCAGAGTCCTTCATCTTGAATTTTTGAATCCAGAGGAAGTGGTAAGCAGCTTGTCCAACTTCCCCGCGAGGCCTGGCTTCACATACAGGAAGGTCACTGGGGGACCGTGTTAGGCTAAATTTGTTCCTGCAAGTGGAAAGGGACACAGGTGCAGGACCTTGCATCATGTTTCTCAAAGTCTCAGCGCGCAAACCTCAGGCAGCAATATGGCTGACGTCTGGTGCTCCCTTGGAAACAAAGAGGCTTTTTTCTGGTGCTATCACACCTGCCAGGTACTTCCTGACAGTGGCTCTGCCCGGCTGCTGTCTGATGGCTCCTTATTCAGGGATGCCATCACTGCTCCTTGTGAATGATGCTGCAGGAAGAGGAAGCAGGTGGGCACTGGTCAGACCTCTCTCAGAGGGGGAGACAGCCTCGCCTGGGCTACTGCACAAAGACGGGGTCACAGAAGCAATGCCAGAATTCAAAAGCACCCGGGAGCCCTCCAGCACTGCTTCTGGTAGCAGAGATGGCAGGCAAATATTGACTTAAGGAAAGGGTTCGGAATGGTAAAGGAGAGAGAGGTTCTAGCAGGAAAAAAAATCATGAACAAAGGCATAGGGATGGGAATGAGCTGGGGATGGGGACAAATGGGGTACCCTGGCCCAGAAGATGCACACACTGGGAAGAAATGGGCTCTAATGATGGACCAGTGGGATGGTGGCAGGTTCTCGGGAGCTCGGGAGGGTGGGGAGTCATTCTAGAGCCGGGAACCCACACCTGGCTGTTCCACAGGTATTTGTCATCACTGTCCCCTAAATCCACCCTTGCCTGGAATTTCTAGTTCTGGTTGGTGGCACTCTCATCCAGTTAGATGCTCACATTAGAATCTTCTAAGATTCCCCATTTTTCACTGCTTGTAAAGGGCATTTTTACAAGAGCTGTTTGGAATACTTGGGCTGTGCTGTTTTCCCCAATCTCCTGCATCATTCTAGAAAAACCTGCCTTCCCATGGGCCCTCCTTCTAGCCTGGCAACATGATGAATGGGGCACTGTGCTACCCAAGCACGGCATACTGCACCTCCAGTTCAGTCAATGGTTGACCCTTACTGATTTTGCCTCCTAAATCTGTCTTAGGTTCATCCCTACCGCCACTCCCCCAGTTTAGAAATCATTATCTCTTGCTTAGACTATGGCCATAATATCCTAATTGGTCTCCCTGTTACTATCCAAAGTCAATGAAGATATGGCGAATGAGAAAATGCATGAACACTGGGGCTTAAAGTGTCACGGTAGCCCTCTGGCTGGGAAACCCTGCCAGCAGCTTGTCGACAAGCTAGGGAAAACACAGAGAAGCTTGTCTTCAGAACCTAAGGAGCCCCACCTGAGTTAGGGATCACAACCCAGGCTCTGCTTTAGAAGAGACCTGGTCTGCCTTTCCCTCGTGGTCTGGAGAGAGCGTGGGGCCTGGGGAAACAGACCTAATATGGATGGGTATGTGTCTCACTCATTTGCTTCTGCCTGTTCTCCTCTGTAGACTCAAGAGGCAAACTCCTGATCTGGAGGCGAGAATGGACCCGCACCATCAGGCTCACTAGGGGTTCCCAGAAGTGCACACCAGGAAGTGAAAGTGAGGACTATACAGTCCATGGAATTCTCCAGGCCAGAATACTGGAGTGGGTAGCCTTTCCCTTCTCCAGGGGATGGTCTCAACCCAGGGATCGAACCCGGGTCTCCCACATGGCAGGCAGATTCTTTCTAGCCGAGCTTGACAAAGGGTCGCTCCCAGTACTAGATAAGCTTGCATCTCAGGGTAAAGTGCTTTCCTGTCTTATTTAACCTGCCTTCCTGCCAGGTGAGGCTGGCAGCCTAGAGGAGTGAGCTATATTAACAACCAGATGCAATTTTCTTCCCTTGAAAAATCCTCTCCTTCTCTCCATCTCCTGTTCTCCTCCCAGCAACATTCAGAATCAAATCACCCATGCATGCCCTTGGGCTCATCTGATCTTTAACAAGTTGACTCCATCATCTCCTAACCTGGAGGAGTTGAGGAAATGACTGTAACCTGCGGTGGCGTGGGGTTGAGCTGACTTATAATTCAGGTGCACAGGGAGAAAGATGGGATATTCATTCAAAATGAGATGTTGGCGGAGATGGCTTCTCTGTGCATGGAGTAAAGAGCACTGGAGGCAGCTTTCTCAGTACTGCGGGCTGCTGATGGGCATTTTTACAAGAGCTGTTTGGAATACTTAGGTTGTGCTGTTTTCCCCAATCTCCTGCATCATTCTAGAAAAACCTGCCTTCCCATGGGCCCTCCTTCCAGCCTGGCAACATGATGAAGGGGGCACTGTGCTTCCCAAGCAGGGCATACTGCACATCCAGTTCTCAAACTGTCACTTGGTCCTTGGGCAAGAGCTGCGTGCGTGAAGGTGTGAGTGTATGCCTGTGTATGTACCTGTGTTTTCACTGTGTGCATGTAACTGTGTGTGCACATATGCACCTGTGTGTGCACGTGTGCACCTGTATGTTGTGTATGTGTGTACCTCTGTGTGCACATGTGTGTGCTTGTGGGCATTGTGCACCTGAGTGTGCATGTGTGTGTGCCTGTGCCTACTTTGTGTGCCTGTGTGCATCTGTGTGTGTCCTTGTGTGCATGTGTGTACCTTGTGTGCACATGTGCACTTTGTGT
>NW_024070186.1:28818532-28846248 GCF_014754425.2 Oryx dammah | reverse complement strand
CCTTGTGTGCACATGTGCACTTTGTGTGCCTGTGTGTACCTGTGTGCACCTGTGCGTGAATGTGTGTGTGTACATGTGTATTTGCACCTTGTGTGTATGTGCACATAAGTGTGTGTGAATGTGTCTGTGTGTCAGTGGTGAAGGAGGAAAACTGCTGCAAAGACAGTAGTGGAGGGGTCCCCAGGGGGCTGCAGGCTGTGTTCAGAAAGTCACCTCTTCCTTGGGAGATGGAGTCACCCCCAAGTGCAGGCCCGATCTTAAGACTAAGCTCTTTCGGGAGCTGCCCACAGTCTGGCTGGAGAGGTTGCGTGAGGGCCTGAATAGTTTTGGAGAGAACAAGAAAGAAATGAAATATACATGGTGGGGAGGAAAGAGGCCCATCAACACAACCACCGTCTGGTTTACTAAGCATGTGGGACCATTCCCAGAGTACTGTGTCTTATTCTGCAGTTGACTTGAGAGATTTACATTCCAGTTCCAGAGGCCTGGCCCAGCATCACAGATCCAGAGCCAAAGAGCCCTTCCCTCCCACAGACCTACTTTCAAAGTCTCGCTCTGTCACTCCCTGAGTGATCTTAAAAATAATTTTTCCTCTCTGGGCGTCTAATTGTCCATGTTTAAAACTGGATGAATAAAACCCTCCTCAGTGTGAATTAGGGTAGGGCATGTGAAGCACACTGGAGAAGGGAATGACAATCCACTCCAGGTTTCTTACCTGGAGAATCCCATGGACAGAGTAGCCTGGTGGGCTATAGTCCACAGGGTTGCAAAGAGTTGGACACGACGGAACAACTAACACACACACACACACGTGAGGTGCACACAGCAGGTGCTCAATAAAGCTAAGCTTCATTGGGTAGAACCTGCATCAGCCTGGCTCCCAGTTCCAGCCTGCTTCCTCCTTGGGGCACCATCTCTCAGCCCACTGACAGCCAGCCCTCTGTTCTCCACACTTGGATCATTCACATTCCCCATCTTTCCTCCCAGCCTAGCTCTTCTCCAACGTGGCCATCTAGGCCTGGGACCTGAACAGTCACATGGGGCCCCCAGCTTGGTTTCATGCTTTGCTGTTTCTGCCTTAAAATTCTTCATAATTTTGGAACAAAAGTTTAGCACTTTCATTTGCAGTAAGCCCTTGTGTTCCATAGCTGGCCCTGGAGGAGGAGACATACCTCTCCCTGAGAGGCTGGCACCCCCCTTCACATTGGCCCCTGGGAAGGTACCTCTCTGAAATCAACACAGTACAAGGGAGCCGTGTTCCTTCAGGCCCCATGCTAGGTGCTCTTCCGCACCTGGTGCTGTGTCTACATGTGTGTGCCTGTGTGTGTACACAGGAACATAACATCCCTAAGTTACTGACAAAGAATAGAGGCTTTGTCACAGCACTTGCCCACAGCCTTAGAGTTGGTACATGGTGGGGTCTGATCAGGTATGGTTAGTGCTGAAAGCTGAGCCTTCCAACCCTTTAACCCGGGGGTCTCCAACCTCTGGGATCTAATGCCTGATGATCCGGGGTGGAGCTGATGTAATAATAACAGAAATAAAGTGCGCTTGAATCATCCTGAAACCGCCCCCACCACCTCCAGTCTGTGGAAAAATTGTCTTCCACGAATCTAAAAAGGCATGATACAAATGAAGTTACTAAGAAAACAGAAAGAGGTTCACAGTCTTAGAGAACAAACTTATGGTTGCCAGTGGGGAGGAAAGGGGAAAATGGATAGTTAGAGAGTTTGGGATGGATATGTACACACTGCTATGTTTAAAATGGATAACCGGCAAGGGCCTACTGTATAGCACAGGGAGCTCTGTTCAATGTTATGTAGCAGCCAGGATGGGCAGGGAGTTTGGAGGAGAAGGGGTATGTATATATGTATGGCTGAGTCCCTTTGCTGTCCACCAGAAACTATCACAACATTGCTTGTTAATCAGCTGTGTGTGTGTGTATGTGTACTCAGTTGCTTTAGTCGTGTCTGAATCTTCGCAGTCCTGTGGACCATAGCCCACCAGGCTTCTGTCCATGGGATTTTCCAGGCAAGAATACTGGAGGGACTTGCCACACCCTCCTCCAGGGGGTCTTTCTGACCCAAGGACCAAACCCCCATCTCTTAGGTCTCCTGCATTGGCAGGTGGGTTCTTTACCACTAGCACCACCTGGGAAGCCTGTTAATTGGCTATGCCACAATACAAAATTAGAGAAGGCAATGGCAACCCACTCCAGTACTCTTGCCTGGAAAATCCCATGGACAGAGAAGTCTGGTAGGCTGCAGTCCATGGGGTCGCTAAGAGCGACTTCACTTCACTTTTCACTTTCATGCATTGGAGAAGGAAATGGCAACCCACTCCAGTGTTCTTGCCTGGAGAATCCCAGGGATGGGGGAGCCTGGTGGGCTGTCGTCTATGGGGTCGCTCAGAGTTGGACACGACTGAAGTGACAGCAGCAGCAATACAAAATAAAAAACTTAAAAAAAAACTGTCTTCCATGAAACCGATCCGTAGTGCTAAAAGGTTGGGCATTGCTGATTTAAGCATAATAAGTAAACTTAATATTCATCCAGGGGTCACATGTACCAGTGCAGTGGGGAGCGGCTGATTCCTTCATAATATAGTAAGTTATGTTTTGTGTATATTGTTTAAAGCAATGAATTAAAAAATAACCCAAACAGGGAAGCCTACCACATAATTTCTGAAGGGACTTCTCAGAGTAGGTCTCCCGGTCACAGCCCTTCCCAATGTAGTTGGTCTGCAGCTCCGTGGTGATCTGGATGGAGGACACGGCCCCATCGCACGTCTCCAGGTGGATGCTGGGGAACAGGGGCATGCTCCCTGAGCCAGGCTGGTACTCAATCCTCTTGGTCCAGTCTGAGTAAACAAGGAAAGAGTGACTATCAGTCAGGTGCAGACAGTTCTGCTACAACATGTGCTTTGAAAATGTACATTTGTTCCAACACAATTGATACCTTTGGAGAAGGAAATGGCAACCCACTTCAGTCTTCTTGCCTGGAGAATCCCATGGACAAAGGATAGGCCTAGCAGGCTACAGTCCATGGATTCGCAAGAGTCGGGCAGACTTAGTGACTAAACCACCACAATCGATACATTAGGAAATGTATCAGGGATTTTCACATTTGCTTATGCAAGATTTTGTCCCCAAGAAATACTGGGTGAATTCAGAAATCCACGCCTGGCTGAGCTAAGCCACATAGGAAGGCCCAAAACAGGCCTATGTACAGACCTCAAACATCTACCAGCTACTCCACTCGCCATGTATAATGAGGCACATCTGCCTGCAACGCAGTTACAACTTTCATTCAGAAAACCCTCTTCACAATAATGCATCAACTTCAACCCTTCCTATAGCCACCACCACAAGCAAACCTCAGGTCTCTTCAAGGTAAGGTACTGTATTTATGGTAGTACTTATATATTTGTTAATCATTTAACCTGTGTAAAACTGTGCTGGTGTTGTTTGTGTGTGTGTGTCTTTTTTGAAAATAAGGTTGGCTTTTAATTTATTTTATTATTATTTTTGACTATGCTGGGCCTTTATTCCTGTGCATGGGCTTTCTCTAGTTGTGGTGAAGGGGTGGTGTCTACTCTCTGGTTGCCATATGCAGGCCTCTCACAGCAGTGGCTTCCCTTGTTGCAGAGCACAGGCTCTAGAACTTTGGTTCAATAGTGGTGCACTGGCTTATTGCCCTGGGACATCCCTGGGATCTTCTAGGACCAGGGATTGAACTCATGTCCCCTGCCTTGGCAGGTGAGCTCCCAACCACTGGACCACCAGGGAAGTCCTTTTGTCTTTTTTTATGCATCACCGATGATGTTTTTGACTATTGAGTCCCTCGTCCCATTTTTCCCAGCAAGGTGATTTTCAGGAATGCATACACCTTGCCACAAGCAAACAAACAAAAAAAGAAACCAAGGTAGTTGGGGTTAGGCACAATGATTCCTTCCCTTTCAGGACTGACTTAAGTAGGGCTGATGGTCTTATCCCTGCATTTTAGTGGAAAAATAACTTGGAGACATCAAAGTGTGGGAGAGGAACAAAATCACAATCAAAATGACACCACACAAAAAAGAGCAATCAACAAAAATAAACACTGAGAGTGAGTGTACATAAGAACTGATTGAAACAACAATAGTGGAGAGTCAGAGTCTAGGCAAGGCCATGCTTATGGTGATTGGCAACAGCACTTGCTGACAATACATGAGTTGTGGATACTATTATGTATGACTCTCAAACCGTTTGTCACTTTGCTAGGTGGTATCTCTTTTTAAAAAGTTTTTTTATGTGAACCATTTTTTAAAAGTCTTTGTTGAATTTGTTACAATATTGCTTCTATTTTATTTATTTATTTTTTTTGTCTGGAGGCATGTAGGATTTTAGCTCCTGGACCAGGGATTGAACCTGTACCCCATTCATTGGAAGGCAAAGTCTTAACCACTGAACAACCAGGGAAGTCCCTGGATGGTGTCTTTATATCAAGGTAAAAATGAAAATCTATGGATTGCCTGCCTCACCCTTGGGAAACTCAGAAAGTCTTGCATTTAGGATCATTCATCAGCCACCAAGGGGCTCCCTGAAAATACCCACTGGCTGCTGGCCACCATCTTGAGGAAACCAGCAGAGTGAAAGGGCTGGGCTTAGGGACAGATGGCTTTGTTCAGTGAGCAAACATGTGTTTGAGCTTCTTATGTACCCAGCTTTGCAAGAAGTCTGAAAGGGTCCCTGCCTTGTGGAGCTGAGAGAGAGACAAGCAATGAATACCCCATGCTGTCCTATTGCGGAGGGTAAGTGCTATGAAAGGAAAAGTCATGACAGAGAGGAGCTTCTTTAGATGGAGAGAGTTCCTGTCTGAGCTGACGCCTGAATGTCAAAGATGAAAGCCTATGGGGAGCCTCAGACAAGCTTGTTTGAAGTAAAGGCAGCAACCATCTTGGCTTGACTCCATCAGGTCAGGAAGTTCTTGGGCAGGTTATTGAAGGTCTCCAAGCCTCAGGCACCTTATCAGTGAAGTGGGGAGCACAGTGTGGGGGTGAGGACTAGGGGCAACCATGTGGGCCTGGCAGGCAGTAGGGCTCCAATCCTTGCTATTCCTTCCCCAGAGAGGAAAGGAGATGCTCACACCCCCTGCACATTCAACATAACCCGGCAATCTGGGTTTAGCTCTGAACCCCCACGTTAACCAACCACTCTTTAATGTATATTTTGGAGTCATGAGCAAAGATTTAACACCACATTGTGAGGTTTATCACCAGGAAACCTGCTATGGGATGATTTTTGTTTGTTTTTAAATGAAATTTTATTGGTGTATACTTGCTTTGCAACGTTTCCACTGTACAGCAAAGTGAAGCAGCCATACATATACACATATTCACTCCTTTTTGGATTTTCTTCCCATTGAAAGGATGTTTAGATGACAATGACTATAGGTAAAAGAGAAAATGCCCTATTATATGTCTTTCCTCAGAGCCCCCAGGAACTGTGTCTGGAATGGCCCATTACCCCCTGGAGGATAAGACCATGGAGTTGCTATAGCCCATGTGGCCCCAGGTCAATCTAAAGGACAAATCACTGGCAGACAGGAGGGCTTTTTGTCTGATATATCTGAAAGTCACAGTGCTGGAAGCAGCAGTCCACACATGACCAGGCTTGTCTCAACCTAGGTTCAAAATGTTGCATACCTTTGTGCATTCGGTCATGCAATTTCTTCCGCGTGGAGCTACCTTCCTATTTCTTTCTGTCTGTTACCTCTACCACATAACTTTCAGGATATCTCCAGTCTGGATAGAAACCCTCCTCTGTGCCCTCACAGCATTCTCAACAGTAGAGTCCAAACGGATGGCAACTCTGAATCCCCATCACGCTGCACAACGCCCTGCACAGTGCAGATACTCATTAGACAGTGGTAGGGAGCATGAATGGGTCTTGTAGGATATCACTGGAACGATCCATTTGTGTGCCTGCCCCTTCTTGTAACTAGGAGCTCTTCAAAGGCAGGAATTGTGAGTTTATTTTTGATCCCTCCATCCCAAGCTCTGAGCCCAGGAAATAGTTTCCAGGTGGATCTGGGGAGCCCCAGAGACCTAACCTTGACTTCAGCCATGGCAGCCTTTCTTGAGCCACAGACAGAACCCATAGCCTATGTGTAGCTTCTCTGGTACTTTCCCTGTCTGCCCCTACTCTCATCCTACAGAAACAACCATCCCAACAGAAGCCATCACATGTTTGCTTCTCTTTGTTCTCAGTAAGGCAATTGGTCCATAAATGAAAATGGAAGAATATCTTCCCAGTAACAAGACATGGTATCAAGGAAGAGGCTGTTCTCCTTCCCTGCCTCACTCCTCTCTCTCTGCATCATCCTTCTCTTTAGAGATGCAATTTAAAAAGATCAGAGAAATGGTTCTGTGCAGGGTGCCCGTGGTATGGCCCTACATCACCAGTTCTTGAGTCTCTTGCTAGTGGGTGAGAGATTCCTCACAACATCTACTTCTGGAAGCCTCTTCTGTTGGAGAAGCCCAAGACATTCCTGGTATTGGTGTTCTGTGGGGGCCGTGGGCATCTCTTTCTCATCCAGGTATGTTAGTGTTTATCTTTGATGAGAAATTCCAGCTCGAGTCTTTTTAGGAGTGTAAGCACCAGAGCAAATAAATAACAAGGCTGTATATTGTCACCCTGCTTATTTAACTTATATGCAGAGTACATCATGTGAAATGTCAGGCTGGATGAAGCACAAATTGGAATCAAGATTGCTGGGAGAAATATCAATCACCTCAGATATGCAGATGACACAACCCTTATGGCAGAAAGAGAAGAGGAACTAAAGAGCCTCTTGATGAAAGTGAAAGAGGAGAGTGAAAAAGTTGGCTTAAAGCTCAACATTCAAAAAACTAAGATCATGGCATCTGGTCCCATTATGTCATGACAAATAGATGGGGAAACCATGGAAATAGTGACAGACTTTATTTTCGTGGGTTCCAAAATCATTGCAGATGGTGACTACAGCCATGAAATTAAAAAACGCTTGCTCTTTGGAAGAAAAAGTATGACAAACCTAGACAGCATATTAAAAAGCAGAAACATTACTTTGCTAACAAAGATCCATCTAGTCAAACCTATGTTTTTTCCAGTAGTCACGTATGGATGTGAGAGTTGGACCATAAGGAAAACTGAGTGCCAAAGAATTGATGCTTTTGAACTATGGTGTTGGAGAAGACTCTTGAAAGTCCCTTGGACAGCAAGGAGATCAAACCAGTCAATCTTAAAGGAAATCAGTCCTGAATATTCATTGGAAGGACTGATGCTGAGGCTGAAATGCCAATACTTTGGCCACCTGATGCAAAGAACTGACTCATTGGAAAATACCCTGATGCTGAGAAAGATTGAAGGCAGGAGGAGAAGGGGACGGCAGAGGACGAGATGGTTGGATGGCCTCACTGACTTGATGGACATTAGTTTGAGCAAGCTTCAGGAGTTGGTGAAGGGAAGCCTGGCGTGCTGCAGTCCATGGGGTCACAAAAAGTCGGACACGACTGAGCAACTGAAGTGAACTGAACAGTGGAGACAGAGTCCTAGCAAAGTTTTCAGTGATTTTTGTGCCTTTGGTTAAGGGGGCAAGACCCTCTCCAAGGAGAAATCAGGCAGAAAAGAATTTTAACAACATCACACCTGCTAGTAGCTTTTGTGATCTCATGAGGCGTGTTTTTGAGGGCTCATGGAGAACAGGCAAATTGCAACCAACCGTAAAAGAAATCAATGAAGCTTTCTGAGTGCCGCATCCTTGAGATAGTGGGAAGCTCATACAAACATCTTTCATTTTCCAAGAAAGGGTGGGGGTTGAAGAGAGCAAAAGGCAAGTCATCAAACTTAGTGTTTGCCACATGAAGTATCTATTCATTTTCATTTTCTGGAGGATAGATGGCTGGATGACTAAAAGTATGACCTCTAAATTCAGGGTGCCTGGATATCTTCTCACTTCCTGTGTGGACTCTGAGCAAACCACTTACCCACCTTGAGCCTGAATAAAAGTAGCACCTACCACCCAGGATCTGGGGAGATTAAATGCTGAATCATTTCAGCCTCAAACACAATGGACACATTCATCAGATATAGGATTAATGTTGTTAATTGATTATGTATTCAGTAACATTTATTACAGGAAATAAGAAGACATACAATTATTAGCAGCTACAAGATGCTAAGTGCTGTGACATCTGTTCTTTCATTTAATCCTTCCAGTGACCCAGTGAGTGGGTGTTACTATCTTAATATTGCATATGGCAAAACTGTGGCTGAGTTGGTGTGACTTGCTCAAGGCTATATAGTTCTTTTACAATAACTCCTCTATGATTCTGAGGATTTGCTGGGACTGAGAATGGCGATTTTTACAGATTCATCTTTGAATATTCAATTTACACTGATAAATTTTTTTTTAAATGATAATTTCTGATGATGGTAAAGGATCAAGGAATATTGTCAGTTTCATCAATCCTTGACCTTGGGGGCAGTTGTAGGGGTCGAGGGGCTGCTTTGATACTGAAGACTTGAAGAAATCTGGGTTTGAATCTCATCTCACCCAAATTCGGGTCATGTGACCTTTGCGAAGCAGTTATCTTTGGGCCTCTGTGGCCTCACCTGTAGGTCTGAGATACTTACACCTCCTCATGGGCTTGATGTATGCATTGAAGGCTAAGGGCCCAACAGAGCGACCTTCTCCCTGATACCTCATGATAGAAACATCCCACTTTGGTTCACAAGCCTCCTAAACTTCTCTGAACTATCCCACTTGGAAACAAAATCTTTTTGGAAAGAAAATCATTTCAATTCATGAAAGATCTAGAGACTAGTTAATGAACTGTTGTTCATTTTTTTTCTTAAATAAAGAGAAAAGAAGTAGACCACCTATTGTTTTAATACTTGGGCTCAGTGACATCATAAACATTCTTGGAAAGGTTACCCTGGAGTGTCTTCAGGAATTAAATTCCCTCTCAGGGGATTAAAGATTTAGAAATGGGATGAATGTACTATAACTCCTGCTGAATTTGGGGAACATATATTTTCTCATTAGGAAAAGATTAACTACTTAGGACTCTCTTATTAGATGCCTGGAGGTGGAAAAAAGCTAAGCTGAGACTTCTGGAAAGCACAGGCTTTATGGGCTCTTGTAATTCAAGACACTCGGTAAATCGTTCCACCTCTATACTCAAAAGTGACACAGGAGGAGGGAAGGGGAAGAAACAGGTGTGTCTGATGCTTCTTTTTCCTTAACTGTGCAAGTTCAAGGGCCTCCAGCTCTTCCTAGTCTCAGTTCCTAGCAGAGGAAGAAGCATCAGGTTGTCCAGGAAATTGCTGCATTCATACAAAATAAATGGCTGGATGTGGGGATGCTGGGGAGGGGGAGGGATAGGAAAGGGGTTGTCCTGATCAGGGACTGTTTAGGCAGCTGATATTCTAACCAGACTCTAGGTGTCAACCACCTGGCATCTTTCAAGTCTTTCTTCCAGGGATGGGTGACTTTGATTTGGTACTCAGGGACTTCCTTTCCTACTGGGAGAAGCTCAGGAGGTATACATGCTTACAGGGAGCATCTTTATCTTCACTGGCATCCAGTGCACCTGAGCTGGGGGTGAGTGAAGAGGTAGAGATGGGCTGGAGAGGTAAGTGGAGGTCAGATGATAAATGCTGGCTAAGAGGTTTGGGTTTCATCTTAGGACCAGTGAAGAGCTATAACTGGGTGTTTAGTGTGGGTATGAAGAATCCAGACTGTTCTTTGGAAATGTCACTTAGCAGCTAGATTAGGTCTGGTGTTCAGAACACTAAAATATCTCCAATTGCTGCCTCACGATCAAGCCACACAGGAAATCCCATGCCTGGCAGGCACAGTCCATGGAGTTGCAGAGTCTGACATGACTTAGCAACAAAACAACAATAACAACAAATGCAAAGCACCAGGAACAGACAGCTACTGCTACTCCTCCTATCATCAGTCTTGTATCATTCTTATCATTATTCTGATGCTATGCATTTACTAAGCACCTATTATGGGCCAAGCAGAGCCCCAGGCATGGGAGACAGAAAAGTGTAACTCATGAGCCCTAACTCAGAGGCACTGACAGTCAGGTAAGGGCAGTGACAGGCAGACAGCCAGCTTTAAGGCAGACAGAGGGACAAAAAGCAGACCTCAGAGAACAAAGCAGAGGTAAGTTATACTGACTAGAGTGAACAAAGGAGGCTTCCTGGAGGAAGTGACCTGGACTTTCTTTTAGCATAGGTTGTATTATTATTTAAGTGTGACAAGGCCAACAGATCAGGATATAATTGCCATTGAAAAGAGAGTTTGTTATACCCACAAGTCCCCAATAGAGGGGGGTCCCCCACCACTGGGGATGCATGGAGAAGAGGGAGAAGAAAAAACTGGGGGCAAGAGCCTGTGCTATGGTTTGCATGGAAGGAAGAGGTCAGGCAAGGTAAGCAGCCTTCGAGTCACCTGGTTTGTATAATTCCAGTGGCCTCTGGGGCATGGAGCTGTCCCTAGCTGTCTGGTACCTGGCCCTGGGGTGATTAGTGCAGGTAAATGTTGGCTGGAATGTGAGACCCTGATAAAAGAGGTGGGTGGGATGTAGGTTCTGGGTTGGTTGGTCAGTGCCTGAAAAGCAAAAGTGTAAGTTGTTCGTTCTCTCTAGGAATTCGCTGATTGAGGGGGCAGTCTCTCCAGGCTCAGCCAGGCCCTGGTTGTCCAAGCACCAGGATGCAGGCAGTAGAAGGCATGGTTAGTACAGCACTCCAGGATGCGGGGCACATGGTGGGCAGAGAGAATTGAAGGGCGTCACCACCATGGCCTTGGGGCTGTACAATAACAAGCAGTGCTGCTTAGATGGAAAACGATATGAATGGTGCTCCCCACTCAGCTGCCTAGTGGGACTCAGCAAGTGTAGACAAATGTAAGGCCAGGAGTGGGCATCTAGGAGGCCTGGTGTGAGATGGGCCAGAAAGCAACTTTGGGCCAGATTACAAGGGACTTGAGTGCTGGGCCAGGAAGTGAGCTTCTTGGTAAAAGAGTGACAAGAGCCAGCTTCTGAGACCGTCCTCATGTTTCCTCTCCCCCCAGGGCTCCTGGAGCGAAGTCCTCCGAATCCCAGCCTGACTTTGGTTAGAGCCATGGTGATGCTTAGACAACGGAGTACAGACGTGAGGGAGGAGGAGTCAGATGCCTGCCTCCTCTGCCTGACAGCTACTGCACCTCGCGCAAGACGCTCCTTGTCTGTAAAATGGGGAGAAATTACAACTATGCCTCATGGAACTGGTGTGGAGATAAGGTTAGATCATATATGTGGTAAAGCCAGGACTTGTGCCAGGCCTATAGGACTCCAAAAGTCAACCTCTAAAAGGAATCCTGGCTTTTCTGAGTTCATTTTCTTTTAACATTTTCTCTACTGCTGTTGTGGGTCTATAAGCATGAGATGGGACATTTAGCTAGAAGGGGTCAGAGGCTGGGCATCCAGTCCTGGCTCCAAGACCAGCTTCGTGTACAGAAGGGTCCCATGCTTGGTGTAACACTCTGCTGTCACTGTCTTGAAAATCATTTTGACCCCAATAGCTGCCTTTCCAGCTGAATAACCTTGGGCATGTCCCTTTGTGTTTCTGAGCCTCAGTTTCTTCATCTGTAGAATGGGAATATTAATTAACTAATCCAAAGAGAGGAGCCCAGGCTTTGGGTTCAGGCTAGGTGTAAGTCCTAGGTCTACCTATTGGTACCATGTACTGGGGGGCCTGTTAGTTCCTTTCCTGCCTAAGTTTACTCATGCAAACACTGGTGCTATTATCACCTATTTCAGAGCTGTTGAAAGGGTTTATATCAGATGACACATGCAAACTAGTTAGCCTGGGCCCAATACATAAGACATACATCTCTTTTTAAGCATTAAATTATGTGATTTTTCCCTTCCCCAATTAAAAACAATTACACCGAGGCACACTTTCAAAAGAAAGAAAACACAAACTCTCTGAACTCAATTACAAATGTAAGGAATCCTCTCCCTTCCTTCATTACTGACCCCTTTCCATTTACTATACTTATCTTCACAAGAGCATTTTATTAGTTTTTAATTCTTACTAAAAAGAGAGATCTTAATTAACTACAAAAAAATAAGGAGGGAAGAGAAAAAAATACCCATGTTTCAGATCAAGAGGTACAACTCAGAGCAGCCCTTTGCCTGGTGCTCAGTCCCTGCCACCCAGGTGGCTGGTCCTTCTCTTCCTCCAGGTCCCAAATCACGTGTGACCTTGTAAAGGAGGTTGTCTGGGTCTCGTCTTGGTGATGACCCCTACCTCCACCCAACTCCTGCCTGGCCTTCCCCACTGAGAATTATTGACTCAGGTATCATCTATTCATGTGCTGGAGCATAACTTGTACATCACTCTGCAGCACCTGGCGCATAACTGGTGTTCAATAAATATCTAAAAATGAGTGAATGACTAGACATATGAAAATCAAAACACACACACTCACACACACACTCACACATTCTAATTTGGCTGCCTAATGCAGGGAAGCTAGACTGCCAGGCATTAAAATGGGAAGGATCCTAGATGTAGCTGCTGTGTGTGTGTGTGCGTGTGTGCGTGTGTGTTTGTGTGTACACACATACATATACACTTCAGCCTGAGTGTCTGTGGACGAGTGTGTATGATGATGAAACTGTACTTACATGCGACTCCAATTTTGGAAACCCTCATGTATTTGCAACCTTTTTAGTCCCCCAAGACTTCTCAATAAATGTCAGATGAGACAACCAGTAATTTGTCCTCAAATTTTGTCCTGCCTGTGAAGTTCTCTTTAATTTCCTAATGATAGAAGGGGTTTAATTTCATCCCAAGTCACCACCTTGATTACCAAATCCTCGGTCTGAGAAAACCCTCACATCGTCACCTGGGCGATTTCAAAGTCAGGCATGTGGGTGGACATTTTCAGGCCTTATTCTGGAAGCATCCGGGCAACTGCAGATAGTTTCCTGCCCAATAGCTCCTTGACAAAATCTGGGGCTTCTATCATACCCTCTTCCCTGGCCTATTATTGTCAGCCAGGGGAACCAGTACCAGGAGGTAAGTAAGGATCGTGTGAAGATGCTTATATCAGATTAAATTGTGAAGATCTACATGTTACATGCGCGTGCTTATTTGTGTCCAACTCTTGGCAGTCCCATGGACTGTAGCCCACCAGGCTCCCCTATCCAGGGATTTCTCAGGCAAGAGTACTGGCGTGGGTTGCCATTTCCTACTCCAGGGGATCTTCCTGACCCAGGAATCAAACCCGCATCTCTAGGGTCTCCTGCTTTGCCAGGCAGATTCTTTACCACTGCACCATCTGAGAATCCCAAGCCTAAACCATTTCTGATTTTGTGGAGGGGCAAAGGAAACAACAGATTCTGGGACAATGCTACTCATTGTGGTCCATAGATGGGTGTGGCCTTGGAGTGCTGTTATAGGTCTGCCATAGAAATCCAGGGTAACATTAAAAAAAATTTATAGCAATTTGACAGGGTGATTTTATGTTTATCAAATCTAATAATACTTTAAAAATTGGCTTACATTTTGAATGTCTTTGCTATTTATTTTATTTTTCTAGAAATTTGTCTCTTATTGTTTTTAAAGAATTAAGGTCCATGATGATTGGGAAAAAAACCAATCCTTCACTATAGGGATTTGAGAAGTACAATAGGGAAGAACAAATCTGACTGTCTATTAGATCTGTTTCTTTTATTTTCACCTTTGTATTCTATTTTTTGGCTACAAGAATGTTGCTAATACCCTGAAATATACATGATAACCTATTCTCAATGCTCTAACCTTTAAGAGTATAACAGTTTTCCGCTTATATAGAGATAAGAAATTACAGAATAGAGAATAACATTTGTCTTATTGGAGGTCTGTAGAAGCATCATGACCTGACCTACATGCATAGTTGCAAGGACAAAGGATTCCAACACCAAGATGTTTGCAACAACCAACCACACCCCCTCTCCTTTTAGTATAAGAGCAGCCTGAATTCTAACTCTGATAAAATAGTTGTTTGGGATACCAGTCCACCATCTTCTTCGTCTGCTGACTTTCTGATAAAGTCGCTATTCCTTGACCCAACAACTTGTCCCTTGATTTATTGATCTGTCAGGCAGTGAGCAGCACGAGCTTAGATTCAGTCCAGAAGAACTACTCTAGATAATATCCTATCTAGTTCCTAAAACTTACATCCATAGACTTCAAATCTAGAAGGCAATACTTCAGAGCACTGTAACATTTTACCCTATATATCTATAGGGCTACTAATGACCTTCTGCTTCTGAATTTTAGAGGACTCCTGAGATCAAACTCTTTCCACTCCAGGTTTTTTAAAATTCCTTTTTAACATTAATTTATTTATCTTAATTGAGGCTAATTACTTTACAATATTGTGGTGGTTTTTGCCATAAATTGACATAAATCAGCCAAGGGTATACATGTGTGCCCCATCCTGAACCCCCCTCTCACCTCCCTCCCCATCCCATCCCTCTGGGTTGTCCCACTGTACTAACTTTTCATGCTGTTTCATGCATTGAACTTAGACTGGTGATCTATTTCACAAATGGTAATATACATGTTTCAATGTTATTCTCTCAAAGCATCCCACCCTCAACTTTTCCCACAGAGTCCTGAAGTCTGTTCTTTACATCTGTGTCTCTTCTGCTGTCTTGCATATAGGATCATTGTTACCATCTTTCTAAATTCCATCAGTTCACTTCAGGCACTCAGTTGTGTCCGACTCTTCGTGACCCCAGGAATCGCAGCTTGCCAGGCCTCCCTGTCCATCACCAACTCCCGGAGTTCACTCAGACTCACGTCCATCGAGTCAGTGATGCCATCCTGCCATATCTCATCCTATGTCATCCTCTTCTCCTCCTGCCCCAATCCCTCCCAGCATAAGAGTCTTTTCCAATGAGTCAACTCTTCACATGAGGTGGCCAAAGTACTGGAGTTTCAGCTTTAGCATCATTCCTTCCAAAGAAATCCCAGGGTTGATCTCCTTCAGAATGGACTGGTTGGATCTCCTTGCAGTCCAAGGGACTCTCAAGAGTCTTCTCCAACACCATAGTTCAAAAGCATCAATTCTTCAGTGCTCAGCCTTCTTCACAGTCCAACTCTCACATCCATACATGACCAAAGGAGAAACCATAGCCTTGACTAGACGGACCTTAGTCGGCAAAGTAATGTCTCTGCTTTTGAATATGCTATCTAGGTTGGTCATAACTTTTCTTCCAAGGAGTAAGTGAAGTGAAGTCGCTCAGCTGTGTCTGACTCTTTGCAACCCCATGGACTGTAACCTATCAGGCTCCTCTGTCCATGGGATTTTCCAGGCAATAGTACTGGAGTGGATTGCCATTTCCTTCTCCAGGGGATCTTCCCGACCCAGGGATCAAACCCAAGTCTCCTGCATTGTAAACAGACGCTTAACCATCTGAGCCACCAGGGAAGTCCCCCAAGGAGTAAGCATTTTTTAATGTCATGGCTGCAATGACCATCTGCAGTGATTTTGGAGCCCCCAAAAATAAAGTCTGACATTGTTTCCACTGTTTCCCCATCTATCTCCCATGAAGTGATGGGACCAGATGCCATGATCTTCGTTTTCTGAATGTTGAGCTTTAAGCCAACTTTTTCACTCTCCTCTTTCACTTTCATCAAGAGGCTTTTTAGTTCCTCTTCACTTTCTGCCATAAGGGTGGTGTCATCTGCATATCTGAGGTGATTGATATTTCTCCTGGCAATCTTGATTCCAGCTTGTGCTTCATCCAGCCCAGCGTTTCTCATGATGTACTCTGCATAAAGTTAAATAAGCAAGGTGACAATATACAGCCTTGATGGACTCCTTTTCCTATTTGGAACCAGTCTGTTCCATGTCCAGTTCTAACTGTTGCTCCCTGACCTGCATATAGGTTTCTCAAGAGGCAGGTCAGGTGGTCTGGTATTCCCATGAAATTTTCCACAGTTTATTGTGATCCACATTGTCAAAGGCTTTGGCATAGTCAATAAAGCAGAAATAGATGTTTTTCTGGAACTCTCTTGCTTTTTCCATGATCCAGTGGATGTTGGCAATTTGATCTCTGGTTCCTCTGCCTTTTCTAAAACCAGCTTGAACATCTGGAAGCTCATGGTTCATGTATTGCTGAAGCCTGGCTTGGAGAATTTTGAGCATTACTTTACTAGCATGTGAGATGAGTGCAACTGAGCGGTAGTTTAAGCATTCTTTGGCATTGTCTTTCTTTGGGATTGGAATGAAAACTGACCTTTTCCAGTCCTGTTTTTCATTGCTGAGTTTTCCAAATGTGCTGGCATATTGAGTGCAGCACTTTCACAGCATCATCTTTCAGGATTTGAAATAGCTCAACTGGAATGCCATCACCTCCACTAGCTTTTTTCATAGTGATGCTTTCTAAGGCCCCCTTGACTTCACATTCCAGGATGTCTGGCTCTAGGTGAGTGATCACACCATCGTGATTATCTTGGTTGTGAAGATGTTTTTTGTACAGTTCTTCTGTGTATTCTTGCCACCTCTTCTTAATATTTTCTGCTTCTGTTAGGTCCATACCATTTCTGTCCTTTATCGAGCCCACCTTTGCATGAAATGTTCCCTTGGTGTCTCTAATTTTCTTGGAGAGACCTCTAGTCTTTCCCATTCTGTTGTTTTCCTCTATTTCTTTGCATTGATTGCTGAAGAAGGCTTTCTTATCTCTCCTTGCTATTCTTTGGAACTCTGCATTCATATGCTTGTATCTTTCCTTTTCTCCTTTACTTTTCACTTCTCTTCTTTTCACAGCTATTTGTAAGGCCTCCTCAGGACAACCATTTTGCTTTTTTGCATTTATTTTCCATGGAGATGGTCTTGATCCCTGTCTCCTGTGCAATGTCACGAACCTCTGTTCATAGTTCATCAGGCACTCTATCTATCAGATCTAGGCCCTTTAATCTATTTCTCACTTCCACTGTATAATCATAAGGGATTTGATTTAGGTCATCCCTGAATGGTCTAGTGGTTTTCCCTACTTTCTTCAATTTAAGTTTGAATTTGGCAATAAGCAGTTCATGATCTGAGCCACAGTCAGCTCCTGGTCTTGTTTTTGTTGACTGTATAGACTAAATTTCATATATATATGTATTAATATACTGTATTGGTGTTTTTCTTTCTGACTTACTTCACTCTGTATAATAGGCTCCAGTTTCATCCACCTCATTAGAACTGACTCAAATATGTTCTTTTTAACAGCTGAGTAATACTCCATTGTGTATATGTACCACAGCTTTCTTATCCATTCATCTGCCGATGGACATATAGGATGCTTCCATTTCCTAGTCCACTGCAGTTTTACAGCCAGTATTGCTTCTCACCTGGACCAATCACTACAACAACTTCCTACTTTACCTCTCTTTTTGACCTTCTGATCTACAGAAGAAATGGAGTAGCCATCATGGTCAACAAAAGAGTCCGAAATGCAGTACTTGGATGCAATCTCAAAAACGACAGAATGATCTCTGTTCATTTCCAAGGCAAACCATTCAATATCACAGTAATCCAAGTCTATGCCCCAACCAGTAATGCTGAAGAAGCTGAAGTTGAATGGTTCTATGAAGACCTACAAGAATTTGTAGGACTAACACCCCAAAAAGATGTCCTTTCATTATAGGGGACTGGAATGCAAAAGTAGGGAGTCAAGAAACACCTGGAGTAACAGGCAAATTTGGCCTTAGAATGCGGAATGAAGCAGGCCAAAGACTAATAGAGTTTTGCCAAGAAAATGCACTGGTCATAGCAAATACCCTCTTCCAACAACACAAGAGAAGACTCTACACACGGACATCACCAGATGGTCAACACCGAAATCAGATTGATTATATTCTTTGCAGCAAAAGATGGAGAAGCTCTATACAGTCAGCAAAAACAAGACCAGGAGCTGACTGTGGCTCAGATAATGAACTCCTTATTGCCAAATTCAGACTGAAATTGAAGAAAGTAGGGAAAACAGCTAGACCATTCAGGTATGACCTAAATCAAATCCCTTATGATTATACAGTGGAAGTGAGAAATAGATTAAAGGGCCTAGATCTGATAGATAGAGTGCCTGATGAACTATGGAATGAGGTTTGTGACATTGTACAGGAGACAGGGATCAAGACTATCCCCACGGAAAAGAAATGCAAAAAAGCAAAATGGCTGTCTGGGGAGGCCTTACAAATAGCTGTGAAAAGAAGAGAAGTGAAAAGCAAAGGAGAAAAGGAAAGATACAAGCATCTGAATGCAGAGTTCCAAAGAATAGCAAGGAGAGATAAGAAAGCCTTCTTCAGCGATCAATGCAAAGAAATAGAGGAAAGGAACAGAATGAGAAAGACTAGAGATCTCTTCAAGAAAATTAGAGATACCAAGGGAACATTTCATGCAAAGATGGGCTCAATAATGGATAGAAATGGTATAGACCTAACGGAAGCAGAAGATATTAAGAAGAGGTGGCAAGAATACACGGAAGAACTGTACAAAAAACATCTTCACGACCTGGATAATAATGATAGTGTGATCACTCATCTAGAGCCAGACATCCTGGAATGTGAAGTCAAGGGGGCCTTAGAAAGCATCACTATGAACAAAGCTAGTGGAGGTGATGGAATTCCAGTTGAGCTATTTCAAATCCTGAAAGATGATGCTGTGAAAGTGCTGCACTCAATATGCCAGCACATTTGGAAAACTCAGCAATGAAAAACAGGACTGGAAAAGGTCAGTTTTCATTCCAATCCCGAAGAAAGGCAATGCCAAAGAATGCTCAAATTACCGCACAATTGCACTCATCTCACATGCTAGTAAAGTAATGCTCAAAATTCTCCAAGCCAGGCTTTAGCAATTCATGAACCATGAACTTCCTGATGTTCAAGTGGGTTTTAGAAA
The DNA here is from genome assembly GCF_014754425.2 of Oryx dammah. Taxonomy (NCBI): domain Eukaryota; kingdom Metazoa; phylum Chordata; class Mammalia; order Artiodactyla; family Bovidae; genus Oryx; species Oryx dammah. The sequence continues at coordinate 28,827,289 of NW_024070186.1, read as the reverse complement.
AGGCAGAGGAACCAGAGATCAAATTGCCAACATCTGCTGGATCATGGAAAAAACAAGAGAGCTCCAGAAAAACAGCTATTTCTCCTTTATTGACTATGCCAAAGCCTTTGACTGTGTAGATCACAAGAAACTGTGGAAAATTCTGAGAGAGATGGGAATACCAGACCACCTGACCTGACTCTTGAGAAACCTGTATGCAGGTCAGGAAGCAATAGTTAGAACTGGACATGGAACAGACTGGTTCCAAATAGGAAAAGGAGTCCGTCAAGGCTGTATATTGTCACCCTGCTTATTTAACTTCTATGCAGAGTACATCATGAGAAACGCCGGACTGGAAGAAACACAAGCTGGAATCAAGATTGCTGGGAGAAATATCAATCACCTCAGATATGCAGATGACACCACCCTTATGGCAGAAAGTGAAGAGGAACTAAAAAGCCTCTTGATGAAAGTGAAAGAGGAGAGTGAAAAAGTTGGCCTAAAGCTCAACATTCAGAAAATGAAGATCATGGCATCTGGTCCCATCACTTCATGGGAAATAGATGGGGAAACAGGGGAAACATTGTCAGACTTTATTTTTGGGGGCTCCAAAGTCACTGCAGATGGTGAGTGCAGCCATGAAATTAAAAGACACTTACTCCTTGGAAGGAAAGCTATTATCAACCTAGATAGCATATTCAAAAGCAGAGACATTACTTTGTCAACTAAGGTCCATCTAGTCAAGGCTATGGTTTTTCCAGTGGTCATGTATGGATGAGAGTTGGACTGTGAAGAAGGCTGAGCACCGAAGAATTGATGCTTTGGAACTGTGGTGTTGGAGAAGACTCTTGAGAGTCCCTTGGACTGCAAGGAGATCCAACCAGTCCATTCTGAAGGAGATCAACCCTGGGATTTCTTTGGAAGGAATGATGCTAAAGCTGAAACTCCAGTACTTTGGCCACCTCATGCGAAGAGTTGACTCATTGGAAAAGACTCTGATGCTGGGAGGGACTGGGGGCAGGAGGAGAAGGGGATGACAGAGGATGAGATGGCTGGATGGCATCACTGACCCGATGGACGCGAGTCTGAGTGAACTCCGGGAATTGGTGATGGACAGGGAGGCCTGGCGTTCTGCAATTCATGGGGTTGCAAAGAGTCAGACATGACTGAGCGACTGAACTGAACTGAATCTACAGTGGTTAACATTGCCTAATCACAATATATCCAGTTATTCTTCTAGGAAATCCTCCATGATTGCTCCAATCTAGACTGTGCTCTCACCTCCCCAATTCACAGGCCTTGCAATTTACCTCATCTACATGGAGCTCACATTGTGCTCCCCAAATTCTTTTCTGTAGACAGATTCAGGGGCTGGGCTGGCTACAGGAAAAGCACCTGTAAAAGTTCTCAAGACAGCCTTTTGGGTTTCACCTTGGGAGATCCCAGTAGAAAGTTTTGAGGAAGAAGCCCTGGAATCTGTGATTTTAATCAACGCCCCTCCACAAAGTGATCTGGATGCAGAGACAGACTTGGAAATGACCAGCCAAAACAATTTGCTGTTTAGTTGCTAAGTTGTGTCCAACTGTTTGCAACCCCATGGACTGTAGCCCATCAGGCTTCCCTGTCCATCACCATCTCCTGGTGAAGGCCTTGCTCACACTCATGTCCACTGAGTCAGTGATGCCATCCAACCACGTTCATCCTCTGATGTCCCCTTCTCCTCCTGCTTTCAGTCTTTTCCAGCATCAGGGTCTTTTCCACTGGGTCAGCTCTTCACATCAGGTGGCCAGAGTATTGGAGCTTCAGCCAAACATATTGGGCTTTAAACTGCTACTCCATCTCTCACCAGATTCATGACTGCCAACACTCGGGGAGTGGCCTGGGAAGGGATTTCTGTTCCCTATGCAGCATGCCCACAGGGAGATCTATTTGCTGCCTGAAAGCTGACCCAGCAGAGTAGGACTTCACGCTGAATGAGCTTAGAACAAGTATTCTTTTCTTTCTTCAAGAAAGAAAGAACCCACTTGTGTGGGTTCCAATTCGAAAAGATCTGCAGATGCAGGACCAGGGCTGTTAGTGAAGAGAACCACTTCCAGTTGTGAGGCATTAGATTATACTTCCTGACCAGGTGATTGATAAAACATTGTTTTCACATATTGAGATATAGGGAAGTCACTTTGGTTTACATGTGAGGGAACTTGAAGTTTATGCTAACTAAAATAGCCTGTTTGTGGCCTATCAAACACACAGTATACATCTGCTTTAATTATAAAAGAAAAAGGCACACTAGCCAGAAGCAAACAATGTCCATGTTAAAAATAAGGATTAAATGCCCCTCTACCTGGTACATCAATGCTGGTACTCCTCTGATGATAAGACTCCCTTCCCAGGTGCCAAAGCCATACTGCCTTGCTGTGTACATGCTGGTCTGTTCTTTTTTTTTTTTTTTTTTTTTGAAACCTTAAAGAAATGTAACCATGACTTGTTTAATATTCTTTGTTCTGACAAGATACAAAACTGTGAGGAAAACTCCACTTCTCTGGAGCAGTTTCTCAGAGTAATCTAGGAAGCTGGCTTCTGGTTTAGACCAGTTTGACTCAAATAAAACTCTTTTCTATCCTGATTATTGATCGTTTATTGATTATTTTCATTGACACCCTCCTCCAGTGGAAGGAGTACACTTTCCTTCCCTAGTGCTTTTGGGGTTGGCCACGTGACTGGTTGTGAACAGTAGACTAAGCTGTTCATTTGCTTCTGTGATTGTTTTCCACCTAAAACTCTCACCCCTCACCTCCATCTCCATCTAGCATCACGAGTTCCACAAGAGCGGGTCTGTATCCTTCGCTTAGATTTGAAATCTCCAGTGGTTGGTACAGTTCCTGGAACATGGCTGGTTCTCACTAAATATCTGGGGAATGAATGATATGGCCGCTTCGTGGAAGGTGTCTGTGCTCACTTTCTGGGTTCTGGGGATCCTCCTGGCCCATTGCTCTGGTTGGACTTTCTTCCTGCTGTCTTTATTCTTGGATTCTCTCCTTCCAGCCTCTCTGAACTGAGGATGCTGCTGCTGTTCTGCTGGGCTGGGTTTAGGGTTGGCTCTGTGCACTGGGTCTCCAGATCTGCCCGCAGTGGAGGGCGAGGTCTGCCCTGCTCCCATGCCTGACACAGGCCCCCTTGGCACTGCACCCCAATCTGGTCAGCCCCTGGCTGTTTGCATGCGAGGAGGGAATCACTGGTCCTCTGATGCCCTTGGGAGCACCCTAGTTTTCCAACAAGCCTCTGAACTTGCTGATGTGGGCCCCACTTCTTCAAAGCTTGGGTCCTCTCCCTTTCACCCTGGCTCCACACTCTCCGGGATTGTCAGTGCTGCCATCGAAATGAACCACAGGGTGTTCAAAAACCAGGGCCCCACACCAAATTTGGCTACTCTTACTCCCCACCCTTTTCATTCCCAGAGATTCTCAGCTCACATGTAGAAACATGCCCAGTAGAGTTGATGCTGGAAAGGTGCAGAAACCAGGCAATTTAAGAGCAGCCATTCCGGAAGACAAGTCTCCCAAGGGGGAAATCATTAACTCAACCAACTAGGGTACTTTCTCTCGGATTTATAGAAGCTTTTTTCTCTTATGTCCAATAAACATGAGCATTCTCCAGGCAATTTTCTTATCTTGGGATGAATGCATTATTGGTACAAGATGCAGTAGCTATTCTTCAAGAATCTTTGCTTTTATAGCCTTGAAAAGCATTTACAATGCAAGCATATCGTTTTTCAAGCACACACTTTCAGTCTTTTTGTAAAGATGGCTTATGTAAACTTTTCAGACTCTAGTCACGTAAATCTCTTTAATCAATAGATCAGTGGCACATGGTTGCAGAATTAATTTTTTTAAACAAAAGGACCACAACTCCAGGTGATATTAGAGGACTGCAGGGTTTTTCATTTCACTGAGTGACTTTCTAAAACTGGGACCAAATTATCATCTCTTTGGAAAATATGGTACAAAGCGGCAGAGTCCATCAAATACATTGGAAATCAGAGTCCAAGTGCCCAGGAGTGGGGAGAGGTGTCCCTCACATGGATGGGCAGTGGACGTCATCAGAGATGATTAGACTGATGCTTGGCAAAACATATCTTGGGCCTCAAAATGACCATATGCTTTGGCCCAGGTGATAATACTCCTGAGAAAGTAATAAAAAATGTAGACAAAGATTTTTGCACAGATATTCACTGATACACAGAAAAGCAGAACCGAGCTAAAGCTGGACAATCACATTGCCCCGTTTGACTTCAAGAACAGGCACACTTGACCTTCTTTGAAAGAATATTATGCAGCTGATGAGAGGGTGGTATGGTTTCATGAAGTGGGATAATACATGTGGCATTAAGTTAAGTGGGAAACACACAAAGTTCAAATGACTATGTATGAAGGGAGAAAAGTATACTGTAATATTGATAATACTGAATTCATTGGATCATGGGGAACTTTTATTGTAATTATTATCTTAAAAAAATTTCTTTTCAAGGGCTTTCCAGGTGGTGCTAATGGTAAAGAATCTGCCTCCCAATGTAAGAGACGCAAGTCCAATCCCCGGGCCAGGAAGATCCCACATGCCATGGAGCAACTAAGCCCATGCACCACAACTCTAGAGCTTGGGAGCTGCAAATACTGAAGCTGGCGCACCCTAGAGCCTAGGCTCCACAATAAATGAAGCCACCATAATGAGAAGACTGCAGCAAAGAGGAGCCTCCACTCACTGCAACTAGGAAAAAGCCTGCCCAGCAAACAAGACCCAGCACGGCCATAAATAAATAAAGAAAATTTAAATATATATATTAAAAAATTCTTTCCAAATGAGCAGGAAACACTTTATAATGTAAAATATGTCTATATTAAAAAATTGCAGAGGTCCGATTGCTACTTATCATACAGAACTTGTAAATGCTGCTTGAAAACCATCCCTCTCCCTTGGCCACTTGGGCAGACAGACAACCTGCCGCTTCCCTTTGCCACAGAGCTCCTGCTGGCAGGTCTGAGTGCCGCCCACACACTAGGCATGGGGTGCTTTGTCTTGCATTCAGTCATGAAGGGTGTTACAAATCCATGGGGGGCTGAGAGCATGAAGAGCAAAAGCCTTGGAGGTTGGCAGGGAGTGACACGCTGTCACTGTTTGCTTCTGGGCCTGTAGCCTGGAAGCAGGTGGGTGAGTCAGTCCACATGTGGCTGCCATTCACGAGACCTCAGTGGGTAGATGGGCCCTGCTGTGCTCCTTGCCAACGGGTGCTGCCAAGTATCCCTGGCTGCTGTCACCTAGGGATGCAGGTCAGAGGCAGACCTGGCACTGGAAGAGAGAGGGGGGCTTCTGGCCTCCCACAAATGACTCATCGCTGAAATAAGGCTGAAAATGGGGTCACGTTGCACTCTAGACACTAACTTCCACCAACCAGGTTATCAGAAATTCGTCATCCTCAGAGGGTACTAGTTTCTCCAGCCGCAGATAGATATCCCACATAGGCCCACAGTCTGACACGGGAGCTCCAAGCCTCTCCAGACCCCTTGAGCTTCCACATTGCTCTGGGCCCAAGTGCCCATGCCTTGCCCCGCCCTCCTGACCAGGGTGATCAGCTGCTGCTGAGGACCCCGACTGTGGATGCTCTGAGGGCCCCTAGACCTCAGCAGCTGACTCAGTTCCAGGGGAAGGGAGGGAGAAGGGAAACCCCTCCCACCTGCTGAGGCCCACCATGCTCCTTTGGGCTTCAGTGAAGTCTGGCTGGTACACCCACAGCCCAACAGAATCTCTCTGGAAAGTTCTGTCTACTTCATTCACTGTCCACTTTGGAAATCTGAGCTCATCCGTCATGAAAACAAACAGGGAAATACATACTGGTTCATCCACTTGTGCCGAGTTTTCTCCACACTCTTATCTGCAACTCAAACTCTTGTCTTCCCTCACTCACAGAGCGAGAAATGTTGAGTTGGACACAGAAGATAGCCCATGGCTGGCAGGTGCAGAACTGAAGGACCAGGCTCTGCTGGGGCACGCCTCTCTGCCTCCTCCCATCACAGCCTCTAGCCCTACCCGCTCAGGGCACCTGGCAGATTGTACTGGCCCCTCAATACAGCTTCAGTGCCCCTTCATCCCTTTCCAAAGGCTTAGGCACCCCTGCTCTCTGCTCTTCCAGGCCCTGGGCCCTTGTCCCTGCTCTGACTTCCCTGGATTGGAATCATATGTTCAGGATCTGGTCACCAGCTTGCTCTCATCCCTCTGCCAGCTCCTGGCCTCAGGGTGCCCCGCCCACCTGGCTCAGGGTGGGCCCTGGGGGAAGTTCCCTGTGTTGAATGGAAGCACTGAGAGCATCTCTTTTGTGCTGGGACCTCAGCTACCCCTCTGCGTGGTTAGAGCGGAGTTAGTGCTGTAGGCCACCGTCCGTCCTGGCATCTCTAGGGTCACTACCCGCTTCACTCCGTGAGTCCAGGGTGGACTCCTAACTCTCCAGTCTGTTGCTCAGTCCACCAAGAGCCACATAATGAGGATGTAGAGAGGGGTTGCTGGCATTATTCTGCCCCCGTTAGAGATGAGGATGAGCGTGGCAAGGAGAGGTGAGTGGCTGGCTGTGCTCACATTCATCATGAGAACCAAGTGTCTGGTTGATATTCAGATGACAAATATCAGTGTCTAGGCTGATGATGCCTTTCAGTAATGCAGAGCAAGAAGGAAACCACCACTTAGTAAACTCTTGGCTGGGCCTTTTATATGTGGTATCAATCTGCCTGGCATCCAACTGAGAAAGGGAGCAGGCCCTCCAAAAGGAGGAGGGCCATTTCACCGGTGGTATAACCGAGGCTGAGATGTGAAATGACCTGCCTGAGAGCACATCCCCAGCAAAAGGCACTGACTAGCTGGCCTGACTCCTAAGACCACTTTAGAGACCTCTGTTTCTTCATCTCCCTGTGGTCCACGGAGATGCTCCTGCGAGCTGGGCACAGTTCTGCCTTGGGACCACCCTCTGAGACAAGTGCTGTTCTTAGTCTCTTCTTGCAGACACCATATCTGAGGGCTCAAAGAGGTAAGTGACCTGCCCAATGTCCCTGAGCCAAAGTGTGATGGAACCTGGATTTGAACACAGATCTTTCTGGCTTTGGAGCAGCCCTCCCAAGCCCCATCCTCTATTGACTCCCTTCAGGGAGAAATTCAAGTTGCCTGCACGTATTTAAAAGAACTGTCCATGGAAGAGGGAGTTGGCTGACTACAAGTGGCTTTGGGGCAGACCCAGGTCCATGGAGAGATGGGGTGGTGGGCTGGGGCACTGAGTCAGGAGACCTATACCAGCCCTGGTTCCACCTCTCAGCATCTGGATGTCCTTTGGCAAGTCCATCCCCTTCCCAGGGTCCAAGGGGTCATCCAAGAAGGCTGAGAGATGCCCTGCTCTCCTGAACAAAGGCAGGCATCATCTGTGGGCTTGTATGGCAGGAGTGGCACTCTCCCCACCACTATCTGGCAAGCCATTGTCCTCTCTCATGGTGCCCTACTGTCCAACAACACGTTTTCTTTATAACATGAGGAAAGGGTTCCAACTATGGGACTGTCCCCAAGATAGCTTTCTTCCAAAGATCTCCCAAGGAGGCCAGTGTCCTCCTTTGCTTTGAGACACTGCAGCTGAATGAGCAGTGGTCCTGTGTCTGCAGGCAGACAGGACTGGGTTTGCAGGCTGGTCGTGGATATTAGTAGCTGGCTAGCAAGAGTCTCAACCACCAAGTCCTCATCTGCAAAATGGGAAGAACACAGCTTTAAGGGTGTGATGGAGAGTGACTGGGTACATGAGTGCCTGCCTCCGCCACACACATGGCATGGCACACAGGAAGTGCTCAGCCAGCAGTGACTACTATTGTGGCTGAGTGCTGCTTGTGGTGAATGCAGCCCACTACCCCCTCCCCCTCAGGACTGAGATTATGGACCCAGAAACCTTGGAGCTCATTTCCCCCCAGGCTCACATGGAGCCTGGGGGAGCCGGGTTTTCAGGTGGGTACATTTATCCAGCTAGTCTTTAAGTGCTTTAAAAACTCATGGAGGGACTTCCGTGGTGGTCTAGTGGTGAAGACTCTGCACTTTTTCTGCAGTGGGCTAGTGTTCAATCCCTGGTTGGAAACCTAAGATGCCACATGCAGGCTGCACAGCCCAGCCAAATGAAGAAGATGTCACTGAGTAGGTAAATCAACATCCTGTGCAGAACCATCTGTTGCCCCTTAAGGACTGACTGTGTCAGCGGTGTCCCAGCAGGTCATTATTCACAGCACAGGAGAGCCCCACGAAGCCCCTCTGGGAGCACAGAGGCACACCTGGCAGATCTGAGCTGACTCAACAACCACAGTCCTGGGGTCACGCCCCCTGGAGTTAGTGGAATTCGAAGTACTGGGGTTGGGGGCAAAATGTTCCACTGTGATCTTAAGAATTGAAATAAAGGAAACTAAAAAGAGCTTCTGTTCATTAAGCCCCATCACGTGTGGTTCTGAGCATGGTACTGCACCCATAACCTTTCATCTCATCCTCACAAGAAAGCATTGTTGTGCCCTTTACACTTGGGGAAAGCCCAGCCAGGCAGGAGTGACTTTCTCAAGGCTGAAGGCTGGTTTGGAGCTGAGCTGGGACTGAGACCTGGTTTCTCAGCCCCCTAGACTGTGCTCTTCCCACCCTACCTCACTGTCTCCCTTTGGTCCCAGTCTTAGCCTCCAAAATCAAGGACATGGTGCTTAAGCCACACAGCTTTACCCAACTCTATGG
>NW_024070186.1:28642909-28818522 GCF_014754425.2 Oryx dammah | reverse complement strand
TGCTTAAGCCACACAGCTTTACCCAACTCTATGGATTTCAGTGTGTGTATGTGTCTGTGCCCATTTGTATGACAGTATCTATTTTATCAATTTTGATCACAACATTATTTGTCTGATGATTTAAATTTTGCAAAGCACTTCCACACACAAAGCCTCTTGTGGTCTTCCTAAATCATAAAGAATAATTGAGCCAAGGGTCATGATTCTTAATTTATAGTTGAGGAAACCCAAGCTAGTCAGGGAAGGGGCTTCAGCAAAGCCTGAAAATTATGATGGAGCTAAGTGTTGATGAAACCCGCCACCACCATCTAACTATCTACACTGATTTTGTACCTGACTTCTGCATCCCTGGGCCCCCATCACCTTCCCCTCTGTGGGGATATGGGGTGAGGGGTGGTAGAGAATCCTGATACAGAGGAGAGTCAGTGGGACAATGAAGGGGGTGGCGCACAGGGACGAAGGAGCTGAGCCCCTGGGGTGAACCTCAAATAAAGCCAAGTTCTGTCCTGTTGAGCGGAAGGGTAGATGGTGGATAATCTTCAGGCTTATGTCTCTGACAGGAGAAGGTGTCGTCCTGCTCTGGTGTGAGAAGCTGAGCTTAGGGCTGGCATCTTTTGGTTTGAAACTTAACACCCAGGTCTTAGGCTCACACTGGGTTTCTCTGGCCCAAGAGATCACCAGAGGCAACCTGAGGCTCAGACAAATGGTATCTATTTGTGGGCTTATTCTCAAATGAACTGTAATCTCAAGGGAACAGGATGAGGCTCAATTAAGGAAATGTGAAAAAGGGTCAGGTATAGAGAAGGGAAGAAAAGAATACTGGGCACCATTGAGATGCAATCTATATATTGCTTCATTGAACTCTAACTGCTCCTTCAAGGTAAGTCTCATCACCATTTTGTAGATAGGGTGATAAAGAGATTACTGCTGCTGCTGCTAAGTCGCTTCAGTTGTGTCTGACTCTATGCGACTCCACAGACGGCAGCCCACCAGGCTCCCCCATCCCTGGGATTCTCCAGGCAAGAACACTGGAGTGGGTTACCGTTTCCTTCTGCAATGCATGAAAGTGAAAAGTGAAAGTGAAGTCACTCAGTTGTGTCTGACTCTTAGTGACCCCATGGACTGCAGCCTACCAGGCCCCTCCATCCATGGGATTTTCCAGGCAACAGTACTGGAGTGGGGTACCATTGCATTCTCCTAAAGAGATTACATATATTCCCAAAGGACATATGTGTCTCTTGAACAGCTTTCTCAGATACCCTTTGTATAAAGCTGCCTCGTTGGAAATTCCCAATCTCCTTGTTTTATTCTCCCCCTTCCTCCCAACACCTTAGTCCCTCTGGGATAGACTGACATGAATGTGAATTCCTTCTCTGCGATCTATCAGATCTATCAGCTGTGAGGTTCTGGGCAAGTCACTCAGTCTCTCTTACCCCAAGTTTTCCTCATCTGCAAAATGGACTAGAATTGCTTCTCTGTCTTCTGTGTGGTGACCCTTGCTTTGGAATTCTGTATCAATACTTCTTTGCCTCTGTCTAAATGTGTTCATTTGTCACTCTATTTTTTTTAATTTATTTATTTAAATTGGAGGCTAATTACTTTACAATATTGTATTGGTTTTGCCATACATCAACATGAATCTGCCACGGGTGTACATGTGTTCCCAATCCTGAACTCCCCTCCCACCTCCCTCCCCTGTTGCTCTATTTTTTTCCTAGGCTGTCCTAGATACTCTGATAAACTACTACTCACTAAGGCGTCAAAGGACAATAATAGCTTCATGTGAGTGTCAGCAAACATTTTATGGAAAGGGCTAGATAGTAAATATTTTGGTTTTGAGGGCCATCTGGTCCCCATGAAACTCCTCAGCTCTGCTGTTGTAGTGCAAAAGCTGCCATGAGATAATACGTAAATGAATGAGTGTACTGTATGCCAAAAACTTTATTTATGGGCACTAAAATTTGAATTTCATGTAATTTTCATGTGCCACAAAATATTATTCATCTTTTGATTTTTTTCAACCATTTAAGATGTGCTACCATTTTGTAGCTCACCATTTCACAAAATCAGATCAACTAGATTTGGTGAATCCTGGCTTAATAGTGACATTTGGCATTTGCAATTTAAGTGGGGATTATTCTGTTAAAGAAGAAAACCACAGGATCTAAACGGTATCACTAGGCTAAGGCCCCATGATATCAAACCTAGATTTAATACTTGACCTAACTGCAGTTCCAACCTTGTCAAGAAATGCAGTCTTAATCGGGCAGTCTGGAATTTTATTCTCAGCACTATACTCTGTCATGTGAGATCTCTCCATCCCCCATAGGAAGAAGCAAACTTCATGGCAGACTCTTGTCCTTTCCCCCAAGAAAGTGGGCTGGTCTGAAACTATTCTCTCTTTTTTCTGCTAATAGCGTCCTTGTTCCACCCTCCTCTATTCAAAACCTTCCATTTTGTACAACTTGGAGCATCTGTCTAGGTACTAGATGAGATGCTGTTTGATTCATGAATTATTGAATAAAGCCAATTAGATTTTCACATTTACTTGGTGGCATTCTGTTTTTCAACAGATTTGATGGCAGTAGTGGGACTGAAGCAAACTTTCGACGGCAGGAAACACAGGCATGGTGCCCCATGAACGCTTTCAAGCTCACCGTCTTTCTCACCATTTAGGAGGGCCATTGGTAAGTTCCTCTCAGTCTGAGCTCCATTCAATTTGCTCTCACACTCCCAGTATAATTGGCTTTCCTTTATAAGGCAGGTCAGTTTGAGCTGGTAAATGATTCTGCCTGGAGCCAATAGAGCTGGCAGATGACTCTGCCTGGAGCCAAGCCCTTAGCCTTTCAGACTACAATTTTCAGATTTTCGAGTGGAAAACCCCAGCCCTTGATTCTGTTCCCAGATTTCACAGTGGGAACGGATGAAGGTTTAGTGTGCGATTCCACATTTGCTTGGAATTCTTCTCCAAATTCTGTGTTGGGAACTGTTGGTGGCAGTTGCAGTTCTCCATTTTGTTTGGAATCAATCCTCGATGCCTCAGTCCTTGGGGTCTGCTGGTTCAGTCCTTTCCCCTAGCCTCCAGGGGAATTAATTGTTGGTGTTGCATACAGGGCCTTCTTGTAGCCAGGATGCAGAATCATCTCTTGGTTAGGGCCTGTATGCTAATATGAACATGTTTGTCTTCTTTTGTATTGATTGTGTAGATAAAGGCTAGTTGCTAATGAGTTCCTTTATACCCAAAACTTGAGTGTGCCACCTTCTGGCATACTTCTTATTTTATATCTGAGAACTGTGATTCCAGAAGCTGTAGATATTTTCAAAAGTGGCAAAATCTTGCTAAGCTTGTTTTGTGTCCTGAGAGCTGGGCTCAGTAGCCATCAGGTTGGGGGTTCCAAAATACGACCAAATGGAAATGTGGGTTATGCTCCATTTGTGACTAGAGATAGCTGGATAGAAATGTGGGCTATCCTCCATGTGTCGCCAGGGATCTACCAGATTGCTGTCAACTCTCAGAGGAATTACAATGGCTGTTATGAGGGATAGACAGATCATTTAAAAACCCTACATAAAAGCTAGGGCTCCCAAATCATACAAACAGAACGGGATATCTATTTTGATGGGTATGCAGAAGTCTTCAAAAATTTTTGAAATTCCAAAATAGCTTCCTCGAAAGACTTATTGCAAAACCTGTGACAAAATTAAAGACATAAGTGGTACCTAAAACAAAAGCTACATCCCAATTCTTCAAGGAATTGGAAACAATTGTTTATATGTTGCAAATCACTGCAGGACCCTTTTTTCTTTTGTTGTGTCAACCCCCAAACCTCACCTATTCCTCTCAAAATGCTTTAAAAAATTAGGACATTGGACACAGACTTGTCCTGTGCTTAATCTGTGCCTTTGTGACGTAAATTTCCTACCCCTATCTTCTTTAGGACCAAAGATCCATTCTTTGAAATGCAAACTTAATAGAGAGTTTCTCACCAGAAGAAATAAATGAGACAAAAAGGGAGAGAGAGACAAAAACAGAGAGAACATGTATTTGGAAACTGGGCTATAAGCTTTCTGCAGCTATATGTTTGTGTGTTTACATTATATGTATGTTGCAGATTATGTTTCCCTACCTTTGGGGGGTATCACCAAAATTATCTGTAAAAGAGAGCCATTTAGTTGATTTGAAGGCAAGTGCTTGTATGAATTGGTCATTCTGAAGTTCTCAGAAATATAACAGAAACTCAAATATTTTTCAAGTTCACATGATTTGGGATAATCTTCAGCAAATAAAAGCTATTTTAAGTTGATTGGTTTAATTTAAACAAATCTGTCTTTAAAGTTAACAACAGTGACTATAATACAGATAACTTATTCTACCCAGGTTTACTAGTCAAATTCATGTTTCTTGGTCACAAAATTTGTCAGCAAAAATTAAAATAACTCAGGACAATGGCTGATTTTGTCATGAAGTTTTTGGTGGTTGATTTAGACATAATTGATGGCAGCAAACGAGTTGAAGTGAAAGTGAAAGTTGCTCAGTTGTGTCTGACTCTTTGCAACACCATGGACTATATAGTCCATGGAATTCTCCAGACCAGAATACTGGAGAATCCCCTTTCCCTTCTCCAAGGAACTTCCTGACCCAGGAATCAGACCCAGGTCTCCTGCATTGCAGGTGAATTCTTTACCAGCTGAGCCACCAGAGAAGCCCAGCAAATAAGTTATATAAGTGCAAATAGGATAAGAATTTATACATCAATTTTTTAGCAACAGTTATATTTTATTGTATACGTACTTAAGAATAGCCTCCAAAATCTTTTTGGTATCTTGAAACTTGAATTTTATTAAGTTAAATTATAGAAATTTGTTAAATATCTAGGTCATTTAAAATAAGAGAGTCATGAAATATTACTGAACATGTTTATCTACTTTTGGCTTCCGATTGCAAAGAAATTCAAGATAAATTTGGTTCTATTAGTAAACATGTTCTGTATCACACTGAAAGACTGTACCATGAAGAAAGACATGTTTCTAGAAATTATGAAATATATTTGTAAATTTGCCAATCTAAAATAAAATGCTTGTCTGACATGTGGTTTACAATCACTTACGTCTTTAGTTTTCACTAAAAATTAAGATTTCTAAGGGTTAAGAATTCTAATCAATATATGTAAAGTTGTTAGTAATAATAAGGAACACAATTTTGCATGCAAGGAAAGTAGGATGTGTTTCTTGGTTAAGAAAAGATATGAGGTATGGAAATGCATACCTGTTAAGGGAAGTGAAAGTAATTTTGCCTAAACTAGAACTTCTGGTTATGAAAGACGAACTAAATGCATACAAAAAGTTGAAGAGAAAGAGAAAAATCAGGAATTTTACCTTTTATAATCAATCAAGCTGGCTAAAATTGAATTGATATTATATGGATTTTAAAATATGCTTTAATATTTACTTAAAACTAAAACTTGGTTTTCTTTCATCCGCTAAAGTGAAAAAGGAGATTCTCTTTCCACATGCACTAAAAACCTCACTGACTGCTGAATTGAGCAGATAAAGGCAGAGAATAAATCCATCTCCTGGTTAGGAGTAAATACAAATGAGATATAATAATAAATCTCTCCTTAACTCTTGGAGACATTGTAGATTCTGTTGCAAAAGCACTAGCTGCCCAGCAAAGATCCTTAGACTCTCTGGTCAAGATCATTCTTGATAATAGAATAGGCTTTTGTCCTATTTTATTCAAATAGCTGAGCAAATTGTCTGCACTATATCTGGATTGACACTTCAGGGAAGTTGAAACTCAGTTACATAAAATTACTGAACAAACCACTTGGCTTAAAAGGGTGACTGCTTCAGTGGGGTCTTTCTTTGATTGGTTTGGGTCTTGGGGACCATGGCTCTAAAGTGTACTCCAAACATTGTGAATTATCCTGCTTATTATAATCATAGTAATACCCTGAGTGTGTTTTATTTTCCTGAAAGTCTTAAATGCGTGTTTGCAGTTGCTAACCACCAAGCAAATGATCTCCCTAAGACTAGAACATCAGAAAAAGGAAAATAAGGAGACTGATCAACTTAAGGATTATGAACCTAGAACCATGGCCTGTGAATGTCACAGGGATTAAGCAAAGACATCATGAGCTATGGATACCACACCAAGGATCAACAAGGCCGTGAGAACTGCAGAGCAATAGGTGAGAGTGGTATTTATACCTGAACTTTTGATCTCTCAGACTGAGCATTTGGCCAAAAAGGGGGAATTATTAAAGGGAAAACCCCAGGCTCAAAAGGGCACTGCTTGTGCTAAAGCCCCGATACCAAACCTAGATTAATACTTGACCTGACTGAGGTTTTGACCTTCTCCAGGCATGTAATCCTTTCTTTCTTCCTTTTTCTTTATTCCTTCTTTCCTTTCTTCCTCCCTCCCTCTCTCCCTCTCTCTTTATTTCTTCTGAAGTATAGTTGATTTACAATATTATATTAGTTTCAGGTGCACAACATATATACAGGGATATAACCTTAACTGGCCAACCTGGAATTTTCTGATCAGCACTAGT
Source organism: Oryx dammah (assembly GCF_014754425.2). Taxonomy (NCBI): domain Eukaryota; kingdom Metazoa; phylum Chordata; class Mammalia; order Artiodactyla; family Bovidae; genus Oryx; species Oryx dammah. The sequence goes on along the minus strand of NW_024070186.1, from coordinate 28,811,968 downwards.
GATTTGCCAGAGGGACCCTTTTCATCCCCCAAAGGAAGAAGAGAGAATCTGAATAATAGACCGTTGCCTTTCCCCCCAAAGAAGGTGACCTGGCCTGAAACAATTCTTTCTTTTCATGTGCTCATAACTTCCTCACCCCTCCCTCCTTCTATAAAAATTCTCCATTTTGTGTGACCTCTGAGAACAGTAGTTGAGGTGCTGCCTGACACATAAACTGTTGGATAAAACAACTAGATCTTCATATTTACTACATGCAGTTTTGTCTTTTGACAATCTTTTAGAACAAAAAGTGGAATTCCCCATAGTGGAATGTTGGACCGCCTGGCAGGACAATGAAGGAGAGAACAGAAGGCAAGGAGCTGTCCTTTTCTGTCTTTCTGGAAATGCCCTCTTGCATCAGCCTGCAACAAGGCTGACATCACCATAAATCCTCCAATGGACATATCTCCAACTTCCGAACCCTATCTATTTCTGTTTCTCTCAGCAAATCTGGGTACCTTTGTGAGCTTATCATTTTATGATTCAAAATCAATGCCTCTCAACTGGTAAAATCTAAGTCAGCTCTTTGCTATGCCTGATCAATAACTGATTTGACTTTTGCAAGGCAGAGGGTGAAGCCAGCTGACCCCTGGGACCCAGGTATTTTTATACATGGCAGGGTGGCAGGGAAGTGGACAGCTGCAGAGGGGACAGAATATATACTTGACAAGGCTTAGCAGGCATCTTTTCTACCCTAGACATGCCTGACTTGCAGCCTTGTCCCTCTGCCTATGGAGTCTCATGGGATTTGCCTGAAAATCGAACCTCCTTTGCTGCTCAGTACTTTGAATTGGTTTTGGAATAAAGGCATGACTTTAGATATTTTTCTAGAAGTGTTCCACTTAGTTACTTAGGAATAATAATCTTTTCAGGTGGTCTCCCTGCCCCAATTTCTGCATCCCAGCTACCATCTGTATGGTCACCAAGCAGTGCTTCTGCTTCAGTATCCCCTTCATCATGTCTGGTGGAGTCTCTACGCTTCTCATTGCCCTTGGAGTAACATAGGAGGTCCCCCTCTGGATCTGGTCCCAACTGGCCTGTCCAGTCTTCTCCCCCATGCCCAGGCCATATCATGCTCTCCCCCACCTTCCTGACACCTGACCCCTAGTCTTGAACACTCTCTTCTCTGTGCTGAAACTATTATCCTTCAAGATCTACCCCAGGTACATCTCCCCCATGGCCTCTGCAAAGTTAAGTGCCTCTCCTTTATGTCCCCAGTGCTCCCTCCAGCAGAACCTCTTATTGCCTTCTATACTATGAATCCTAGTAGGTCTCTTTCCTCTATGTCCCCAGCCTTCAGCACACCATGGACCTTCAATAAAGGGGGACTGGATCATGGACAAAGCAAGAGAGTTCCAGAAAAACATCTATTTCTGCTTTATTGACTATGCCAAAGCCTTTGACTGTGTGGATCACAATCAACTGTGGAAAATTCTGAAAGAGATGGGAATACCAGACCACCTGACCTGCCTCTTGAGAAATCTATATGCAGGTCAGGAAGCAACAGTTAGAATTGGACATGGAACAACAGACTGGTTCCAAATAGGAAAAGGAGTCCGTCAAGGCTGTATATTGTTACCCTGCTTATTTAACTTCTATCCAGAGTACATCATGAGAAACGCCGGACTGGAAGAAACACAAGCTGGAATCAAGATTGCTAGGAGAAATATCAATCACCTCAGATATGCAGATGACACCACCCTTATGGCAGAAAGTGAAGAGGAACTAAAAAGCCTCTTGATGAAAGTGAAGTAGAAGAGTGAAAAAGTTGGCTTAAAGCTCAACATTCAGAAAACGAAGATCATGGCATCCAGTCCCATCACTTCATGGGAAATAGATGGGGAAACAGTGTCAGACTTTGTTTTTTGGGGCTCCAAAATCACTGCAGATGGTGACTGCAGCCATGAAATTGAAAGACGCTTACTCCTTGGAAGAAAAGTTGTGACCAACCTAGATAGCATATTCAAAAGCAGAGACATTACTTTGCCAACTAAGGTCCGTCTAGTAAAGGCTATGGTTTTTCCTGTGGTCATGTATAGATGTGAGAGTTGGACTATGAAGAAGGCTGAGCAATGAAGAATTGATGCGTTTGAACTGTGGTGTTGGAGAAGACTCTTGAGGGTCCCTTGGACTGCAAGGAGGTCCAACCAGTCCATTCTGAAGGAGATCAGTCCTGGGTGTTCTTTGGAAGGAATGATGCTAAAGCTGAAACTCCAGTACTTTGGCTACCTCATGCGAAGAGTTTACTCATTGGAAAAGACTGTGATGTTGGGAGGGATTGGGGGCAGGAGGAGAACGGGACGACAGAGGATGAGATGGCTGGATGGCATCACAGACTCGATGGATGTGAGTCTGAGTGAACTCCGGGAGTTGGTGATGAACAGGGAGGCCTGGTGTGCTGCGATTCATGGGGTTGTAAAGAGTCGGACACGACTGAGCAACTAAACTGAACTGAACTGAACTGAATTCATTCCAGAATATCTCCCACTGTGCCATGTGTGTGTCAATTTCAGTTGTCTCACAATGCAAATAACACGTATGGATGTGAGAGTTGGACTGTGAAGAAAGCTGAGCACTGAAGAATTGATGCTTTTGAACTGTGGTGTTGGAGAAGACTCTTGAGGGTCCCTTGGACTGCAGGGAGATCCAACCAGTCCATTCTAAAGGAGATCAGCCCTGGGTGTTCATTGGAAGGACTGATGCTAAAGCTCAAACTCCAATACTTTGGCCACCTCGTGTGAAGAGTTGACTCATTGGAAAAGACTCTAATGCTGGGAGGGACTGGGGGCAGGAGGAGAAGGGGACGACAGAGGAGGAGATGGCTGGATGGCATCAACGACTCGATGGACATGAGTTTGGGTGAATTCTGGGAGTTGGTGATGGACAGCGAGGCCTGGCGTACTGCGATTCATGGGGTCGCAAAGAGTCAGACATGACTGAGTGACTGAACTGAATTCAACTGAAGGGAAAATTAGTCTCGTCCAACAGCTTTCAGGCTGCTATCTTTTCAACATAAAAATCTTAGACAACCTCTAGGTGTTTGGTAATATTTTCTGCCTGACCATCTGACTCCAAGTGAAAGCCATGGACCAGGAACATCCAGGTCTACCCCAGACTTACTGAGTCAGAATCTGGATTGTGCCCAGCCCCAGGTGCTCATGTGCACACAGACGTGAGAAGCACTTCTCTAAAAGACATGCAAAAAAAATAAATAAATAAAAATAAAAGACATGCATCTCCTTCCTAACGAAAACCTGATTTGTGGAATGGTAGAAACACCTTGACAGTTTGACGCACCTGTAGAATTAGTCAATCTCAAAAGAACAGAGAAGAGGTGGCCATTACATGGTTGCACCTCCTTTTCTTTCTGTATTAGATAGGACAGCTTACTGTGAAGGTCAAAGGAGCCAGAATTGGGCCCAAGGGAGAAGCTCTAGGAACTGCCAGCGCTGGGTGAACTGATACTGGGCGAGGTGTAATTGGCTGCCGTGGGATGGTGCTCAGGCATGAAGTAGGCAAATTCTTGGGGGGGCTGGAGTCTGGAAAGCTGATTTGATGTGGGAACTTTAGACACAAAATGGCTGGATGTCTGGTCGGCAACATGCCTGGGAAGAAAGGGTGAAGGCTTAGAAGGGAAGTGTACAACGGTTCTCTTCAGAGGGGAGCTGTTTTGCATAAAGTGAAAAAATGAAAATGTTAGTTGCTTAGTTGTGTCTGACTCTTCGTGACCCCATGGACTGCAGGCTCCTCTGTCCATGGGATTCTCCAGGCAAGAATGCTGGAGTGGGTTGCCATTCCCTTCTCCAGGGGATCTTTCCAACCCAGGGATTAAACTTGAGTCTCCTGCATGGCAGGCAGATAGATTCTTTACTGTCTGAGCCATCAGGAAAGCCACAGTTTTGCATAAAGGGGACAATAACAGACTGAACTTTGGGTCTCAGCTGGCAGGAGCAAGTAATAAATACAAAATCTGACTTGCAACAATAAAAAGGAAAATGTCCTAAGTAAGTGCTGTGTGGATGATACTTTTGGCTTAAAACGGAGAGAGACATGGGACAAGGGATTATAAAGAACAATAAAGGGAGGGATAGAGAAGGGATATGGGGCTTCACTGGTGGCCTAGTGGTTAAGAATCTGCCTGCTGGTGCAGGGTACATGGGTTTGATCCCTGGTCCAGGAAGATCCCACGTGCAGTGGAGCAACTGAGCCTGAAAGCCGCAACTGAAGTCTACGTCCCTAGAGCCTGTGCTCCGCAACAAGAGAAGCCACCGCAATGAGAAGTCCAAGCACTGCAACAAACAGTAGCCCCCCAGTCTCCACAACGAGAGAAAACCTCTGCACAGCCATGAAGACCCAGCATGACCAAAAATAAATAAATCGTTAACAATAAAAAGGAAGAGATGATAGTCCATCACATAATGTGGAAGTTAAACAAACAAAACCCTCAACCAGCAACTGAACTGCAAATGCTCCTCAGGACACAGTCTGTGGCTCCTATAAGGGGAGGTCAGCAGCACCTTCTCAATGTCTGTTGCTGTTACTGCCCCCATCACCCTGAGAGCCTCTGAGGGCACTGCGTCCTCTGTGGTGCTCTGGCCCATGGATAGATGCAGATTCTTCCGGAAGTCCTCAGGAGTGGGCACGTACAACTGCTTGGCAGAAGGGAAAGAGACCCTAAGAAGACTGCAAGTCCAGATGCTTGGCATGAAAGGCACAAGCTCGTCTACAGTGCACGTGTGGCAGGCACATTGTTTTCCTGGTTCCTATTAGAATCATTCATCTCCATGAATAAGAGCTGCTATCAGTCCCCTATGCATTCTCGGAGCTCAGACAAAGCACAGAGATTTAGTTTTCTCTTCCACCTGCACTAGTCTAAGTGATGCTTTGAGGACTCTCTTTTTCCCTGGATAGCTGAGAAATGGGAGCAACACAACCTCAGGCAAATCTCCACCTATCCCTGCAGAGTGAGCTGACCCCTAACAGCTTTTCAAAATTACAATCTCAGAATACAGCAGAAAAGACAAAACATAAGAGTAAGACACATGCCCCTGGTATCCTAGGGTCATTTTTGGATGCCAAGCCTTCCTCCCTTGCTGTCAACTGAGCCTTTGATAAGTCTTGCTCTGCCACTGGTGAGTGATGGTGGTAAGCAAGTTTACATTTAGGTGATGGCTGGAAAATCCAGTGAGTGTCTGTGGGAAGTCCCACAGACAGAACCCATATCATTTCTGGGAAGACAAGATTCACCCACAGAAGAAAGTCAGAGAATGGAAACTGTAGCCCAAGCAGATGATGCCGCAGCCAGTCTAAAAGGTAGGTGGCAGCAAAGCCAACAGTGGGAGGTCCTTCATATACAGCTGGGTAAGGCCAGCATCACCTGGGGAAAGCTGCAGCACTACATTCCCAGAAGGGGTTATGGTGACGGATAAATGGTCCAGTGCCCTAGGGCATCACTGGGCTCGGAGAGGAAGGGAGGGCTCTAACTGTGAGCAGGTCCCTGGGTTGCCCAGGATAGCTCCTGGGGAGATGCAAAGTACAGCAAGGCTTTAAGGGCTGATTGGGAGAGAGTGGTCCAGGGGAGACAGAGGGCTCTGAGCATGATGGATTGCTTTCACTATGCTGCAGTCCCCTCCTGCCTGGAGGGAAATGACTTAGAACAGGTACAAGAATTTGAACTGCCAAATACAAATAGCTGTGAAAAGAAGAGAGGCGAAAAGCAAAGGAGAAAAAGAAAGATATAAGCCTCTGAATGCAGAATTCCAAAGAATAGCAAGAAGAGATAAGAAAGCCTTCTTCAGCGATCAATGCAAAGAAATAGAGGAAAAGAACAGAATGGGAAAGACTAGAGATCTCTTCAAGAAAATTAGAGATACCAAGGGAACATTTCATGCAAAGATGGGCTCAATAAAGGACAGAAATGGTATGGACCTAATAGAAGCAGAAGATATTAAGAAGAGGTGGCAAGAATACACAGAAGAACTGTACAGAAAAGATCTTCACGACCCAGATAATCACGATGGTGTGATCACTCATCTAGAGCCAGACATCCTGGAATGTGAAGTCAAGTGGGCCTTAGAAAGCATCACTACGAACAAAGCTAGTGGAGGTGATGGCATTCCAGTTGAGCTATATCAAATCCTGAAAGATGATGCTGTGAAAGTGTTGCACTCAATATGTCAGCACATTTGGAAAACTCAGCAGTGGCCACAGGACTGGAAAAGGTCAGTTTTCATTCCAATCCCAAAGAAAGGCAATGCTAGAGAATGCTCAAACTACTGCACAATTGCCCTCATCTCACACGCTAGTAAAGTAATGCTCAAAATTCTCCAAGTCAGGCTTCAGCAATACATGAACCGTGAACTTCCTGATGTTCAAGCTGGTTTTAGAAAAGGCAGAGGAACCAGAGATCAAATTGCCAACATCCGCTGGATCATGGAAAAAGCAAGAGAGTTCCAGAAAAATATCTATTTCTGCTTTATTGACTATGCCAAAGCCTCTGACTGTGTGGATCACAATCAACTGTGGAAAATTCTGAAGAGATGGGAATACCAGACCACCTGACCTGCCTCTTGAGAAACCTGTATGCAGGTCAGGAAGCAACAGTTAGAACTGGACATGGAACAACAGACTGGTTCCAAATAGGAAAAGGAGTATGTCAAGGCTGTATATTGTTACCCTGCTTATTTAACTTCTATGCAGAGTACATCATGAGAAACGCTGGACTGGAAGAAACACAAGCTGGAATCAAGATTGCTAGGAGAAATATCAATCACCTCAGATATGCAGATGACACCACCCTTATGGCAGAAAGTGAAGAGGAACTAAAAAGCCTCTTGATGAAAGTAAAAGAGGAGAGTGAAAAAGTTGGCTTAAAGCTCAACATTCAGAAAATGAAGATCATGGCATCCGGTCCCATCACTTCATGGGAAATAGATAGTGGAAACAGTGTCAGACTTTATTTTTGGGGGCTCCAAAAGCACTACAGATGGTGACTGCAGCCATGAAATTAAAAGACGCTTACTCCTTGGAAGAAAAGTTATGACCAACTAGATAGCATATTCAAAAGCAGAGACATTACTTTGCCAACTAAGGTCTTTCTAGTCAAGGCTATGGTTTTTCCTGTGGTCATGTATGGATGTGAGAGTTGGACTGTAAAGAAAGCTGAGCACTGAAGAATTGATGCTTTTGAACTGTGGTGTTGCAGAAGACCCTTGAGAGTCCCTTGGACTGCAAGGAGATCCAACCAGTTCATTCTGAAGGAGATCAGCTCTGGGATTTCTTTGGAAGGAATGACGCTAACTCTGAAACTCCAGTACTTTGGCCACCTCATGTGAAGAGTTGACTCATTGGAAAAGACTCTGATGCTGGGAGGGTTTGGGGGCAGGAGGAGAACGGGACGACAGAGGATGAGATGGCTGGATGGCATCACTGACCCGATGGACGTGAATCTGAGTGAACCCCGGGAGTTGGTGATGGACAGGGAGGCCTGGCGTGCTGCGATTCATGGGGTCGCAAAGAGTCGGACATGACTGAGTGACTGAACTGAACTGAAATTGTGTTTGCTTGGTGGCTCTTGCTGCTTTCCAGAAGCCAGTCCAGGGAGGAGCCTGTTCTACTGGGCAGTTACGCCTGGCACATATCTGCAAATCCCTCACTCAGAACTGGGTCCCAGGGGCTTGGGGATTATCACAGCTCCTCACCCTGGCATCCAAAACCTTGACTGTCAACCCTCCCCTTCCCCTGATCTCTCTAAACTCACTCCCCATTTCTCCCTAGTTCCTACCCACTCCAGAAGCCAGACTGGCTTCCTGATACTGCTCATTGTGCCCTGAATAGCCTCCCAGAGTGCAGCCTTCACCCCTACACCTGCTTTAGGAAGATCCAGCCCTCTCCCCTAGGAACTGAAGGCCTCCCCCAGTGAGGGGACAGCCTGCTTCATCTGCGATCAGTAAAACAAAACAAAACCAACCCAGTAAAACACGGCTCACTCCAGTTTGCTCTACAAAGCTGGGAGAAGGGGCTAGACAGGAGACATATCTGGGACTAGTGGTGATGCTCTTCCCTGGAGAAAGGAGCACTTCCAGTTCCCAGGCAGTCCTAGCCAGTAGAAGAGAGAACTGGCCCCAAGTGGAGGGTAGAGTTTGCCCCCATGGAGGAGTAAAGTGGGCCAGTACGGTGGAAGGAGGGAAGATTCTGCTCTCGGTCTGGGAGCTGTGATAGGAATTCCAGGAAAGCATTTTGATTTTGACCACTGCCACACATATCAGAGAACCAGGAGCGCCTGTCTGTGATTGTTAGCCTGCTGGGGTGATGGCTGGGGAGACAGACTTAATGCTGTCTACAGCAAGTAAGCTTGAGGGAAGAGGGGAGTGATGCAGAATCATCATCAGCCACCCACAGCTGGCAGACTCGGGCAGGGAGCCATCATCAAGTCTTGGTCCTAATGTTACACCTGTTTACATCACTTTGCGGGGCATGGTGAACTGATACAGGGAGGTGCTGCTTCCTTCTTGCCTTTGTTCCACACAAAGTCACATTTTCTATCATTCATTTGTCCGCTCGACACTTGCCAATCACCTGTCTTGTGTCTGGCCCTGTGCTGGGCGCTGCAGACACACCAACAATTGGACAGCATCCTTGCCTTCTTGGCTTCGTTGTCAAGAGTGGAAAATAGCCTTGTGCCCCAAGGTAGGGGCCCCACGCATTTTTCATATACAGAACAAACATTATCTACATGTTTTACTTTTCATACATTGAACACTGAAATAAGTACAAACTCTGTTTGGAAATTACATTTAAATTTAAGTACAAAAATGTGATTCCAAATCTGTAGGTATCTCATTTATCAAAGACAAAACAGATTGAGATCATTCTCCAGATATGGCTTTGGGTTTTGCTTTCCTCACTTAAAATCCCATTGGGAACGTGGTCCAGGCTTAGAAAGCTTTTATATTCTCTCTAGGCTTTCTTTTCAAAAGCAAGACTTTCACTGGGGCCAGTTATTACATGTCAAAACAAAACAAGGCAAATTCTTTACTCAAATAGCTTTCCATTCACTCATTCATTCATTCAAGGCCTATTTCTTGAGCACCTACCACTGGGGCCAGACATGTGTTAAACCTGAGAAATTCTACTGTGAACAGGAGCGACAGAATCCTGTCCTCAGGATCCTAATGGTCTAGTGAATTATACTCAACCAGAACTCAGGCCTCCCGAGGTTGGGAATACAGTTTCCCACTCTAGTTTCTACTCTTTTCTCTGCCTCTGGCTTGATCCTAAGTAGATGGACACTGAGATGACCCACCATGCTCTTTACATTTCATATATCTCACCTGTGTCTCCTCTTACTCAGCATTTCATCTTTTCCACTTTGTTCAAAAAGGCTGCCCTTGTGGCTCAGTGGCAAAGAATCCGCCTGCCAATGCAGGAGACATGGGGGTTTGATCTCTGGGTCAGGAAGACCCCCTGGAGAAGGAAATGGCCACCCAATCGAGTATTCTTGCCTGGGAAACCCTACAGAGAGAAGAGCCTGGTGGGCAACAGTCTGCTGCTGCTGCTAAGTCGTTTCAGTCGTGTCCAACTCTGTGACCTCATAGACGGCAGCCCACCAGGCTCCCTTGTCCCCGGGATTCTCCAGGCAAGAGCCCTGGAGTGGGTTGCCATTGCCTTCTCCAATGCATGAAAATGAAAAGTGAAAGTGAAGTCGCTCCGTCATGTCTGACTCTTCGCGACCCCATGGACTGCAGCCTACCAGGCTCCTCTGCCCATGGGATTTTCCAGGCAAGAGTACTGGAGTGGGGTGCCATCGCCTTCTCTGGGGCTACAGTCTGTGTGGGGTTGCAAAAGAGTCGGACACGAGTGAGTGATAAAAAGCAACAAACTTTGTTCAAGAGCTAATGATTCTGGCTTTCTCCAAGGGTGGATTTAATTAACCCTCCCTTCTTTCTAGCTTCAAGATTAAGGGAGACAAAAGTTGTGCAGGGTACAATCTGAGGTCCTGCCAGTCTGGCCAGCTGAACTGGATTAGGACTGAATGCCTGACTAAAAGGCAGCCATTCAAAGTCTGACCAGTGGTCTGGCATCAGCCTGCCTGATAGGGATATGAATGAAAAACACAGCTAATCACACCCTTTCTGTTGTTGTTATGTTACCAGGTCATGTCTGACTCTTTGCGACCCCATGGACTGCAGCACACCAGACTTCCGTGTCCTTCATCATCTGCCAGAGCTTGCTCAAACTCATGTCTACTGAGTCAGTGATGCCATCCAACCATCTCATCCTCTGTTGTCCCCTTCTCCTCTTGCCCTCAATCTTTCCCAGCATCAGGGTCTTTCCCAGCAAGTCAGCTCTTTGCATCAGGTGGCCAAAGGATTGGAGCTTCAGTTTCAGCATCAGTCCTTCCAATGAATATTCATGGTTGCTGTCCTTTAGGATTGACTGGTTTGATCTTCTTGGAGTTCAAGGGACTTTCAGAGTCTTCTCTAGCACCACAGTTCAAAAGCATCAGTTCTTCAGTGCTCAGCCTCAGTGCAACTCTCACATCCATACACGATTACTGGAAAAACCATAGTTTGACTATATGAATCTTTGTTGGCAAAGTGCTTTATAATGTGTTGTCTAGGTTTGTCATAGCTTTTCTACCAAGGAGCAAGCATCTTTTAATTTCATGGCTGCAGGCACTGTCCTTAGTGATTTTGTAGCCTAAGAACATAAAATCTGCCACTGTTTCCATTTTCCCCCATCAATTTGCCATCAAGTGATGGGACTAGTCCATTCTCTTAGAAAAACTCTATTAACCTTTGACCTGCTTTGTTTTGTATGCCAAGGCCAAGTTTGTCTGTTACTCCAGGTTATCTCTTGACTTCCCACTTTTGCATCCCAGTCCCCTATAATGAAAAGGACATCTATTTGGGGTGTTATTTCTAGAAGGTCTTATAGGTCTTCATAAAACCATTGGACTTCAGCTTCTTCAGTATTACTGGTTGGGGCATAGACTTAGATTACTGTGATACTGAATGGTTTGCCTTGGAAATGAAGAGATCATTCTGTCATTTTTGAGACTGCATCCAAGTACTGCATTTCAGACTCTTTTGTTGACTATGAAGGCTACTCCATTTCTTCTATGGGATTCTTGCCCACAGTAGTAGATATAATGGTCATCTAGTTAAATTCACCCATTCCAGTTCATTTTAGTTCACTGATTCCTAAAATATTGATGTTCACTCTTGTGGTCCTGTTTGACCACTTCCAATTTGCCTTGATTCATGGACCTTACATTCCAGGTTCCTATGCAGTACTGCTCTTTAGAGCATTAGACATTACTTCTATCACCAGTCACATCCACAACTGGGTGTTGTTTTTGCTTTGGCTCTGTCTCCATTCTTTCAGGAGTTATTTCTCCACTGATCTCTCATAGCATATTGGGCACCTACCAACCTGGGGAGTTCCTCTTTCAGTATGCTATCTACTGTGGGTAGAATAGTGACTGTGGCTCAGATCATGAACTCCTTATTGCAAAATTCAGACTTAAATTGAAGAAAGTAGGGAAAACCACTAGACCATTCAGGTATGACCTAAATCAAATCCCTTACGATTGCAGAGTGGAAGTGACAAATAGATTCAACAGATTAGATCTGATAGAGTGTGTGCCTGAAGAACTATGGACAGAGGTTCATGACATTGTATAGGAGGCAGTGATCAAGACCATCTCCAAGAAAAAGAAATGCAAAAAGGCAAAATGGTTGTTTGAGAAGGCCTTACAAATGGCTGAGAAAAGAAGAGAAGCTAAATGCAAAGGAGGAAACGAAAGATATATCCATTTGAATGCAGAGTTCCAAAGAATAGCAATAAGAGATAAGAAAGCCTTCCTCAGTGATCAGTGCAAAGAAATAGAGGAAAATAATAGAATGGGAAAGACTAGAGATCTCTTCAAGAAAATTAGAGATATCAAGGGAACATTTCATGAAGATATGGGCACAATAAAGGACAGAAATTGTACAGATCTAACAGAAACAGAAGATGTTAAGGAAAGGAGGCAAGAATACATAGAACTGTACAAAAAAGATCTTCATGACCCAGGTAACCACGATGGTGTGATCACTCACCTAGAGCCAGACATACTGGAATGTGAAGTCAAGTGGGCCTTAGGAAGCATCACTATGAACAAAACTAGAGGAGGTGATGGAATTCCAGTTGAGCTATTACAAATCCTAAGAGATGATGTTGTTAAAGTGCTGCACTCAATATGCCAGAAAATATGGAAAACACAGCAGTGGCCACAGGACTGGAAAAGGTCAGTTTTCATTCCAATCCCGAAGAAAGGCAATGCCAAAGAATGTTCAAATTAATGCACAATTGCACTCATCTCACATGCTAGTAAAGTAATGCTCAAAATTCTCCAAGCCAGGTTTCTATAGTACATGAATCGTGAACTTCTTGATGTTCAAGCTGGATTTTGAAAAGGCAGAGGAACCAGAGATCAAATTGCCAACATCCGTCTAATCATCAAAAAAGCAAAAGAGTTCCAGAAAAACATCTACTTCTGTTTTATTGACTACACCAAAGCCTTTGACTGTGTGCATCACAAAAAACTAGGGAAAATTCTTAAAGAGATAGGATTACCAGACCACCTCACCTTACTCCTGAGAAATCTGTATGCAGGTCAAGAAGCAACAGTTAGAACTGGACATGGAACAACAGATTGGTTCCAAATTGGGAAAGGAGTACGTCAAGGCTGTATATTGTCACCCTGCTTAATTCACTTATATGCAGAGTACATCCTGTGAAATGCCAGGCTGGATGAAGCACAAGCTGGAATCAAGATTGCTTGGAGAAATATCAATAACTTTAGATATGCAGATGACACTACCCTTATGGCAGAAAGTGAAGAGGAACTAAAGAGCCTCTTTTTTTGTTTCTTCTAAAGAGCCTCTTAATGAAAGTGAAGGAGGAGAGTGAAAAAGTTGGCTTAAAACTCAACATTCAGAAAACAAAGATCATGGCGTCCGGTCCCATCACTCCATGGCAAGTAGATGGGGAAATAATGGAAACAGTGTGATACGTTATATTCTTGGGCTCCAAAATCACTGCAGATGGTGACTGAAGCCATGAAATTAAAAGGCACTTGCTCCTTGGAAGAGAAGCTATGACAAACCTAGACAGCATATTAAAATGCAGAGCTATTACTTTACTGACAAAAGTCTGTCTAGTCAAAGCTATGGTTTTTCCAGTAGTCATGTACGTTTGTGAAAGTTGGACTCTAAAGAAAGCTGTGCACAGAAGAACTGATGCTTTTGAACTGTGGTGTTGGAGAAGACTCTTGAGTGTCCCTCGGACTACAAAGAGATCCAACCAGTCCATCCTAAAGGAGATCAGTCCTCAATATTCATTGGAACAACTGATAATGAAGCTGAAACTCCAATACTCTGGCCACCTGATGCGAAGAACTGACTCATTGCAAAAGACCCAATGTTGGGAAAGATTGAAAGTGGGAGGAGAAGGGGCTGACAGAGGATGAGATGGTTGGATGGCATCAGTGGCTTGATGGACGGTGATGTTTGAGTAAGCTCTGGGAGATGGTGATGGACAGGGAGGGCTAGCATGCTGCAGTCCATGGGGTTGCAAAGAGTCAGACACGACTGAGTGACTGAACTGACTAACTGATGGGACCGGGAAGCTGAACAATGAAAGATACAGAGAACATAGATAGAGAAAGAGGTAGTATGTAACAGGGACTTTAAAGACATATGAAGGGAAGGCAACAGACAAAGGCAGAGAAGTCCATGGAACACCATGAGTTATCAGCAAGCAGAAGCTGCAGCAGCAGCAGCAATCAAATGGCAGCACAGAGATGACTCCAGCATCCCTGCCCAGGCAGTAGAACTACTGATGTTACCACTAGAACTCTTGTTACTCCATACACTGTTCAGTCCTCTGTGAGCGCCTTCTCTGCACTGGCCTTCCCATCCTTATTTCTCCTTAGTTCATTGCTATATCTCCATCACCTAAGAGTAAGCTGAACCTTCTATCTTTGCATCCTAAAAGAGGTAAACAAAAATCCACATCCATCTAAGGCCATTGTGTCTCCACTGCCAGAGCCCATAGTTTCGATTCAGTTCAGTTCAATTGCTCAGTTGTGTCCGACTCTGTGACCCCATGAATCGCAGCACGCCAGGCCTCCCTGTCCATCACCAACTCCCGGAGTTCACTCAGACTCACGTCCATCGAGTCAGTGATGCCACCCAGCCATCTCATCCTCTGTCGTCCCCTTCTCCTCCTGCCCCCAATCCCTCCCAGCATCAGAGGCTTTTCCAATGAGTCAACTCTTCGCATGAGGTGGCCAAAGTACTGGAGCTTCAGCTTTAGCATCATTCCTTCCAAAGAAATCCCAGGGTTGATCTCCTTCAGAATGGACTGGCTGGATCTCCTTGCCAGTCCAAGGGACGCTCAAGAGTCTTCTGCAACACCACAGTTCAAAAGCATCAATTCTTCAGTGCTCCACCTTCTTCACAGTCCAACTCTCACATCATATGACTACTGGAAAAACAATAGCCTTGACTAGGCGGACCTTAGTCGGCAAAGTAATGTCTCTGCTTTTGAATATACTATCTAGGTTGGTCATAACCTTTCTTCCAAGGAGTAAGCGTCTTTTAATTTCATGGCTGCAGTCACCATCTTCAGTGATTTTGGAGCCCCCCAAAATAAAGTCTGACACTGTTTCCACTGTTTCCCCATCTATTTCCCATGAAGTGATGGGACCGGATGCCATGATCTTCGTTTTCTGAATGTTTAGAAACCTGCTAACGCAGAGGCTGTATTCTGGCTCTCCAACCTCTGCCTGTGTGCCCTCTGTGCAAGCCCAAGGAACACACAACCTTCCCTGGGTGCTGAGCAATGATCAAAACTTGAAACACACTAGCAGCGTGTAGGCTTTCCAGCACTTTCTCCTGAGCACTGTGGGATAATTACTATTGATTGGAAGATGTCATAAGACTTGAGAAAGGGCACCCTGGACAAACTGGGCACATGAGTTAGATGAGTTGCCTTGGACATTCTGAGCTGTACAATGTGGGTAATATATCACCCAGGAGTTGTGAGAACAAATAGGCTACTCCATTTCTCACAGCAAAGTGCCTGTGCTTTACAAACTCCTCTAGTGATACATTGTGATGATCAGAAGGCAGGTGCAGCCCCTCCGAGACACACAAGCTGCCTTCAGCCGACAAGACTGACAAGAGCAGGCCCACCTTGCCAGCCAGGCTTGCAAACTGGCTTCACGTCCACCTGCACCAGGGTGTCCTGCGCGGCGGGCTTCAGTCCACAGTCATAGGCGGTTACTAGGATCTCATACTGGTGCTGCTTGTCATAGCTCAGCTTCTCCGTGTTTCTGACGTTGCCTGAGGATACAGGGACATTGAAAATAATTTCAGATCAAGTGAACCACGCTGCAGTTCTTCAAAATCCCTTCTGCCCTCCTCCAGCCTTCACCAGAATAAAATGTCCCCTTTTCCTATCTCTTTATAAAAGCTAGCGCACGTAGGGAGCGTGGCTTCCACATGTGGCCTGCTTGAGCCTTAGTGGCAGAGTCCTAGGAACTGCTGGCTGGAGCCACTCCAGCTGTGGGACAGAACTGGCAGGGAATTCTGTGCACACGTCTGGAACCCAGCTGGTTGTATTAAGTGTGGGGTAGTCAGAATACCACCTTAAACTGCGCCCATGCGGCTATGTCCCCGATACAGGGTGTCGTATGCTCACGTTACAGGAAATCTCTGGGAAAAAGATGGAATTCAGAAACTTTTCAACATGTATTTATTTTTTAACATCTGGGCTCTTCGCCAGGAACATGCGCTGCCTCTTCTCACATTATTTTGCTACCAAATAGGAAGTAAAATCAATAAGAGAAGACGTGTGACCTCTCTTCTGAAAGCTACACAGAATAATAGATTCCTTGCCCCAGTGGCAAAGACATTTTTCTTCTCCAAGAGAGATCAGATATTGTTTCTGAGCCATTTGTGTGTTTTTGTTCCCATGGGTTAGATACAATGGTTCAGAAATATTTGACAATTAATGAGCAAACTTTTATTTGACTATTTTTGCTGAAATACAATTTTGGTTTCAAAAATGAATCAAGGCCTGATGTGCATTTAATTCTTTTAACTGTTTGATTCCCAGAGATTAAAGTCTTCCTTTCAGAAGAATAATTACATTCTGGCTTTTCTTTTCCAATGAAAATTAGAGTTGACAGCAAATGAGAACTCAAATGATATCATCATCCTTTGCTAGACGCAAAATCAAGAAGATAGAAATTAAAAAACAAATCAACAAGCAAATATACACAAACATGGAATCACTGACTCAGGTACACAATTTCTGTGTACCTTTGTTGAATCAAAAAAACAAAATTATTAAAGTATAGTTGATTTGTAATGTTGTGTTAATTTCTGCTGTACAGCAAAGTGACTCAGTTACACATACATATTCTTTTGCGTGTTCTTTTCCATTATGGCTTATCATAGGATATTGAATATAGTTCCCCATGCTATACACTAGGACCGTGTTGTTTATCTATCCTACATGTAAGGGTTTGTATCTGTTCATCCTGAACTCCAGTCCTTCCCTCCCCCACACCCCCTTCCCCTCGGCAACTACTAGTCTGTTCTCTATGACTGTGTGACTCAGGCATATATTTATTTCAGTCTCAGCTCGGGGCCCCACGCATGTGTGAAAGGGCTCAGTGTGGGGTTGGTAATATTCTCTGTGGCTTCTGTTAACAAACTAGTTCATGGTTATAGCTATCACAAGGGAATATTTCTGCCAGGTGGAAGCACTGTAATAGGATCATGAGAATATGCTTCAGCAACATCAAATTGAATTTTGAACAAAAAGTTTTAACTTTCTCTTTCTTTAAAGTTAAATGGCTCTCAAAAGATACACCTCGTAGAAGGGGAAGGCTCAGGGTTTACAGGCCGTGTGACATTCAGCAGACCAACACTATTGATTGTAGGAGAAAAATAAACACTCAAGACCGCAATCTTTGGCTCAATTTACCACAGCTCCACTTGAGTAAGAAGTCTTAATGAAACTGTCTGAGAAACTAACTCGCTTTCTCTACCACAACCAGTTTCACACAAGAGAGAATGGGTTTCAGAGGATAGGATTTGGAGCATTAGATAAACATGAGAGTATAATAATGTTGCCAATGGTTGAGGGGGAAAGGTTGTATTTGGCTAAGTCACACTTAAAAAAAATTTTTTTTAAAGATCACAAAAAACCATCCTTTTGCTTTTGTGACAATTGTTATTATTCTCCCAACTTGTTAATGATTTCTCCTAGTGTCATCTTCTCAGGAGACCTGAGTCCACAGCTACCCCATGTGAGCACTGATCTCTGTGCGTATTTCTCTGTTCCAAATGAACCTGGGAAGCTAACTCTCAAAGAACTATCAGTATCTACCATGTGTCACAGTGAAAGTATTTTTTGAAAACTCAGCTGGGGTGGTGGATTCAGTGAGACAAGCACACTGACCTACACCCTCCTTCTGCCGGAATTTAAATTGGAGCAGCCGTTTTGGAAAGCTACACAAGTTGGTCACTTTGCAACTGCTCATACCTTTTGGTCAAGCAATTTCACATCTAAAAACTTACTCCAGGAAAATGATACAAATTGCAAGCCAACAAATATGTTCATCTAAGCATTATTTATTATTAAAACATTGAAAAAGAATAAAGAAACTGGATGCCCAATCATCAGGAGACAAGCTAAGCCTGAATCTCTGCTTAGATGGACTGCTTTTCACAGTAAAGTATTAATTATTAACTGCTTTATGGATGGAGAAAATCCATGCAATTAAATGATAAATGAAAAAGGGAAAGTGTGGCCTTACTTTTGTTTCAAAACTTCATGGAAAAAATGCTGGCAAAATGTCAGTGGTAGTTCTCTTTGGTGGGATTACAAAAGTGACTTCATACTTTTCTAGGCTGCCCAGTTTCCCACCAGGGGCGTGCAGTTCCTCCTCTTCTATTCAGGTGGAAGGGAAGTATGTTCACATACCTGAAGATAAGTAGACTTGGGCTCACACCTCACTCTTAGGTAGCCAAGGGCCCTGACTCTCCAGGGCAGCCTATGGAGGGCTCAGTGGAGGCTGTGCGAAACCAACCACTGCTTGGAAGGTACGAAAGCCTGCTGAGTGGAGGCAGGTGTCCTGGTGAGCCCCGCACCTCCCTGTGCGGTCATCCCCAATCCTGGTTGAGTGCTTGCTCTGTGCCGACAGTCTGAGGAATGCCTTGTGAGATCCGCCCCCTCACACAGGCACAGTATTTATTTATTTGTCTATTTTGGCTGTGCTGGGTCTTCACCGTGGTGCTCGGGCTTTCTCTACTTGTGGCTGATGTGGGCTTCTCCAGTTGCGCTATGCAGGATTAGCTGCCCTACAACATGTGGGATCTTAGTTCCCTGACCAGGGATTGAACCTGTGTCTCCGGCACTGGAAGGCTGATTCTTTAAATAACTAGACCACCAGGGAAGTCCCTCAGGCACAGTATTTAATTCCCATTTTACAATGAAGATCTGATATCAAGTTTAAGTAATTCATCAAGGATCTCCTTCTTCCCCTCTCTCACAGTGGTGGGCAAAGGATTAAGATGAAACTGAGTATTTTTGAACTTAAATACCATTGTCATACATTCCTGTCAAATATCACTGAGGACAGTGATAATATCACTGGTGAAAAAGGTTTGGGATCAACATTCAGGGGACCTGGCTCCAGTCCCCATTCTGCCAGCTCTTTACTCTTTAGGAATCAGTTTTTCCATCAGTTCAATGAAAGTGAGGATCTAGGACCTATCAATCTGAGAGAGACTAGTCAAGTGCTAGAAGATACAGGGGGGCCGGAAGCCATCGGAAATGGATCCAGAATATCCCAAGAGGTGGCAATGCCACCAACTTGGTTACCTGCTCATAATTTCAGCTTGAAAATCCATGGGGAGTGAGTAACCTTCATGTCCGAGTCACCCAGGCAAGTATCTGATAATCATGGTGTCATGAGTGGAACACTCTCCATGCCGGGTACCCTGTTAACACCATCCACAGGCACCGCCTCTCCTCGAGGCCTCGCTGCTACTGCTGTGATCTCTCCTTGAGGCCTCGCTGCTACTGCCGTGATCTCTCAGGGGAGGAATTCAAGGGAAGGGAGGCTGAGGACCCCTGGTTGGAAGAGGTTGATTCTTGCGTTCAGACTGGTCAAATCACTTCCATGCAATGTCATCTATCCTCCCTGAGGCCTTGTTTCCTTTCTTTCCCCCACAAGCAAAGAATCTGGCAGGTGGGAGGGCCCCAGAGACATCTCCCTAAAGTCCTGGGGCCTGAATGAGTGGACCCCAACTCAGCAGTACTTTTTCCAATGTGCATGTGAAGAAATTCTTCAAGGAGCTGGGAAGGTCGCTCCTTGAAGAAATGATGGATAAGGGCCAACTGGAAAGCTCATTAGAATGGGAGCTGCTTCTCCGTCTGCCCTGAGGTCCTGCCTTCATTACTGGAGAACTGCTTTTGTAAACCTTGCCGTCAAGGGCCCACAATCCCTGGGAGTGCCCGCTTTCCTCTACATCTCAGGCTGTAAACCAACGTTGGAGGCAGAGGCTTGGCGAAGGACCATTACTCACTTTTAATGAGACAGCCAGGGAAATAAATTGGCATATGTTAGTGAAATGGCTCATCAAGGTGAGTAATTATCTTCATGGCTGGGGCAGTTTACCCTCTGATAAAGGAATTAGCATCTCCTCTCTCCCAGGGCTGTGGCTCTCCAGAACTAAGGCAGGAGGCCAAGGGCAGCTTGACCACTCCTTCTGGATGTCCTCCTCTCATCCAGTGCAGCTCTATAGCAAGGACTTGTCACTCCCCCAGTTCCAGAGCTCTCAGAGTCATAGACTGCACAGCTGACCACAGGAGACCAGAAAAATACAAAGCGTTACTCTATATTTTATACAGTGGGGTGCGAGTGCCTGTGTGTGTGTGTGGTGGGGACAGATCAGCTATGCCACAGGGCCTTGTAGGAAAAGCTATCCAGAGCAGTTCTGGCAGGCTCTACAAATGAAATTACCTGCTTCTTAAACCTGAGCCAAACTTTAATTACAGTACAGTATTTTCTCCTTTACTTTCTCATGCACTGATTTTGTGTCCCACAGAATTAACCTCTAGTGAGTGATGCCCAGGTGTGTGACAGACACTGGCCATGTGTTTGATCATCTTATAAGGAAACATCTCTATTATCATGTTATCTGCTTTATGAATATTGGTTCCATCTTTCAAGACAGATGATAAACTCCTGGATGCCAAGGATGAGGGAATCTGTAACAGTTCCCAGGATGCAGAGCACTCTGTTACAGGGTATGTTTCTCCCTGGTCTCAACATCAGGAAGCCTGGGAAGCACCGAAGATTTGCAAGCAGGTGACTGATGGTATTTCCCTCTAGGCACTGGCTACCAGGAGACTCAGGGCTAAGTCACTGCCTACCCCTGGGTCTGGTTCAGGGCACACTTTGTGCACCACCTTCATCCCTGATGCTGCCTTTCTAGTTTTTTTTTTTTTTTTTTTTTGCTAGATGGTAAGCTCCATATGGGCAGGCCCGCTTATGCTATGACTTCCCTTCTCTCTCTGTTCCCAGTTTCCAGACTATGCCTGGCACTTAACAAACACTGACAGAGTGGATGAACCTCAGGTTATACAAAGTTTACATCTTTGAGCAGTTAAATCCTGTTTGAAATAAAATGAGGATAATATACATATAACCACACATTCATGCTAATAATGAAACAACGTAGTTGGCAAATGATTATCATTTGATTAACATCAAATTATTGAGAGTAGAAGTAGGCTGAGCTGCCTGGGCCTCTGTTTATGGTGTTTATACTGGAATGAGTTTTTAAAATAATGCTGATGGGGAAATATCCAAATGGCTTTCTAGGTTTAGTCTGAGATTGGGGATTAGTGGGACGGGCCTTTCATTCCTCATTCCAACTAGGGCGGAAATTCTAAAAAAACATTGGCAAGAAAGGACATAGATGATCTGGCACATATATACAATGGAATATTACTCAACCACAAAAGTGACGGAACTGTGCTGTTTGCAAAGACACGGATGGACCTAGAGACTGTTATACAGAGTGAAGTCAGTCAGAAAGAGAAAAACAAATATTGCATATTAATTCATATATGTGGAACCTAGAAAAACGACACAGATAAACTATTTGCAAAGCAGAAATAGAGGCACAAATGCAGAAAACAAATGTATGGATACCAAGAGGGGAAGGGAGGGTGGGATATACTGGGAGATTGGGATTGACATATATACACTACTATGTATAAAACAGATAACTAATGAGAGCCTACTGTATAGCACAGGGAGCTCTACTCAACGCTCTGACCTAAATGGAAAGGAAATCTAAAAAAGAGGGGATATATGTAAACGGGCAGGGGATTCACTTTGCTGTACAGCAGAGACTAACGCAACATTGTAAAGCAACTATAATAAAAATTAAAAAACAAAACAAACACCAAACGAAATTGGCAAGAGCTTTAAAGATTTCTATAGATTAGAAAATCTATAGCTTAGAAGATGTTTCCAAAATCTCCACCTGTTTTTTTAGCGTCTCTGTGGGAGCAAACTGTTTTGGTGCAGAAGTGATGTTACAGTTTGTTATATAGGAAACTAAGATGTGGCTGAGTTGATGGTATGGCTCATGCTTGAATGACAACAGGAAAATTCTACCAAAAAACCAACCTGTCTTCGGCATCCAGATATACGGCATCGTGAGTTCTATAGACTATTCACTAAAGAGGTTTACAAGGGGTCTTGGGAATGGGAACCCACTCCAATATTCTTACCTGCAGAATTCCATGGATAGAGGAGCCTGCCAGGCTACAGTCCATTGGGTTGCAAAGAGTTGGACACAACTGAGCGACTAACACTTTTACTTTAGACCTGACTGGGCTGCTAATTATGTGAATTCCCTTCTAGTGCAGGGAATGTACCCAAGTTCTGCATACAGAGCCTAGATCAGGGGTGGCAGGGAGGCATCATCTGGCCAAGTACATTCAGAGCCTGAACTTGGCCTTTCAGAGGGGTGGGGGGTGGAGCTGTTTCCTGCTCCCATCCACTGGGGTCCTCTAAGGACACTCACCATTCCTGTCGATGGCAAAAGGCACATCAGTTGTGACGATTTCATAGTTGCAAATCTGGCTGTACTGGGGGGAGCAGTCTTCGTCGATGGCCTCCACTTGCAGGATGCTGTCATAGATCTTGCCCTCCGTCACGACAGCCTTGTAGGCTGGCTCTTTGAAGGTGGGAGCAAACTCATTGACGTCCTTCACCTGGATATGGACCACGGCCCTAGGACAACACACAGGAGGGAAGAGATGCCAGTAACGAAAGAATTGCACGAGACTCCTGCACTTCCCATGGGCACTGATTCAGGTCCCAAGGCCAAGAGAGTGGAGAAATCATGACAGCTGGCGTGGCTGTTGTCTGAGGGCCCTGTCCCTGCCTCCACTGAGATGCCTCTGCCTGTCCTGCCCCAATCCTTTGAGATGAATTCACCCCAGAGAGATACCCCCACCCAGATTCTTTGACCTTCCCTGTTACCCAGCTTTAGGCAACACATTTCCTCAGAATTCAGTGGTCTCCAAGCTTTTTGGCACCAGGGACCAATTTTGTGGAAGGTAGTTTTTCCATGGACTGGGGCTGGGGAGGGGATGGTTTCAGGATGATTCAATCACATTACATTTATTGTGCACTTTATTTCTATTATTATTACATCAGCTCCACCTCAGATCATCAGGCATTAGATCCTGGAGGTTAGGAATCCCTGCATCTCTCTAGCTCATTTGTCTATTCACACTCCACTCAGTAAGAATTGAGCTCAGTTCAGTCACATCTGACTCTTTGCAACCCCATGGACTGTAGCACGCCAACCTTCCCTGTCCATCACCAACTCCCATACCCTGCTCAGACTCATGTTCTTCAAGTCGGTGATGCCATCCAATCACCTCATGCCCTATTGTCCCCTTCTCCTCCTGCCTTCAATCTTTCCCAGAATCAGGGTCTTTTCCAATGAGTCAGTTCTTTGCATCAGGTGGCCAAAGTATTGAGCCACTCTTACTCTGACCCAATTTAAGAGTTATAACCCCAAATGAGGCTTCCTTGGTGGCTCAGATGGTAAAGAATCTGCCTGAAATGCAGGAGGCCAGGGTTTGATCCCTGGGTCAGGAAGATATCCTGGAGAATGAAATAGCAATGCACTCCAGTATTCTTGCCTGGAGAATTTTATGGACAGAGGAGCCTGTCCACGGGGTTGCAAAGAGTTGGACATAACTGAGTGACTACCACTTTCACACTCTATAACCCCCAAATGAAAGGTGCTGTGACAGACAGAAGCATATGGCCTGGCAGAAATCCAGGGAAAGGTCCCAACCAGTTCTGCAGGGATAGGTTGGATCATGGAAAGCTTCCTAGAGAAAGTGACAACTGACCTTAGTCCTGATAGTACAATAGTAAAATCGGGGTGTCTGCACGTGAAGCAGAGGGGTAGAGTATTCCAGGGGTAGAAAGTGACCCATGCTGATGCCTGCAGGGGCCTGTGGACCTAGCCACTGGTCTGGCAGGCTGGAGCTTCAAGGAGTGACGTGCATGCGTATCGAAACAGACAGGCAGGCAGGGGAGGGAGGCAGGGAGCTCCATCAGGTCACTCACTTGTGAGATTTCTTCCAGGCTGTCTCCCGGGGCCCCGTGCCACAGTCATAGGCCTGGATGATGAAGGTGTACTCCTTCTGCAGCTCACAGTCGATGGGGCTTTTGGCACGGAGCCGGCCTTCTCCAGACGTCTTGTTGAGCACCACAGCCTCAAAGGGCAACTCCTGGCCGTGTATCTTGAATGCACAGATTTCTCCTGCAGGAGGACAGAAGGAGAGAGCAAGTGTCATAGCGGACTTTTGGAAAAAAAAAAAAAAAGAACAGCCAGATTGCATATAGACTGGACCAGATTTACAAACCCAAAAGCCCTAGGCCATTTTCCTCCACGCAGATAACTGTCAAGCTGGAAGCAGTCTTTAGGGAGCCAGTCCAACTTGTTCCTTTCTGGGATGGTAACACCGGAATGCCCCCCATCCAGTGCTGCCGGCAGAAAAAGCAAGGGGGTGGGAAGGGTGGTCATCACGCAGGGGAGCTGGCTCTTCATCCCCGTTTGCCAGATTTCCTGGCAGGTTTCTTGCCTGCCCTCTGCCCAGTATGAGATTAAGGAATTTGACCACAGTCAAAAGACAAATGACTACAGAGGAAAGGAGAAAAAGGCCAAAGCTTTCACTGTCTTTTGTTCTGTGACAACATCCTCGATTCTTGAAAGTGTGCTCTGTGAAGCAGTGACCTGGGCATCCCTGGGGAGCTTGTTAGGATTACAGACTCCTAGGACCTGGACCCTGGACCTCCTGAGTCGGGAGCTGTATCTTTTTTATGTTTATTTTTTTAGTATGTCCATTATATGTTTTTTAAAAGTATAGTTGATTTATAATATTGTGTTAATTTCTGCTGTACAGCCAAGTGACTCAGTTATACATAAGTATATATGTATGTATATTCTTTTTTATATTCTTTTGCATTACAGTTTATTACAGGATATTAAATATAGTTCCCTGTGCTATAGTAGGACCTTGTTTTTTATCCTATATACAACAGTTTGCCTCTGCTAACTTAATTAGGGTCCCCAGGTGACCTGTTTGCTCAGTCAATGTGAGCAGCACTGCTCTGCTCTGTCCTTTACTCCTGGTTTAGTAAATGCATCCCCGTTCATGTCTCTCACCCACTTCTCTGTGGGGACTGGGACAGACACCACTCCAAGCTTGCCATTTTCTCTCCAAACAGTGGAGGTGAGTCTATGTGAATTTCAGAATCCCTGTGGAGCCTGAGAAACCATCTTCTTAAAGAACTGACCATGTTGTAAAATGAATGCATTTCTCTCCCCCAGCTGGGTTCATGTGTATTATACCTTTTTCTCTGCATTAAAATGATAAAGCAATGAAAATATCTTCTTTACCTCAACTGGCAAATATTGATTTCTTGAACCCTGACTGTGAGCCCTGTAGTAAGTGTTCTGGAAAGTACTAAAGGTTTGAGACACATTCTCTCCCTGTGTTGAGGGAGCTTACAGACTTGTTGGGGAGACAATGTGTAGATGTCCAGAAGGACCATTCATAGTGTAAAGAGCTGGGTGAGCATCATGTGACATGGGCATCAAGGGGTCCAGGCTGCTGGTGAAGAAAATGTAGGCTTGAGCCCAAGGGCCTGAGTCATGTTCCAAGTTTGCTACTTACTAGCTGATTTAGTCAAATTATGTTGACTCGCTGGGTTTCAACTGTGTTGTCAGTAAAAGCACCCAGGAGACGATGTCGCAGGGAGAGCATCTACCTGGCATGCCCCAACCCTGGTCTGACATTGTCCCAGCTGCACTGCTGGGACCATGGTGAGGTGCCTACTGTATATACTTTAATGGGGTCCTCACATTCAGAGTGACCAGGCACCTGCTCAGCTGCTCCAAAGATCAGACAGCATGAGAAGAAGGGATAACACGACTGCATGTCTGCTTTGCCCAGGCATCCAGCTTTGTACCCCCACCCAGGTGATCTGGTTTAATCATCCCAGCAAACCTGCAAGGCAGACATTTTATAGCAATTAGAACAAATTAACAACAAAAAGGATCAGAGAAGTTATTGCTTGCTCAAGGTCACAGAGTGAAAGTTGGTATAAATCCTGGGTATGGCTGAGTCCTGACTCCACACCCTTTCTGTTTCACTGCACCATCTCCAAGCAGCCTTCTCAGAGGACCACTGCAGGAATTGCTTCCGGTAACATTCTAAAATCCTGTTCAAGCCTCACTCAGGAGAAAAAGCCCCCATTTTACATAGAGGAAGCATGCCCTGATCTCTTACTAACAATGTTTTCTGAGATGGTCAATCAATACCAATTTTACCTTTAGGCTTTTGTTTTTTACTATTTCATCGATCCTCAATTTCATTATGAACACTCCATTTTCACTACATTCCCTCCTGGCCATTTCTCAAATGTAGTCATGGAATAATGAACAAGACAGACAGTTTGTGGGCCAGGCTCTAACAAGAAGGCCGCTTCCCATTCTGTCACTGCACTGCCTCTTGGACAAGACTAGGCCTACAGCCTTCAAGGTGGGAAAAGGGGTTTCAACCCATCCTCAAGTTTCATTTCTGCTCTGAATTGGCTGGGTTTGAAGAGATGGACTTCTGACATGCCTGCCTTGAGATTCTATCTCAAGATCAATGCCAGTTACGGGAATACTAGCAGTAAATGTGCCCAGATTAGTTCTACGGTATTCTCTGAAGTTCCCAACTATTGCCACAGTTCTAACAGTCATTGGATCCTTTCTCTTTGAAAAGTCCAATTAAACTGAATGTAAATGAGGGCAATTCTCTGTTAGAGACACTCGATCTCATCTAGAGTAGTCCTCAAGGCTCAGAAATCCTGAACCCGAAGAAAGGAGAGGAAGGAGGAAAAGGCAAAGGAGGAGGGGGAGATCCAGACACAGGGGAGGCTGAGAAAAGTAAACCTCAGGGCCACATATTTTCATGGAACTAAATGCAGCTCAATTCAACTCAATAGAGCCAGTATTTTTTGAGTAAGTGTAAGGCACTGTGCTGGACCTGGAGACACAAAGAAAACAACTTGGATACCTTAAGGCAGTGGTCCCCAATGCTTTTGGTACCAGGAATTGATTTCGTGGAAGATGATTTTTTCCACAGATTGGAGATGTTGGGGGCATGGTTTCAGGCTGATTCAAGTCATTACATTTATTGTGCACCCTATTTCTAATCCAGTGTCACCACTGATCTGACAAGAGGCAATTGGTCTGTGGCCCAGAGGTTGGGGATCCCTCCCTTAAGGCATAAAGATACCCAATCCTCAAGCCCCCATTACCTTCTAGAAGAGACAGTGAAGTTCCCAAGGGCTATGCCATGCTCATTTAGTCTGTACCAGCTCAGACTGAGATGGGACTTAGCCTCCTTTGAACAAAAACTAGAATTCACCCTAGTGAAATACATCACCCTCATTGATCTCACCTCTTCATCTGACTCTTGTGTTCTGGCTGCAAAAACGTTCATTCATTTATTTATCCATTCATCCGT
The DNA here is from genome assembly GCF_014754425.2 of Oryx dammah. Taxonomy (NCBI): domain Eukaryota; kingdom Metazoa; phylum Chordata; class Mammalia; order Artiodactyla; family Bovidae; genus Oryx; species Oryx dammah. The sequence continues at coordinate 28,784,734 of NW_024070186.1, read as the reverse complement.
CTCATAAATATTTATTAGGAACTATGCTCCCAGCACTGATGAAATAGTGATGATCAAACCCCACCCGGTCCTGGGGTGATAGCAGTCCAGTGTAGGAGGAAGTTAAGGAATTGGGTAATCACCTGCTGTCAGGAAGGATGGTGATGGTGATATGTGCATTGTAGGAGGTCCTAAGAGTCCTGACCTGGGCAGTCTGGGCAGAGAGGTCTAAGCTAGATGTGATGGATGAGCTGAGATCACAGGAAGAGAAAAAGGGAGAGACCCAGGCCACAGGAGAGTGAACTTAGTTTCAAGCAGGGGGGTAACACATGGGAGTACCCTTCAGCAGGAAGGGACAAGGGACTGCAGAGACACATGTGGCAGGAGTAGAGGCAATGGGGCAGGGCCAGCTTCATGGATTTGCAACCAGAGAGGCACTCAGGGGCCATGTGCTCAAGAGGGCCCTAAGCATGGCTGAAATCTCTGCTGTTGCCACACTGAAATTCTTAATAGTGTTATCTTTAAACTTGGGTTTTATAAATGAAATATGATGAAACAATGGAGTCTTTCTTGAGCAATGGAGGTGCTCCCTATTCATTGCTCCCCATTTGTATCTAGTGGTCAGGATACGCCATGAGCAGAGTATTCTAGTGGACCCATGATGTGGAGAAGGAGATTCAGGAACCTCAGCAAGAGCAAGGTGAGCATGTGACATCTACAACTGAGTAATCCACTAGGCAGGGAGCTGATAACCCCATGAGGCTACCCTTTCTGTTTAAACCAAAAGTGAACACAGAATGAAGGCAAGTGACCAAAGAACCTTGTCATATCCTCTCTTACTATGTTCTTCCCTGTAGTAGCCAATCACTTAGGCTGAAAAGGACGACAGAGAGATAAAGATAAAACCGTCCATTATTCCTTTTCTTTTTATACCATCCTTATTACCAGCTAGTCAAAGGTACAGAACGTTGGTAGAATATATGCATATGAAGAAGTGAAATGAAAACAATTGAGTATTGCTTGTGTAGCATTTACACTGCTCTGGTGAAGAATAAAATATGCATGCATACCTGAGCTAGGACACACAGATTCTGTAATTTTCAGAGATGCTGCATAGCCGTTAACTGCTCTTCTATTTGCATTTGAAACTGCCATTGCATAGTATAAAGATAAATGGTAGAAATTATACTAATAATTGAAATTAAAAAAATTTTTTAACTTAGAATCACATCAAATAGCAAATTAAAAACACAGCAAGTTGAAAGAGAGACTGAAAGACAGGAATGTGCTGGACAGAGTCCTGAGGAAGAAGGATATTTATTGCAGTTTCCAACATCTGTGAGTGACACATTGGGCTGTCTTGATCTTTTGTGAGGCCTGTCACCAGAATTTGTTATTACTAATAAAGTACAGTAGTAGGAGGGTAATGTATTTAAAAGATCAGACCTAATGGCTTTCATATAAAAAATATCACTTTTAAAATCTTGCTTTCCAATCTGCTTTCCTGGGTGGGACAGTTGGTGTGTGACCTGTGTGTGGGAATTCAAAGCACAGATGCACACACACTTGGGATCAGCCACGGACTCTGTGGTGAAATGGGGCCAGCAGCATGGGGCATTCGCTGTGGCCTAAGGTGATTGAACTCTGCTTCACCGAGAGCCCCTGGAGGGGCCAGACCAGTAGAGGAGCCTCTGCAGTGTCTGGAGGGGGAGGTTGTCATGTGGCTCCAGCCCCTCATCACCGCCCTCTTTCTCACAAATACACTTTCCTCTGCAGTAACACACCATATGATAGACACATCAGCAGAAATTGGTGTAGTTATCTCTTGGAAAAAAAAAAAAAAACCTCTCTCTTAATTTCTCCCATAAGATTCTGGGGAAAATGAATGAATGAAAAAATAGATGAAATTGATGAATGAATGAATTAATGAAACTGATTTTTAGAATATATTTTCTTCATACCCTTGAATACCCTTGACCAACAGATTGGGTTGACTTTACTTTTCAGGTGCAAAAACAGCCTCAGAGAGATTAAGTGGTTGACCCAAGGTCTCTTTGATAGTAAGGAGTGGATGAAGAACTGAGATCTAGACCCTTTGAATGTAAATCCTGTGCCCTCTGTCCTTTCATGTTGCTTATCACTGGGTGGGTATGATGTTCTAGGAGAGCGGTTTTCAGAGTGTGATCTGTATACCCCTTGGGTCCCTAAGGACCTTTCTGTGAGGTCCTCAAAGTCAAAACCATCATATTAACACTAAGATGTTATGTGATTTTTACCCTGTTGATATTTGCACTGATGGTATAAAGCAATGGTGAATAAAAGTGCTGATGCCTTAGTAGTGCCTGACTGCATTCTACGTGACAGGTAGTCAACTGTAAAAATAAAGGAAGAAGTCCAGTCTCACTTAAGAGTGTCTTTAACGATGCAGTAAATATTACCAATTTTCATAAATCTCAATCCTTGAGTACATGTATTTTAATATTTTGCATAACAAAATGGAAAGTACTCATAAAGCACCTTTGTAGAACAAAGAATGGTAGGAAAAGCATCTGTGTGATTTAAGTTGAGTGGGAGCTAAACTAGGATGTTTTCATAGGAGATGCTACTTTTACTTGAAAGAATGACTGACAGACAAGCTATGTTTATTTAAATGAGTGTGTGGCAGGCTTTCTTTTAAAGTAAATCTGTCACTTCAAGGAAAAGAACTCATCATAGTGGTTAACCAATGATAAATTTGAGACTTCAATTTTGGAAAATCTGTGTCTGCCACAGACAGTGTGACAATTTACGAATGCTTTAATACTTTTCTGATGAAATGAGTAGTGGTATTAAGGAAGGTAAATGTTGATAGCATATAATGAAATATGTCAACTTTTGAAAGATCTACTTAACCTGAAATCAATATCTCCTAAATGACCAATGCATATTGTTATGCAGAATGCATGAGTAAAAGATTCATTCAAAGTGTGAAATGGACCAATGGATTTTAATACAGCAGTATATAATAAGCTTATCGATGTGATTTCAGATTCTTTATGGTAGCTAAACTTTAAGAAACTATTACTGGGACTTACCTGGTGGTCAAGTGGTTGACAGTCTGCCTGTCAATGTAAGGGGGTATGGGTTCGATCCCTGGTCTGGGACGATCTCACATGCTCCAGAGCAACTAAGCCCATGTACCACAACTACTGAGCCCACACTCTAGAGACTTCGAGGCACAAAAAGAGAAGACACCACAATGAGAAACTCACACCACAACTAGAAAGTAGCCCCTGCACGCCACAACTAGAGAAAGCTTGCAGCAATGAAGATCCAGGGCAGCCAAAATAAATAAATAATTAAAAAAAGAAGCTATTACTTACAGCGTTCTGGCGCAGTATCAGAGAAGAATAGCTACGATTATCTGAAAAGATTAAAATACTCCTCCCTTTTCCAACTATATACCTGAGTGAGGCCCTATTTTTTTCTTCACATACTTTAACCTACACAGCATATCACAACAGATTGAAGGGAGAGAAGTTATGAGGGTCTGCTGCTACTGCTGCTAAGTCACTTCAGTCGTGTCCGACTCTGTACGACCCCATAGACGGCAGCCCACCAGGCTCCCCCATCCCCGGGATTCTCCAGGCAAGATCACTGGAGTGGGTTGCATTTCCTTCTCCAGTGCATGAAAGTGAAAAGTGAAAGTGAAGTCGCTCAGTTGTGTCCGACCCTTAGTGACCCCATGGACTGCAGCCTACCAGGCTCCTCCGTCCATGGGATTTTCCAGGCAAGAGTACTGGAGTGGGGTGCCATTGGCTGTCCTCTATTGAAGCAGACATTGAAGAGACTGCAAAAATGTGCACGGAGCCACTCTTCACACTAATTTGGTTTTGGAAAATTTATTTTTTGGGTCAAATCAGTTATATATGTTGACTGTAATGAGTTTATTATTGTGGTATTTTTTTTAAAAAGTTAATAAATTAGCATTTGGAATCTTCTCAATTTTTGTTTTGAATAAAGTAAATATCAGTAGATATAACCCAAAGTGTCATTAGCAATGTTTAAGAGTATAAAGTTGTCATGAAACCAAAAAGTTTATCATTTACCAACCATAGTTACCAGCCAGGATTCCATATTCTATTCCTGGTACTTGCAACATGACCCATCACCTATCAGAAAACTCTTGATTTCAGAGCAACTCAGTTTTCTCTGCATTGCACAGCTAAGGCATTTGTAATATGAAGGACCAGGCAGAGCTTGATATCAACAAGGTGCTGGGGGTGGGACTTCATTTCCACATCTTCATTCAAACATGGATGGATAACCTCTGGCTCTGGAGCCAGACAGGCTGGACTTGAATCCTCCATTATCTATATGTGTGACCTTGGGCAAGTCACTTATCTCTCTGTGACTGCTTTCTCATCTATGGACTGGCATGATATTAGTAACAGTTATTCATAGCATTCTTGGTTGTTGGAAGGATTAAATGAGTTAATACGTGCAAAGCACTTAACAGTGCTTGCCATGAAGTAAGTACTATATATATGTTAGTGCTTACCATTGTTATTATATTGAAGAAAAGCCACACACTTCTGGCAAAGTCCCTGTTCATGTTTGAGAACGGAAGAGGCCAAATGTGGAGTTCACTTCACCATCAGAAATATTTCCAATGTGTGTCACATGTGTCATTAAAAACAGTCTGAGGGCCTCCTTATGGTCCAGGGGTTAAGAATCCACCTGCCAATGCCAGGGACACGGGTTTGATCCTTGGTCCAGGAATATTCCACATGCCATGGAGCAACTAAGCCTGTGGGCCACAAGTACTGAAGCTCGAATGCACCAGTGTCTGTGATCCACAACAAGAGAAGCCACCGCAATGCAAAGCCTGCACACCGCAACTGGAGAGCAGCCTCTGCTTGCTGTAATTTGAGAAAGCCCCACGTGCAGTAAGGAAGACCCAGCATAGCCAGAAACAAATAAAAGTTTTTTTTTTTTTTAAAAAAAGAGCATTTGCCTAACAAGCAGTCTGGCGGCTCCTTGAAGTACTTTACACTTATCAGTCACAGCTTGACAATTTTCCTGGATATTGTTGGCCAATGACTGCATCCCGTGAATCTGCAAAATCTCGTCCAGGGCCAGTCCTGCTTCGTGGGGAGAGATTCTGAGGGGTGGGGTTTGTGTGTCTGATTTTGCTCATCATGGTGACAGGAGGTTGCTAATGGCCTTTACTGGGCAGGAGTCAAAGGTGCCAAGGGCTTTCCCGGTGGCTCATTTGGTAAAGAACCTGCCTGCCAATGCAGGAGACACAAAAGACACAAGTTTGATCCCTGGATTGGGACGATCTCCTGGAGAAGGAAATGGCAACTAGCTCTAGTATTCTTGCCTGGAAAATCCCATGAACGGTGGAGCCTAGCAGGCTACAGTCCACGGGGTCCCAAAGAGTTGGACATGACTGAGTGACTGAGCATGTACTCACGTAAAGGTGCTAAACGTCCTGTCCTGAGTGGGCCAGTCTTATACCACTGAGAACAGTCTCACCTGAAATGGCCATAGCATCTCCTTGAGAAACACTGTACCCCAAGCATGCAGATAGAATTGTTGGAACAAACATCAGGCCAGGTTCATGACCCCAGGTTTGAGAAAAATGATAGATCTTGTCAAGGCTTCTGCTTCAGATTGGTGAGGTCCCTGCCAATGCAGGATGGAACCATCTGCTCTGAGCTGCATGCTCTGTCCTTCCAGCACACACACTCGGCAGGCAGGGAATACTGACCACACCACCTGAGGGCTGGGCAGAAGGGTTTTTTAAAGTGTACCCCACACCTCTATGTGGAACCACCTGTAGTCACATAAGGTGTAATAAAAAAAGACAGGACAAATGCTACTCATACCAAGTGGTAATCATGCACAGAACATCAAATTAAGGCTGGACTTATACTTTAAAAAAAAAAGGTTGATTTCAAGCCCTTCCACTTCAATAAAAACTTGAAATTTCCAAAAGTGAAAAGTGGAAGGGAAAGGTTCAATGGAGTGTCCCTGAACTTGGCTGCCCCCTCATGTATCTAGGTGGCAGGAAGATCTCAGAGCAACCAACATAGGCAGCTGGCCTTGCACTGAGCCCCAGCTCTGCTCTTCTCAGCTATAAGACCTTGAGCGTATCCCAAGTTCCTCTTCACAACTGAGGATATAGCCATGCCTAATCCTGAACGTTCAGTGAGGCTGCACTGACACCCTAAATGTGAAAGAACGTTGGAAAGCATAAAAGTCTATCTACTTTTTATTATTACAATTATAATAAATCCTGCCTGAAGACCTGTAGCAGCTAAAAGCATATTGGCAACTTACCTTGTTTCTATTAGAAACCAAAGGTGGTGGTGGGGGAATGTCACCATTTACAGTTATCTACTCAGTATTGAGCAAAAATAAAATATACTCTCTTATTTCAAAAGTCATTTTCACTTTCCTAAAGCTTTGTACTAAACAAAAATCCCCCTCTTTTTGGAAGATTAACACAGCGGTTACGTTTTTGCTGAAAAACCAATGAAGTTAATGCATTTTTTCCTTCTTCAACAATACTGTTGAAAGAATAAATGGTGTAGCAACCAATGTATATGCTAAGAGATTTGGAGTGATCCCCAGGGTTCAGTGAGTCACAACTGGGTCACAAAGAGCTTTGAGAGATGTCAGGCGACCATTTGTCTGGTTGGAGACCATGGTCTGGAGGTGAAGAACTCCCAAGTACAAAAACATGCTGTGGTTATCATTCACTCATCAAATCTTCCCCAGGCATAAAAAAATATAGTAAGAAGAAAATGAATAATAATAATTTATAAAATTTACTCTAGCTCACATTTATTGGGTATTTATAGTAAGACAGACATTTGTTTAGGGCTACAGCTTCCCTAGTGGCTCAGTTGGTAAAGAATCCACCTGCAAGGCAGGAGACCCTGGTTCGATTCCTGGGTCAGGAAGATCCACTGGAGAAGGGATAGGCTACCCACTCCAATATCCTTGGGCTTCCCTGGTGGCTCAGCTGGTAAAGAATCTGCCTGCAATGAGGGAGACCTGGGTTGGGCAGATCCCCTGGAGAAGGGAAAGGCTACCCACTCCAGTATTCTGGCCTGGAGAATTCCATGCTCTGCATAGTCCATGGGGTCACAAAGAGTCGGACACGACTGAGCGACTTTCACTTCACAGTGAAAACAAGTAGCCCGCTTCTCTCTGTGTGCTGACCAGCCTGGTCAGGGATGGGAGGTTTAGATGAACCAGAGACTAGCTCTGTCTTTGAGGACAGGAGAAGGAGGCAGACATACAAAGAGATGAGTGTGACAGTGTACTGTTGAGGCTGCAGTAGGTGTCTGTTCTGGGTGTTATGAGAACATAAATGATGATGAGTCAATCTCTCTCCTAAATACTTCTAGAATTAGTGGTGGTTGTCATGCGGCCACCACCATAACTGCGAGAAGGAAAACCTTTCAGCCTCTGCTGAGATAAGACCCTGTTCTGTGGACACAGCCATGTCTTTCTCTTTGCAAAGGTTTTGGTGCTGCTTTTCCCAGCAGAAGGATCAGTGCCTAAGAGTAAAGCAAACCTAGATTCAAACCCTGACTCTTCACTTGTCTTCTCTAAAATTTATAAAAAGTTTAATTTTCCTACACCTCCAGCTCTCCATTTATGAAATGGGAATACAGCAATCTCCCTCCAATGGCTACCATATTATAATCAGAATAGTACTTTTTTCTTTCTGAAGCTGAGAATTTATAATGGCATCAACTGGGTTAAGTGATTTGTGAAAAGCTATACAATGGAATTCTCATTGAGGGAGGCAACAGAAAGGGATGGCAGGCCATATCAGATGGGCTCTTTCCTAGTTCCACTGTGTGATCTTACCAATGTTAATAATTCCCAGTCCTTCTGCTGATCTCACTGGTTGATCTTGAGGTGACCACAATTCAGATAAGGTGTGGACAGACGGCATAAGGAGGGAATGAGCAAGAATACCTCATTGACCAGGACAGTGACTGTTTATAGTGGCTGGATTTTTAATATTTGACAAGAGAGTGTTTAATTTTTGAGTGTATCAAAAATTACTGGCCTAGATGCAATTACAGGATGGGGATAAGTACCTTTACCACTGCCAGTGGGAATGAGGACTGTAAAATAAGGGTAGAGAATCTTCTTTTTAAATGTTTACAATAGCCAGGACATGGAAGCAATCTAGATGTCTATCAGCAGACGAATGGATAAGAAAGCTGTGGTACATATACACAATGGAGTATGATTCAGCTATTAAAAAGAATGCACTTGAATCAGTTCTAATGAGGTGGATGAAATTAGAGCCTATTATACAGAGTGAAGTAAGTCAGAAAGAAAAACACCAATGAGGTATATTAATGCATATATATGGAATTTAGAAAGATGGTAACGATGACCCTATATGTGAGACAGCAAAAGAGAAACAGATGTAAAGAACAGACTTTTGGACTCTGTGGGACAAGGCAAGGGTGGGATGATTTGAGAGAGTAGCACTGAAACATGTATATTCAGTTCAATTCAGTCCAGTTCAGTCACTCAGTTGTGTCCAACTCTTTGCAACCCCATGAATCGCAGCACGCCAGGCCTCCCTGTCCATCACCATCTCCTGGAGTTCACTCAGACTCACGTCCATTGAGTCCGTGATGCCATCCAGCCATCTCATCCTGGGTAGTCCCCTTTTCCTCCTGCCCCCAATCCCTCCCAGCATCAGAGGCTTTTCCAATGAGTCAACTCTTCGCATGAGGAGTCCAAAGTACTGGAGTTTCAGCTTTAGCATCATTCCTTCCAAAGAAATCCCAGGGTTGATCTCCTTCAGAATGGACTGGTTGGATCTCCTTGCAGTCCAAGGGACTCTAAGAGTCTTCTCCAACACCACAGTTCAAAAGCATCAATTCTTTGGCACTCAGCCTTCTTCACAGTCTAACTCTCACATCCATAGATGACCACAGGAAAAACCATAGCCTTGACTAGGCGGACCTTAGTCGGCAAAGTAATGTCTCTGCTTTTGAATATACTATCTAGGTTGGTCATAACTTTTCTTCCAAGGAGTAAGCATCTTTTAATTTCATGGCTGCAGATCTCTTCAAGAAAATTAGAGATATCAAGGGAACATTTCATGCAAAGATGGGCTCGATAAAGGACAGAAATGGTCTGGACCTAACAGAAGCAGAAGATATTAAGAAGAGGTGGCAAGAATACACGGAAGAACTGTACAAAAAAAGATCTTCACGACCCAGATAATCATGATGATGTGATCACTAACCTAGAGCCAGACATCTTGGAATGTGAAGTCAAGTGGGCCTCAGAAAGCATCACTACGAACAAAGCTAGTGGAGGTGATGGAATTCCAGTTGAGCTATTTCAAATCCTGAAAGATGATGCTGTGAAAGTGCTGCACTCAATATGCCAGCAAGTTTGGAAAACTCAGCAGTGGCCACAGGACAGGAAAAGGTCAGTTTTCATTCCAATCCCAAAGAAAGGCAATGCCAAAGAATGCTCAAACTACCGCACAATTGCATTCATCTCACACGCTAGTAAAGTAATGCTCAAAATTCTCCAAGCCAGGCTTCAGCAATACGTGAACTGTGAACTTCCAGATGTTCAAGCTGGTTTTAGAAAAGGCAGAGGAACCAGAGATCAAATTGCCAACATCTGCTGGATCATGGAAAAAGCAAGAGAGTTCCAGAAAAACATCTATTTCTGCTTTATTGACTATGCCAAAGCCTTTGACTGTGTGGATCACAATCAACTGTGGAAAATTCTGAAAGAGATGGGAATACCAGACCACCTGACCTGCCTCTTGAGAAATCTGTATGCAGGTCAGGAAGCAACAGTTAAAACTGGACATGGAATAACAGACTGGTTCCAAATAGGAAAAGGAGTACATCAAGGCTGTATATTGTCACCCTGCTTATTTAACTTCTATGCAGAGTACATCATGAGAAATGCTGGACTGGAAGAAACACAAGCTGGAATCAAGATTGCCGGGAGAAATCTTAATAACCTCAGATATGCAAATGACACTACCCTTATGGCAGAAAGTGAAGAGGAGCTAAAAAGCCTCTTGATGAAAGTGAAAGAGGAGAGAGAAAAAGTTGGCTTCAAGCTCAACATTCAGAAAACAAAGATCATGGCATGTGGTCCTATCACTTCATGGGAAATAGATGGGGAAACTGTAGAAACATGTATATTATCATATGTGAAATAGATCACCAGTCCAGGTTTGATGCATGAGGCAGGGTGCTCAGTGTTGGTGCACCGGATGACCCTGAGAGATGGGATGAGGAGGAGGTGGAAGGGAGGATCAGGATGGGGAACACATGTATACCCATGGCTGATTCACGTGCATGAATGGCAAAACTACCACAATATTGTAAAGTAATTTGCCTCCAATTAAAATAAAAAGAAGAAAAAAAAATGAAGGGAACTTGTTTGCACATAGCTGTTGGATACAGGTGAAGACCTACAAAACCTTCTAGAACTAACATCAAAAAAAGGTATCCTTTTCATCATAGGGGACTGGAATGCAAAAGTAGGAAGTCAAGAGATACCTAGAGTAATAGGTAAATTAGGCCTTGGAGTACAGAATGAAGCAGGACAAAGGCTTACAGAATGAAGCAGGACAAAGGCTAACAGAATTTTTCCAAGAGAATGCACTGGTCATAGCAAACACCCTCTTCCAACGACACAAGAAATGACTACACACAGCCATCATCAGATGGTCAATACTGAAATCAAATTGCTTATATTCTTTGCAGCTGAATATGGAGATGCTCTATATAGTCAGCAAAAACAAGGCCAGGAGCTGACTGTGGCTTAGATCATGAACTCCTTACTGGCAAATTCAGACTTAAATTGAACAAAGTAGGGGAAACCACTAGACCACGTATGACCTAAATCAAATCCCTTACGACAATACAGTGGAAGTGACAAATAGATCCAAGGGATTTGATCTGAGAGACAGAGTGCCTGAAGAACTATGGATGGGGGTTTGTAACGTTTTACAGGAGGTGGTGATCAAAACCATCACCAAAAGAAATGCAAAAAGGCAAAATGGTTGTCTGAGGAGGCCTTACAAATAGCTGAGAAAAGCAGAGAAGCTAAATGCAAAGGAGAAAAGGAAAGATATACCTATCTTAATGCAGACTTCCAAAGAATAGCAAGGAGAGAAAAGAAAGCTTTTCTCAGTGATCAATGCAAAGAAATAGAGGAAAATAACAGAATGGGAAAGACTAGAGATCTCTTCAAGAAAATTAGAGGTATCAAGGGAACATTTCATGCAAAGATGGGCTCAATAAAGGACAGAAATGGTATGGACCTAACAGAAGCAGAAGATATTAAGGAAAGTTGACAAGAATACACAGAAGAACTATACAAAAAAGATCTTCATAACCCAGATAACTACAATGGTGTGATCACCCATCTAGAGCCAGACATCGTGGAATGTGAACTCAAGTGGGCCTTAGGAAGAATCACTATGAACAAAACCAGTGGATGTGATGGAATTCCAGTTGAGCTACTTCAAATCCTAAAAGATGATGCTCCAAAAGTGCTCACTCAATATGCCAGCAAATTTGGAAAACTCAGCAGTGGCCACAGGACTGGAAAAGGTCAGTTTTCATTCCAATCCCAAAGAAAGGCAATGCCAAAGAATGCTCAAACTACCGCACAAATTTCTCTCAGCTTGCATGCTAGCAAAGTAATGCTCAAAATTCTCTAAGCTAGGCTTCAATAGTACATGAACCAAGAACTTCCAGATGTTCAAGCTGGATGTAGAGAAGGCAGAGGAACCAGAGATCAAATTGTCAACATCGTTAGATCATAGAAAAAGCAAGAGAATTCCAGAAAAACAAAAACAAAAACAAATATCTACTTCTGCTTTATTGATTATGCCAAAACCTTTGACTGTGTGGATCACAACAAACTGTGGAAAATTCTTAGAGATGGGAATACCAGAACACCTGACCTGCTTCCTGAGAAATCTGTATGCAGATCAAGAAGCAAAAGTTACAACCAGACATGGAACAACAGACTGGTTCCAAATTGGGAAAAGAGTATGTCAAGGCTATTTATTGTCACTTTGCTTATTAAATTCTATGCAGAGTACATCATGCAAAATGCTGACAGGATGAAGCACAAGTTGGAATCAAGATTTCTGGGAGATATATCAATGAACTCAAGTATGCACATGATACCACTCTTATGACAGAAAGCAAAGGGTAACTAAGGAGTCTCTTGATGAAAGTGAAAGAGGAGAGTGAAAAAGCAGGCTTAAAACTCAACATTCAAAAAACTAAGATCATGGCATCCAGTCCCATCACTTCCTGGCAAATAGATGGGGAAACAATGGAAACAGTGAGAGACTTTATATTCTTGGCCTCCAAAATTACTGCAGATGGTGACTGCAGCCATGAAATAAAAGACTCTTGCTTCTTGGAAGAAAGCTATGACAAACCTAGACAGCATATTAAAAAATAGAGACATTACTTTGCCAACAAAGATCCATATAGTCAAAGCTATGGTTTTTCCAGTGGTCATGTATGGATGTGAGAGTTGAACCATAAAGAAAACTGAGCACTAAAGAACTGATGCTTTTGAAATGTAGTGTTAGAGAAGACTCTTGAGAGTCCCTTGGACTGCAAGGAGATCCAACCAGTCCATCCTAAAGTAAATCTGCCCTGAATATTCATTGGAAGGACTGATGCTGAAGCTGAAACTTCAGTACTTTGGTCACCTGATGCGAAGAGCCGACTCACTGGAAAAGACCCTGATGGTGGAAAAGACCGGAGGTAGAGGAGACAGGGATGACAGGACGGGATGGTTGGATGGCACCGCTGAGTCAATGGTCGTAAGTTTGAGCAAGTTCCGGGAGTTAGTGAAGGATAGAGAAGCCTGGCATGCTGCAGTCCATGGGGTCACAAAGCGTCGGACACGACTGAGTGACTGAACTGAACTGACACGTGAGTCAGATACACTTCACAATCGTCACCTTAAGCCGTATCTCAAGGTGTTGCTAACTCCCTTCTTTTCCCTTAGAGAAAATAAAATGGATGTTGAAGCACCCTGGAAAGTGAAAAAGTCACATACAAATATAATGGCCTTTCACTAATGTCTAATTATCTCCATCAACAAAATTTTTGTAAGCACCTACTTGCTGTCAGAAGTGAATCTTACTAGGTACTGAGGTCCCCAGAACCCCAAGAGTCTGTCCTTATTCTCCTGGGGCTCCCAACTGAGTTTCAGAAATAGAAGCTGTATATCAGACCAAATAATTAAAGATGTTTGAGGTTAATAAGTGCTAATGAGTTCTCAAGATATAAGGGCTGAATATTGCAGCCTTATCAATTAATCAGAGGAAGACCTAATATTCAAATAGAATTGGTAGAATCATGCTGACAGCTAAAATCTTTGGAATCTCTTTCTGTCCCCATTTTCCTCAGTGTCCAGACAGAGGGCTCAGACATGGCCTCAAGATTGAACCAGTCAGAGGTTCAAGCTCAGTTTTCATTTTCTCCGCCTCCTTTATTCTGAGTTTTTTTTCCTCTGCAGTGTCTTTTGGAACTTGGACAGACACAGGAAGAGTTTCTCTTTGAAGAATGACTTCTTAAATGTATTATATTTTTCACTGTGGAAAAAGACCTTTTTAATGAAAAATAGAATGTAAAATTTCTCAATAAGTTTCTATCTGCTAACATATCAAAATGATTATATTAGATATTTTGGGTTATATAACATACATTAGTAAAAGCAATTTCACCCGTTTCTCTTTACTGTTTTAGTGAAGCTACTAGAAAACATATATCATGTATCTGCTTGAATTATGCTTCTGTTGAACAATACTACTCTACATTATTCATAATATACACCATTAAAGGCTAATTTTCCCATAAAAATAAATGTAGAGAGATTCACTCTACAGTAACTGTAGAACTGTTCTGCTTTAACACTGATTTTTATTTCTTAGCATGATTCCTAACATTTAGGAGAATGCTCCCTCTTAAAAAAAATAGCCCATTTGGCCTTCTTCAGATGATAAATCCAAATTTAGCTCAAGTTCCCAAAGTGTTCAATGTCAGGCTTTGCATTAGCATTGCATCTTGACTGCTTGGATAGCATTGTTATAGGACAAAAAATATTTGACATTTTAATTACAGTGAAAATTTAAATAATAGCACAGTGGTCACTTTTGTAATTTCAGATGTATGTACTGACAGATGGTTTTAATACTAATTACCAGCTAAAGTAGAAGTCTTTGACAATAAGGTTCTAGTTTACAATTCATTTAATCACTAGAAATCAAAATGTATAGCTTTTTATAAAGAAAATTTTATTTTTATAAAACAAATTTAATATTACACTATTCACATTAATACTAAATAATATTTTTATAAAATAATGAATATATATTGCAAAAGTCATACTATGTCAATATTCTTATTGTACTTTTCCTAGTTAGAATCATTCAGATTCACACAAATTTAATGCATTGTGCTCCTTTCCCTGTGAGTAAAAGGATAGAACACTTGAGATTGTAAAAGGTACAAGTAAAGGGACTTGAAGGGAGATGAGAAGACTCCGAACATAGACTCTCTCACAGAAACATCCACAATCCTTGGAAAATACCACCCCTTCTCCCCAGTTCAGTTCAGCTCAGTTCAGTCGCTCAGGCATGTCTGACTCTTTGCGACCCCATGAATTGCAGCACGCCAGGCCTCCCTGTCCATCACCAACTCCCGGAGTTCACTCAGACTCACATCCATCGAGTCCGTGATGCCATCCAGCCATCTCATCTTCTGTCGTCCCCTTCTCCTCCTGCCCCCAATCCCTCCCAGCATCAAAGTCTTTTCCAATGAGTCAACTCTTCGCACGAGGTGGCCAAAGTATTGGAGTTTCAGCCTCAGCATCAGTCCTTCCAATGAACACTCAGGACTGATCTCCTTCAGAATGGACTGGTGGATCTCCTTGCAGTCCAAGGGACTCTCAAGAGTCTTCTCCAACACCACAGTTCAAAAGCATCAATTCTTTGGTGCTCAGCCTTCTTCACAGTCCAACTCTCACATCCATACATGACCAGTGGAAAAACCATAAACTTGACTAGATAGACCTTTGTTGGCACAGTAATGTCTCTGCTTTTGAATATGCTATCTAGGTTGAAACCCCACTTCCCCCCGCCCCTGCCAAAACCTAATGGTCTGGAGAGTGATTCAAAACAGGTAGATACTGGAGGGGAGTAGAATTTAGAGGAAGCTACACACTGTGATTTTTTTTTTCTGTTTTAAAGTCATTTTAAAAAATTGGTGTAAAACACATATAACCTAAAATTTAATCTTAACCACTTTTCAGTGTGTATTTCTGCATTACTAAGTGCATTCATGAGTTTTCTGTTTTGATCCTGTGCCTTGAAAGCAACTGTGGCCGTGGTGGACCAGGGGGTGCTGAAACTCTAATAGAAAGTCTGGTCAAGTACACAGACCTGCTGGAGTAGGAGGGAGAATCCTAGAGAGGAGCAAGCCAGGGAAGGGGAAGCCCAAATTCTAGACTTAAACTCTACCCCAGAATGATGCATGTTGGGGACAGACTGAAAGCCATGTGGGACAGACTGAAAGCCATCTGCAATGAGATCTGAACTGCTGCCCACAGCAGGCAAAAGAGAGTTCACACTTTGGGCTGAACTAAGTAAACTGTCTATTGAACAAAATATCATCATTTTTTGAAGGGATAACACGATCTACAGTCTTCTTGAAATAACATTCAAAACATCTAGGATGCAATTCAAACTTACTTGACACACGAATAGCCAGGAAGATGTGACCCTTTCTCAAAAACAGGGGCCAACCTCTAGATGACTCAGACGTTTGTATTTTCAAACAAGTACATTGAGTTCTTATAAGATGTGTAAGACTATAAAGGAAAACATGCTTGTAACGAATGAAAAGACAAATATAGAAAAAAATAAAAAACAAATTCTATAACTAGAAGAGATAATATTTAAAATAAAATATTCATTGGATGGATTTCATGGCAGAATGCGGATGACAGAAGGACAGGTCAGTAGGTGCATGACTGATCAATATAAAAGTAGCCAATCTGAAGGAAAGAGAGAACAAAGCTTGAAAGGAAAGGAATGGTGCTTTGGTGACCTGTGGGAAATCTGAAGTAGAAAAGAAAAAAATATTGGAGAAAAATAAAACTTCAGGGATATATGGGTTGATATAAAAAAGGCTAACATAACAGGTAATTGAGGTCTCAAGAAAGAGAGGAGAGAGAGAATGAGGCAAAAATAATACTCAAAGAAATAATGGCTGAAAAACTTTCCACATTTGGTGAATGGCATATATTTACATGTTAAAGAGGCCAATAAATCCCTAGAGGACTAAATATGCATGAAATCACACCTGTGTACATCAAAGCCAAAGATAAACAGAAAGCAGCCACAGATGAATGACATTATATATAAGGGAACAATAATTAGAATGTTTGTGGGCTGATCATAAACCATGGAAACTAGAATACAGAAGTACAACATCTTTAAAAAACTAGAGAAAAAGGATCCATCAGTCTCTAATTTAATAGCAAATAAAAATAGTCTTCAAGAAAGAAGGTGAAATGAAAACATGTTAGTTGTTCTCCACTAGACTGGACCTACTAAAAATATTGAAGAAATTTTTTTTCTGGCAAAAGAGAAATGATACTAGGGAAACATGGGTCTTCAGGGATAAAGGACGACGATCAGTAGGAATTGTAAGTATCTAAAAAACAATTATTTCTTCTTAATTAGCTTCAGTTCAGCTCAGTTGCTCAGTTGCTCAGTTGTGTCTGACTCTTTGCGACACTATGGACTACAGCACGCCAGGCCCCCCTGTTCATCACCAGTTACTGGAGTTCACTCAAACTCATGTCCATTGAGTCGGTGATGCCATCCAACTGTCTCATCCTCTGTCGTCCCCTTCTCCTCCTGCCTTCAATCTTTCCCAGCATCAAGGTCTTTTCAGATGAGTCAGCTCTTCGCATCACGTGGCCAAAGTACTGGATTTTCAGCTTCAATATCAATCCTTCCAATGAACACTCAGGACTGATCTCCTTTGGATGGACTGGTTGTATCTCCTTGCAGTTCAAGGGACTCCCAAGAGTCTTCTCCAACACCACAGTTCAAAAACATCAATTCTTTGGTGGTCAGCTTTCTTTATAGTCCAGCTCTCACATCCATACATGACTACTGGAAAAATCACAGCTTTGACTAGATGGATCTTTGTTGGCAAAATAATGCATCTGCTTTTTAATATGCTGTCTAGGTTGGTCATAACTTTTCTTCCAAGGAGCAAGCGCCTTTTAATTTCATGGCTGCAGTCACCATCTGCAGTGATTTTGGAGCCCAGGAATATAAAGTCTCTCACTGTTTCCACTGTTTCTCCATCTATTTGCCATATTGCGATGGGACCAGATGCCGTGATCTTACTTTTCTGAATGTTGAGTTTTAAGCCAACTTTTTCACTCTCTTCTTTCACTTTCATCAAGAGGCTCTTTAGTTCTTCACTTTCTGCTATAAGTGTGGTGTCATCTGCATATCTGAGGTGATTGATATTTCTCCCAGCAATCTTGATTCCAGCTTGTGCTTCATCCAGTCCAGCATTTCTCATGATTTACTCTGCATATAAATTAAATGAGCAGGGTGACAATATGCAGCCTTGATGTAGTCCTCTCCTGACTTGGAACCAGTCTGTTGTTCCATGTCCAATTCTAACTGTTGCTTCTTGACTCGCATACAGATTTCTCAGGAGGCAGGTCAGATGGTCTGGTATTCCCATCTCTTTAAGAATTTTCCACAGTTTGTTGTGCTCTACACAGCCAAAGGCTTTGCCATAGTCAATAATGAAGAAGTAGATGTTTTTCTGGAACTCTCCTGCTTTTTTGATGAGCCAGTGGATGTTGGCAATTTGATCTCTGGTTCCAGCTTGAACATCTGGAAGTTCACAGTTCACATACTGCACTATTGTTTAAAGTAAAATTATAACATTGTTTCTAGGGTTTATAAGGATGGCAGGAAAGGCCTTGTGAATGAACCTATATGGTTGCAGGCTTTCTGAAATTTGTACAAAGTTATAAAATATAATTGTAGGAAGACTGTGAAAATTTATAGAGATATATATATAAAGAGAAAGTAATCACTAAAAGAAAGAAAAAAGACATTGCAGAAAACTCAACAGATAAATGAAATTATAAGACTATTAAAATAATCTCAAAGAAGACAGGAAAGGAGCAATAGAGAAACAAACATCAGAGGCTAAACAGAAAAAAAGTAATAAAATGGTAGATTTGACTCTAATCATATCAATAATTATGTTAACTATTCCAATAAAAAGAGGTTATCAGAATGGATAAAAATGCAAGTTTCAACAATAGGCATACTATCTATAAGAGATGTGCTCCAAATATAAAAACCCAGATAGGTCAAAAGAGATGACTGAGAAAGAATTCAATACAAATAGCAAGTATAGGAAGGCTGGAGCAGCTAAATAAATAGCATATGAAACTGATGGCAAACAGAGATTAGTGCTAAAGAAGGACACTTTATAATTTTAAAAGGAACAGACAATGATAAAAAAACATATGCACCCACTTATTATCCTCAAAACACATGAAGCAAAAATGGACAGAGTTAAAGGGAGAAATAGACAATTTCACAGCAAATCGGAGAGTTTTAGTAATTGACATAACAACAAAACAAATATGATGAATAAAGTCATAGGTAATCTAAATAATACTACCAACCGCTTTGTCCCAAGTTATGCTGACAAAGAGTATACTCTGGGCCATAAAATGACCCAGTCAAACAAAAAGGTTGAAATCCTAGAGTCTGTTCTCTGATCACAATGGCACTAAATTGGAAACCACTAACATTTAACAATAACAGATCTAGAGAAACCCCACATATGTGGAAATTGAACAAGACACAATTAAGCAGTATATAATCAAAGAAGAAATTGAAAGGAATATTAGTAAATAATTGAAACTGAAGATAATATAAAAACAATATATCAGAATGTGCAGGTATGCAGATAAATCTGTGCTCAGAGAGAAACATAGCTTTAAGTGCATATATAATAAAAGAAAAAGATCTGATATCAAGAAGCCAGGTAAAGAAGAGTAAAATTATCCACAGTAAGTTTATTTTTAAATCCCTATTATTGCCACATTTAATCAAATGTTAAGTAATTTGTAATTTTAATAAAAACGTCTTTCCACAAAGAAAATTCCAGGCCTGGATTGTTTCATTAATAAGTTCTATCATATATCCAAAGAAAAAATAACACCAGTTATACATGGCTTGCTTTTATAAAATAAAGGAGGAGGGAACCCTGTCTCTTTTTAAGAGATTGATGTTATCCCAATACCAAAACCTGAAACATACATTGACAGATAGTATAAGTAAGGGAAATGACAGACCTCTGTCATGAACACAGACACAAAAATCCTTAACAATATCCTAGCAAATTTCATCCAACTCTATAAAAGGATTATGACTAAGTAGGACTTCTCCTAGAAATGCAAGATTCAGTCAATGTAATTCACCCAAACTTATTAACAGGATAAAGGAGAAAAATATCACGGTCATTTTTTAATAGATAAAACAATTTGACAAAATTCAGCACCCACAGGAAATATAGTCTCCTAGTAAATTAGAAATAGAAGAAACTTTTTCAAATTGATAATGGGCATCTATGATAAATCATGCTAATGGTGAAATAACAAGGCCTTTCTTCCTCAAATCAGGAAAAAAGTGGGAAGTCTACTCTTGCTACTCAGTCATTCTTGGGTGCTTATTTTGTGGCAGGTACAGTGCCAGTCACTTTAGAGCAACTCTGTGCCAGCAGAAATGAGAAGACTGTAGCACAGAGAGGTTAAGAAACTTCCCCAACAGCACAGAGTAATCATAAGCCAACATTTACATTCAGATAGTTCAGAGTTCACCTCTGATCACACTGTCTTCTCAACAGTATAGTAATAATTATTATTATAGAACCTAGATTATGCTCTTTGCAGCCAAAGATGGAGAAGCTCTATACAGTCAGCAAAAACAAGACCAGGAGCTGACTATGGCTCAGATCATGAACTCCTTATTGCCAAACTCAGACTTAAATGGAAGAAAGTAGGGAAAACTACTAGAACATTCAGATATGACCTAAATCAAATCCCTTATGATTATACAGTGGAAGTGAGAAATAGATTTAAGGGACTAGATCTGATAGGTAGAGTGCCTGATGAACTATGGAATGAGGTTCATGACATTGTACAGGAGACAGGGATCGAGATCATCCCCATGGAAAAGAAATACAAAAAAGCAAAATGGCTGTCTGGGGAGGCCTTACAAATAGCTGTGAAAAGAAGAGAGGCGAAAAGCAAAGGAGAAAAGGTAAGATACAAGCATCTGAATGCAGAGTTCCAAAGAATAGCAAGAAGAGATAGGAAAGTCTTCCTCAGCGATCAATGCAAAGAAACAGAGGAAAAGAACAGAATGGGAAAGACTAGAGATCTCTTCAAGAAAATCAGAGATACCAAGGGAACATTCATGCAAAGACGGGCTCGATAAAGGACAGAAATGGTATGGACCTAACAGAAGAAGAAGATATTAAGAAGAAGTGGCAAGAATACACAGAAGAACTGTACAAAAAAGATCTTCATGACCAAGATAATCAAGATGGTGTGATCACTCACCTAGAGCCAGACATCCTGGAATGTGAAGTCAAGTGGGCCATAGAAAGCATCACTATGAACAAAGCTAGTGGAGGTGATGGCATTCCAGTGGAGCTATTTCAAATCCTGAAAGATGATGCTATGAAAGTGCTGCACTCAATATGCCAGCACGTTTGGAAAACTCAGCAGTGGCCACAGGACTGGAAAAGGTCAGTTTTCATTCCAATCCCAAAGAAAGGCAATGCTAAAGAATGCTCAAACTACTGCACAATTGCCCTCATCTCACACGCTAGTAAAGTAATGCTCAAAATTCTCCAAGCCAGGCTTCAGCAATATGTGAACTGTGAAATTCCTGATGTTCAAGCTGGTTTTAGAAAAGGCAGAGGAACCAGAGATCAAATTACCAACATCTGCTGGATCATGGAAAAAGCAAGAGAGTTCCAGAAAAACATCTATTTCTGCTTTATTGACTATGCCAAAGCCTTTGACTGTGTGGATCACAATAAACTGTGCAAAATTCTGAAAGAGATGGGAAATCCAGACCACCTGACCTGCCTCTTGAGAAACCTATATGCAGGTCAGGGAGCAACAGTTAGAACTGTTAGAAAACAGACTGGTTCCAAATAGGAAAAGGAGTCCGTCAAGGCTGTATATTGTCACCCTGCTTATTTAACTTCTATGCAGAGTACATCATGAGAATGCTAGGCTGGAAGAAGCACAAGCTGGAATCAAGATTGCCAGGAGAAATATCAATCACCTCAGATATGCAGATGGCACCACGCTTATGGCAGAAAGTGAAGAGGAACTAAAAAGCCTCTTGATGAAAGTGAAAGAGAAGAGTGAAAAAGTTGGCTTAAAGCTCAACATTCAGAAAACAAAGATCATGGTATCTGGTCCCATCACTTCATGGGAAATAGACAGGGAAACAGTGGAAACAGTGTCAGACTTTATTTTTTGGGGCTCCAAAATCACTACAGATGGTGAGTTCAGCCATGAAATTAAAAGATGCTTACTCCTTGGAAGAAAAGTTATGACCAACCTAGATAGCATATTCAAAGGCAGAGACATTACTGTGCCAACAAAGGCCCATCTAGTCAAGGCTATGGTTTTTCCAGTGGTCATGTATGGATGTGAGAGTTGGACTGTGAAAAAAGCTTAGTGCCAAAGAATTGAGCTTTTGAACTGTGGTGTTGGAGAAGACTCTTGAGAGTCCCTTGGACTGCAAGGAGATCCAACCAGTCCATTCTAAAGGAGATCACTCCTGGGTGTTCTTTGGAAGGAGTGATGCTAAAGCTGAAACTCCAACACTTTGCCCACCTCATGCGAAGAGTTGACTCATTGGAAAAGACTCTGATGCTGGGAGGGATTGAGGGCTGAAGGAGAAGGGGACGACAGAGGATGAGATGGCTGGGTGGCATCACTGACTCGATGGACGTGAGTTTGAGTGAACTCTGGGAGTTGGTGATGGACAGGGAGGCCTGGTGTGCTGCGATTCATCGGGTCGCAAAGAGTTGGACACGACTGAGTGACTGAACTGAACTGACAGAACCTAGAGGTGGGGAAAAGCCTCTGTATCCGGCTCCTTCCGCTTCCCCTCCCCACAACAGGCCCAGAGGCAAAAATGACTGCTGACACTTTTCCACTGGGGACAAAGCTGATACAGGCTGAAAGGTACGTGGTTCTTAGGAGATGCTACTGAGAGCTGCCACCTGAGTTACACCTCTCCATCAAAGACACCATGCTCTCCATCAAAGCAATTTTCATATTACAGTGGAATTTTGCTATTCAAAGTGAGTCTAATTTGCTCATTTTCATTATTTAGAGGCAGTTAATTAAAAACTCAGCTGATATTTATTTTGCTCCCTTCACATCACCAGTGATTTCTTGCTGCTGTGCTTTTGCAGCATTACAGGTTTATGACTTGACGCAGCCTATCATGGGTTTCTTATGGTTTTGTCTCCCATTATTTTAATTTCAAGCAAGACATTAAACTGCTGTAAGAATTCAGCCATTGCTGGTAGAGCATGAGGAACAACCATGGTGCTCATCTTAATGAAAGAGCAGGCCCTACTGGGTTTTACAGTAGGGTATGGGCACCTCATTTCTACAAGGAGAAGGGAGGCTTTGGGACTAGTAAAGGATTGATTGCAAGATTATACCAGCCAGAAACCGACAAACTTAATTCTAATTCCATCCAGCCATTTCACTATCACCTAATGATGGAGACTTCCCTGGTGGCTCAGATGGTAAATCGTCTGTCTACAATGCGGGAGACCCAGGTTCGATCCCTGCGTGGGGAAGATCTCCTGGAGAAAGAAATGGCAACCCATTCCAGTATTCTTCCCTGGAAAATCCCATGGATGGAGGAGCCTGATAGGCTACAGTCCATGGGTTCACAAAGAGCTGGACACGACTGAGCAACTTCACTTCACTTAATGATGGAGAAGGAATTGTTATGCCAAAAAGTGGCCTGTGTTAACTGTGATGTTTCTAACAAAGCTAATGTATTATTTCTTAAAAGTCATGCTAATTTTGCAATTCATTCTGTAAAATATCTAAATGTCTTTAAGACTTCTCTGGTGGTCAAGTGGTTAAGACTCCATGCTCCCAATGCAGGGGGCCTGGGTTTGATCCCTGGTCAGGGAACTAGATACGCATGCCACAAACTCAAGATGCCACACAGTCAAAGATATTTATTCTTAGTCAAAGGTATTTATTTATTATTTCCCTGAACCAGATCTTAACTGTGGTACTCAAGATCTTTGTTATGGCATGCATGATGCAACTAAAAAGATTCTGCATGGCACAAGAAAGATCTTCTGTGCCACAGCTAAGACCTGGCACAGTAAATAAATAAATACCTTTGACTATGAAGTTAACATTGTTTATCCTTGCCTCTTTGAGTAGAATTGACATTCTGAGAAAATGTGTCATGCTTATCTGGCAACTCCAGATTTGCTTGGCAAGGGCCACTTCAAGTAGAGAGAAGCTCTGCTCGGAAATTGCTGGTTGAAGGTTAGGATATCAGAAAGCCAAATGCACAAGCTTTTTAATCTGGAAATCAAGGAGTAAAAATATCCCAACAAGCAGGCTTTTGCAGATTATCTGCAAACAGAAACCCGTGGAAACAAAAAGGCTTGCAAGCTGCCCATTTGAAAGGTTAGTAAGCAGCCTTTATTCCTACGAAAAAGGGCCATCCAAGTTGCTCTTGGTCAACTAACAGAGAACTTTCCCTTATAAGTATCTACTGGGATAACTCCTACACAAGCTTCAAAACCCAGTCATCTCCTTTGAGGAGCCTGCTCTGACTTCTCAAGCTGAGCTGGGCATCACCTCCTTGGTGCCCCTACTCCATGCTCCATGCTTCCCAGGCTCCCTGCACTTTCTGATTATGAATTGCTTCCACACATCTTTTTTTTTTTCCCCCTTTGGAGCTTCTGGAAGTAAGAATCTATACTTATCTTCCTGACTTTACTGCCTAGCTTAAGACCTGGCTTAATGTAGGTGTTCAGGGAATATATATTGGATGTGAAAGTTTTGATCAACTCATAGGAAAAATGGAATGATGGTTAAGAATCATTTGGAATCAGGATGTCTTGGCTTCAAGTACCAGCTCCAACGTTCCTAACTCCGTGAACATGGCCAAAACACATGGACTTTTCTAAACCTCAATCTTATCATCTATACATTGGGAATAATAACAGAACCTACTATATTGGGCTTTGTAAACTATAAATCAACAAAGCAAAGTACAGGAAGCACTTTACAGGATGCTGGCATTGGAAAAAGTATACAGTAGGTGCTGGCAATTGCTCACATCCGTGGTGGCCCCTTTGTACTAACGCTGGCAAAATCATTTTCTTCGGATTTTGTCCTCCCAGGAGAGAAAGAGCCTCAGAAGTCACCATCT
The DNA here is from genome assembly GCF_014754425.2 of Oryx dammah. Lineage (NCBI taxonomy): Eukaryota > Metazoa > Chordata > Mammalia > Artiodactyla > Bovidae > Oryx > Oryx dammah. Next base: position 28,760,136 of record NW_024070186.1, on the reverse strand, counting down.
GGTGTCAGAAAGATCCTAGCAAGGTCATCACTAGGACCCTGCCTCCAGGTTTCTCTTTGCTAGTTACCAAGCCCCTTTTCTCTTTTACCTGGTCATTTCAAAGTCTGTTTAGCCCCTACCTCAGATCCCAGTTTGTGTCTGGGGCTCTGTCCTGTAACACATCTCTAGTGGGCTGTCATTCCAGGTGCCAGGCTCCTCTAACACCTGATGCTATCAATAGGCTTGCCCCATGGCTTGCTTCTTCTGAGCTGGATACACCGTTGCATCCTTTTCAAATCCAGTTCTAGTCAATGGGCACACTGCCAGTAGGAACTATCACCTTACCAGCAACCCCACTGTCAGTAGGAATTCATCCCACTTGATGGATGAGTCAACTGAGGCACAGAGCAACTGGATGACCTGTTCAAGTCACTGTGGGACCTGATCCCACGTGATTTCTAGCTCTGGTGCTCAGTCTCCAGATCAAGCTGCTTCCTTGTATAGCAAGGCCTCTGAAACTGACAAACTACTACAGGTGTACAAGACCTCACATCTTCACTTCTTGAGAAGTTCTGCCCATAATCCATATCTGGTACTGAAGTTCCCAAGTGTTCAGGTGGGGAAACCCAAAGGGGCATAGGCATATTTTAAATGTTTAATTCAAATTAAGGCAAGTGTCAGGAAAATCCATATTTCCAGCTGCAGAAGAAAGAGAAATGGCAGCCCAATCAATATTACAGAAGTATATGGACTCTTTTTACTGTTCTATCAATTCTGGGAGCTAATAAGTTAGCCTCCCAGGGGACAGCTTCACAGTTTAAAACCAAAGTTCAGAGGCTGCTGCCTGTCAGGCATGACTTTCATTCTGATCAAGGTGGCTGGGTGATGAAGGACCTTCTTACACAAGGACCCGATGACCCCATGGACACTGCTCAGCAAGACCAGGGCTGCCTGGCTGATAACAAGTGCCTCCAGTGTGGTTGGCTAATTCTTCATTTCCTTGTCATCGATAGTGCTGACAAAGCCCCCACAGAAGGCAGGCAGATTAAAATGTTAAATCAAACTCAGAAGAAAAATTTGAAAATCAATTTGACGTTCCTGAAGAAAAGGCCAGGAAAGATAATTAAAGCTTGTAACTCCCAGATTCAGCTGCTTCATTTTCTAATTCTGGAGCAAAATAAAATCATCACTCCCCAAGGAATCAGAGGGAGCAGGGATGCAATGGGAGGTCTGAGCATGCTCTGCAGGCTGGCAGCCACCATGGCCAAGGCATTCCAAGTTCACGGACAGGACGTGCACTCCAATAAACCAGGCTTTCAGTGAACTGACTCGAAACATCTCTCTCATTTTCTTTTCATGTACTGTTTTTTTTTTTTTTTCTTTTTCCTGGCAACAGAAAGCCAATGCAAATGTGAAAGGTTGGCTGCTTCCAAGTTTACAGTAAATAACTTGAGAGAGTTGTAGATTGCCCAGGCCCTGGGTGTCAGGAGCTAATGCATTCTAAATGTAACCCATTTCCAGCAGAGCCAAACTCTGCTTTGACATTTTCCTTTGCTGCACACATATATTTGTATTATTGGTGCTTTGCTCTGGCTCTAATTTGCCGATTGTGATTCACACGGACCAGCAATGCTAATAGGATGCTTCATTTCCCCCTTGGGCCAATGCAAGATAAATTACAGTTTCATGATCCATCTCATTGTACAGTAAATACCCCTTTGCTTCTTCATACTTTCCATGCAAAACATATGTGGATGTAGTTCACTTTTTTAAGCTACAGAGAAATGGAAAGAGAAATGGAATTCCTCTTTCTCTAGGTAAGAATTATTTATAGAAGACCCAGGAGAATTTAATTCCCTTGCTGCCAGCAGCAAAGGTCACATAATTATACTATCTCCAATGAGATCCAAAATTCTGCACACCCCAGTAAAATAAAATTGACAGAAGGAGTCATTTCTGCAGCTACTCAGAATTACCTTTGTTTTTATCGATTAAGAAGTCTGCATCGCACATTTCTGCACAAAATTATCAGCCCTAGTTTTTCGTCCTCCTCCTGCTTGGTGAATGGCATTTGGCTTAAACTTCCGGGATAAGCTTAGGGTACAACTACTTACATCTTTTGCCACTTGTTACTCTCCTAGCCAATCACACTCATGCATGGGATATTAGGAATAATTAACAAGCAGCTGTTATATTCCAGACACTGCAGAAGAGGCAAAAAAATAGAATACCAGCTGACATCTTCTTAGGAAGAGGAGCTGTATGCATATAGCAGTGTGAAGTTTTAGACCAAAGAAAGATTCAGGCCTTTATTCTAATGTTTCTCAATCTCAGTTTGCCAAGGATCACCTTTGTGATTTTGTCTATAATCCACAAAGACTTATAACACTTTTACTTCATAATTTCAATTGGATTTGCTCATTTTTATTTAAATTTATTTATAAGGAGAACACACTGGTGGCTCAGCATAAAACGAATATGCCTGCCAAAGAGGGAGATGAGGGTTCAATCCCTGGGTTGGGAAGATCTCCTGGAAAAGAAAATGGCAACCCACTCCAGTATTCTTACCTGGAAAATCCCATGGACAGAGGAGCCTGGTGGGCTATATAGTCCACAGGATTGCAAAAAACTGGATATGACTTAGTGACAACATTTATTTATAAAGAAGATTTTAACTATTACTACAGTTTGATAAGCAACACAATAATTCATAAAGAGGAGGTGCTGTTTAGGTATGATTTCCAGTTTGACAGTGTTACCCGCATAGTGAGGAAACAGACACACGCCCACCCATTTAATATAGCGTCTGAGAAGTACAACAGAGACAAGCTAGTCAACAGTTTTAAGGATGGGGAAGGCTTCTTGGAGGAGGGGACATCTAAGTTGGGCTAGAAGGATGATTAGGAGTTCATCAGGAAGACAAGAAAAACTTCCATATTCCCTTGCGGTTTTCCTTGTGTCTCTGGCACCAGCCAAGATGTCTTGGTGTTAATTTACCTGTCATCCTTTTTGGAATAATGCAGAGAAATAAATTACTGACTATCCATCATGGCGGAGAAGGCAATGGCACCCCACTCCAGTACTCTTGCCTAGAAAATCCCATGGATGAAGGAGCCTGCTGGGCTGCAGTCCATGGGGTCGCTAAGAGTCGGATACGACTAAGTGAATTCCCTTCCACTTTTCACTTTCATGCATTGGAGAAGGAAATGACAACCCACTCCAGTGTTCTTGCCTGGAGAATCCCAGGGACGGGGGAGCCTGGTGGGCTGCCGTCTATGGGGTCGCACAGAATCGGACACGACTGAAGTGACTTAGCAGCAGCAGCAGCAGCAGCATCCATCATGGACATCAAAATTGATTTGCACCAGCGCCTTTCAAACTGCTTAAGCAGTTACAGTGATGTGATCTGATCATTTCTTTTGTGAAACAACTCAAAAATGTCTGTTTTCACACTCAGCATCTCTCATGTGTTTTGATTGTTATGATTTAATGACCACATTATTGGCTAGTCCCACTTTTCCCAGGTTCTGATCCTCTGCTAGGATCAGAAGCTCAGTCTCTCTAGCTTGCCACAAACATCCCAGTTTTCAAAGTGCATGAAGTGTAACGATGCCTGGAGACTTGGTTGTGGTGACCTCCCTCCTGGAGCTTAAGAACCAATTTCCTGGTCATCTGATTGTCATATAGGGGAAAACCCCCCAAACCTTTTAGTTGGAGCCCCTCCATTTCTCCTCCTGAGGGCATAGAATCATCTCATTTCTCACAGAGCCTATGTGAAGCATGCTTGAAGTTTATGCAAAGAATAACAGCCTCTGCCGCTTCCTGTTTTTGATATTACTTTTCTGTAGCAGGAGGTTTTTAGAGGGTTATCCCAGTAAATTGGGCCCCAAAAGGAATGAAGTAGAGCGTAGTCCATGGATATTGACAAAGATGGTGCTGGTTGCAGGGGTGCTTGTTAACTTCCATGAAAACAAGCAGACTTCCTTGGCAAATCATATTGATTGAATCACTCAGTTGAAAGTAGAGACTATGAGTTACTCATTTTCCCTGGATGATCAGCATCCCTTGGCCTTATGGGGCCACACATTATCTAGAGGAAATACTGTTTCTATCTGTTCAGTCAGTTCAGTTCAGTCGCTCAGTTGTGTCCGACTCTTTGCGACCTCATGAATCGCAGCACGCCAGGCCTCCCTGTCCATCACCAACTCCTGGAGTTCACCCAAACTCATGTCCATCGAGTTGGTGATGCCATCCAGCTATCTCATCCTCTGTCATCCCTTTCTCCTCCCTTCCCAGCATCATGGTCTTTTCCAATGAGTCAACTCTTCCACCTGTTAGAGACCCACAAAACAGTCCCCAGTAACCCACTATGAGCACAGTCTGAGCTAGGTGGCAGTAACCCATGGATAATAAACTGGGCAGGACCTTGTAATCTCAGATCTGGTCTAATGGTAAAACTAAGTCTCCTTGAAACCAAATTCCTCTGCCAAATTTATGATTAACCTCTCTGTTAAAAATGTTATTCCCTCTCTCCTTGTACCCAACCTATTTCCCCCAGGAACAAAGCATATCAAAGAAAAGGGGTGACTGAAACCTAGCAGGACCCTCTGGAGGCTTCCTAGGGCCAGATCTCCACTCATGCCCACTACCGTGCACCCCACCTCTTGTTTGTTGGAAAGCTTTTGTTTCCCAGGCCTCTCCTGAGTCTCAAAAGACTGGCTAAAGGCTATGAATAACAGTATGGAGGCTCCTTTAAAAACTAAAAATAGAACTACCATGTGACCCAGCAATCCCACTACTGGACATATATATCCTGAGAAAACTGTAATTCATGATGATGTATGGCAAAACCAATACAATGTTGTAAAGTAATTAGCCCCAATTAAAATAAATAATTTTAAATTACAAAAAAGAAAATTGTAATTCAAAAAGACACATGTACCCCAAGGTTCATAGCAGCACTATTTGCAATAGCCAGGACAAGGAAGCAACCTAGATATCCATTGACAGATGAATGGATAAAGAAGATATGATACATATATACAATGGAATATTACTCAGCCATAAAAAGGGATGGATTTGAGTCAGCTGTAGTGATGTGGATGAACCTAGAGGCTGTCATACAGAGTGAAGTCAGAAAGAAAGAAACAAGTATCAGATATTAACGCACATATATGGAAGCTAGAAAAATCCTACAGATGAACCTACTTGCAGGGTGGGAATAGAGATGCAGATTTGAGAACGGATGTATGGACATGAGACAGGGGAACGGGGGTGGAGTGAACTGGAAGATTGGAATTGACCTGTATACACTACCAAGTGTAAAATAGCTAGTGGGAACCTGCTGTGTAGCACAGGGAGCTCAGCTTGGTGCCCTGTGGTGACCTAGAAGGGTGGAACTGGGGTAGGGTGGCAGGGAGGTCTAACAGGGATATATAAATGTAGCTGATTCACTTTGTTGTACAGCAGAAGCTAAGATAGCATTGTAAAGCTGCTATACTCTAGTTGTTCTTTTTTTTAAGAGTTAGTGATTGTAAGCATGTGAACATGCAGTAACAAAAAATAGCAGTTGGGCCAGAAGAACGGGCAACAATTTAAACCTCAGATCAGCCATACTGCTGACTCACAGAACCTTCACTTCCTCCTTGATGGACATAGATAACAGTCTCTGACATGCATTCCTGATTTGTTTTTTACAGAAGTCAGATTCCCACCAGATGGAAACTGCTGACCACAAGCAAGTAGACCCCAGACCAGTTAGAACCAGAAGTTGATGATGTTGACTCCCGAAATATCACCTGGTTACCTCACCATGCACAAATTGGAGAGCTGTGCACCAGCTAATCACACAGCCCAAGATCCCCCCTCCATTTTCTCCCTTTTGTTTTTAAAAAGCTCACACCGCAGCCAGCCAGTAAGATGGATCTGAGACAAACTGAAGTTTCCCGTCCTCTCAGCTGGTGCCTTCTCATTCAGTAAACTTCTTTCTCCTTTGGTTTGTTTGGTCTTACTGTGCATCCGGCATATGAACTTGGAACAATGGAAAACAATGGAAAAGACAGGTATCAAATGAGTACAAGACTGATGATGTGGTTACACATTGGGTTTAATGTTAGGATGGGAATGAACAAGAAAATAACTGCACATAGGGAGGATGCTAGGTGAGTGAAAAATGAGAAGAAATTTGTCAGACATATTGGGAGACAGGGAAGAAGAGTAGAGGGTAGATGCACAGGGCATCTGGGGTAGAAGAAATAGCAGTGCAAAGGCCCTGAGGTAGGAGTGTGCTAGCCTCTTCTTAAGGAAGAGAAAGGGAGTCTGAATACAGTGAGGATGTGATCAGTAACATGAGAAGAGTCAGAGAGGTAAGTGTAGACATGTTTTCTAATTCAAGGCTTTCTGGTCTGACCTCAGATTTATTCTTTAAAGGCCTTTGGTTTTCTGTTATTCGGTAGGCCTTGTGGCAAAGGTGGCTTCAGTGATGTTGTTTTAAAGTGGCAAGGTCCAGATGTTCAATTCAACAAAGTCTGATATATTACCAACCTTGGGTCAGCACTGTGCTCTTGCTGGGGACACCTAGCCGGACAATCTGGGAGGCTCCTGATGGCCTGTCACTCTCAGACTCCACACTGGAATCAAAAACTACATTATCAGCTCTGAGTGGAGGAACTGTGTGGTCAGTAAGTATAACTTGATAACAATGAGAAGTCCCACCTAGGATGAGCCAGGCATCACGCTATGTGCTTTACACACAGAATTTCATTTAGACCTTGCAATGACCTTGGTGTTAGGCTTATACACACACACACACACACACACACACACACACATAGTAGGGGGTGGTTGAGGTGAAGAGAGACTGAGTGATTTCCAAGGCTATACACTTAGTGGGTGACAGAATCAGCCATGGAAACCACTGAGGGTTGAATTGTGTCCCTCCACTAGAAAGCATGTTGAAGTCTTAACTTCAGAATGCGACTGTATCTATGATTAGGGTCTTTACAGATGTAATCAAGTTAAAATGAGATCATTAGGGTGGGTTCCAGTCCAATATGATGGAGTGCTTAGAAAGGGGGAAATTTGAAGGCAGAGACAGACATGCACAGAAAGATGATGCGAACACACAGAAGAAGAGGACCACGTGACTAGAATGATGCAGCCATAAGCCAAGGAACACGAGGACCGCCAGCAAACACCAGCAGCTGCAAGAGACAAAGAAGGAACCTTCTCTAGAGACTGGAGCAAGTAGGCCTTGCTGACACCAGATTTTGGATTTCCAGCTTCCAGAACCCTGAGACAGTAAGTTTCTCTTGGTTTAAGCCACCCAGCTCATGGCATTTAGCTATAGCAGTCCTTGGAAATTGATATAGAAATCAAACCAGGAGACTGATACTTTCTGCTTTCTGAGCTGCAAAGCCCACAAACACACTTTTGCTCGGCTGCCCTTCAGGTCCACTTGGTCCTGTGTGGGGGCCCTGGGGAGGCAGAGGGAGAGAACGTCCTTGAAGAACATGCAGTCCAGCCATGACTGCCATGTATGTATCCTGTTCAGTGTCACAAGCCCCGTGTGAGCAGATGGGAATCCAGCACACAGTGTGCTCAGAGTAAGTTTGTTAAATAGGTGAGGAGTCAGCTACAGGGGTGGCTGAAGGGGCCCAGGCAGGGGAGCCCAGCCAGGGGGTGTCTTGAGGGGGCTGGGCAGGAGGCTAGGGTCACCATAAAAAGCCCTCCAGAGTCGGTTGACGGTGCTTAACTAGGTTTTGTGCCTCTGACTAGATTTCTTTCAAGAGGAAATGAAAATAATCCTTGTCCATATTTCCAAGATTTGGAGGAATTGCTGACTTAAAAATATAAATTGTCAAGAACTTCCATAAAAGGACTATACATAAAACCATTATTACTTCATTGTTACGTGCTGTTCCTCAAGGTGGTCAGTCTGGTAGGCATTCCAGTTTACAGCTGGCCAGACAAGAAGAAATAGAGGAATGATGCAGAATGGAGGTGGGAGGGCACTTTTGGGGTGAAGTTGTGATGTTTCAGTGGAATCATTTACTTATTTATTTTAAAAGATTTTTTTTTTTTTGATGTGGACCATTTTTAAAGTCTTTACCGAATTTGTTACAGTAGTGCTTTTGTTTTATATTTTGACTGCGAGGAAAGTGGATCTTAGGTCCCCAACCAAGGACCGAACCCTTATCCCTGAAAGGTTGTTATTGAATCACGACACTGGGGTTCTTGGGCCCCGGAGGAGAAGAATTCAATCCGGGGCCAGAGATGAGGCTTGATCGCTCAGAGCTTTTGTGTAATAAAGTTTTATTAAAGTATAAAGAAGATAGAGAAAGCTTCTGACATAGGCATCAGAAGGGGGTAGAAAGAGTACCCACTTGTTAGTGTTAGCAATGAAGTTATATACTCTCCAATGAATCTAAAAAATGTCTGGAGGTTGTAAAGACCTCACCAGACCTACTCCCATAATTTATATTTTAAGATAACAGAATTAGCCAGAAGGTTTAATCCAGAGACTGTCCTCAGGCAGAATACATTGTTGTTATATAATCCTTGTAAAGAGCAGTTCTACTCCCATAATTTACAGAATTAGCCAGAAGGTTTAATCCAGAGACTGTCCTCAGGCATAATACATTGTTGTTATATAATCCTAAGGAATGTAGAGAAGGAAAAAATGTTGTCCTTTCTTCCTCCTTGAGACTTCCAGACCCCTCTCTCCTTGGGGACCCCTAGACTTCTTATCAACCTGCCTAGGAAATGGCTCTCTCATCCCCTGCACTGGAAGGCAAAGTCTTAACCACTGGACAACCAAAGAAGTCCCTCTGTGGAATCATTTATATGGAAAAAAGCATCTAGGCTCTCTCCCTTCCTTGTCCATCATGGCCTTTGGGCAGGGAAACTGCCTGCTACAGCCTAGAAAGTACAGTCTTGAGTACTACTTGCCACCATCCTGATGGCTGATGCATGTGGGGGTGGGGCAAGAGACAGAAGTTGAAAACTTAGCCAAGCTGAACTGCCCAATCAGAGTGTCTCTTCCGGGTGTTTGGAATTGACTGGCAGTGACTGAGTCAGTTCTATTGTAATAGGTTCTGGACAATAAGACATGCAGACCTGAGCTGGGGGTTGGGGTTGGGCCTTTGGGAAAGCAGATCTGAACTGTTTGAAGAGGAAACATGAAAGAGAGGAGCAGAGAGGGAGGAACAAGGGACCCCAGAATGAGAGCCATGCAGAGAAGATAGCTATTGATGACGATTTTCCATTTCTAATAAGGCTTGAATATCCTTACTGCACTTTGTTTCTTTGGCATGAGCCTGTATCCTTTCAATAAGCCTTCTTTGTAATGGAGACAAGCATGAGTGGCTTGCTGTTTCTGACCACTCAAGGTGTCCTTTCTGAGACACCGGGCAAACCCTCACATCTGGTTCCTCCAAGACTTCTCTCAAACTTACTGTTTGGTAATTAAAGAGCATATAAGACATAAAGTAACAGTAGGCTATCAACAAAAGAGATGAATCAAGGCAAAAGCCATTTTAAAACAGCGTGAAAGGCAAATAACAAGGCTAAAATAAAAACGAACAACATAAAGATAAAACTCAAAATAAAAGTTGAATATGATGAGAGAACTGGTAGATAAATATAAGCCAGGGATAAAAGTATAAGCAAGATGAAAGAGAGTCATTAAATCCTACATCAGTTGAGAACAATTAAAATATAAGAAACTGAAGAGCAAAGTGAAGATGAAGAATATAATCTACAAACTATAAAACTAGGATAATCAGGCAATAAAACAAATTGGATAAGATAGAGCTCATTTGTCTCCAGTGCATATGCCAAAGTCTTGAGTCTCTAAGAACAAAGACCATCAGGGCCTCTCCAGCCACATTAGTCACTGCTGGGGCACAGGTTCCCAAGACTGTCCCCCCATGGCAACCAGCTCCCAAGCAAATTTCTCTGCCTAGAACACCCTGGGATCAGACAGCAGGCCTCTGTCCTCCCCTTTTCCCTTTCTTTCCTCTCTTCCTCAATTTGTGCCTCCTCCCCAGGCTGGCTTCTTTAATGCACCACAGTGAAACCTGCACCAGGGCAGCTGCTCTCCATCGGTCCCTCAACTGCATTGTGAGCATCAAGGACTAGAGCTCATTCATTCAGTTCACTAGATAGTCCAGATGTCAAGATTCAGAACCACCAGAAATAGGGGAACGGGAACTGTTGGTGGTCATGTCAACTGGTGCAACCACTATGGGAAACAATATGGCTATTTACCAAAAACATAAAATAGAAATTCCATATGAACTAGCAACTTCACTTCTACTTTTCTGAAGGAAACAGGAACACTCATTTGAAAACAGAAACACTCATTTCTGTTTTCTGTTGAAAAACAGAAACACTGTACCCTTTGCAATATTATTTGTAATATCCAAGATATGGAAGCCACCTAAGTGTCCATCAATAGATGAATGGATGAAGGCATGTGTGTATATCTATAATGGAATACTACTCAGCCATATAAAAGAATGAAATATTGCCATTTGTGACAACATGGATGAACCTGGAGGGTGAAATAAGTAAAAGAATGACAAATACCATATGATGTTTCTTGTATGTGGATTCTAAGAAGCAAAACAAATTATCAAACATAACAAAGCAGAAACAGACTCATAGATAAGGAAACAGACAGCTGGTTGCCAGAAGGGAAGGAGGCGGGAGGATGAGTGAAAGAAGAGAGGGAGATTAAAAGATACACATTTCCAGTCGCAAAATAAATGAGTCACAGGGATGAAATGTACAGTGTGGGGAATATAGTCAATAACTGCATAGTCTCTTTGTTTGAAAACAGATGGAAATCAAACTTATGGTGGGGATAGATCATTTTGTGATGTGTAGAAATACTGAATCGTTATGTTGTGTACCTGGAGCTAACATAGTGGTATAAGTCAATTATAATTCAATTAAATAAAAAACCGATTCAGAATGGTCATCCTGCTCCTAGATGGGCAAAGGGAATTGGAAGGTTAAAGGCCTTATTGAAATTCTGCAAAAGACACAGAAGCTTTAGGTCGGGCTGAGGTGGCCAGAGGAAACCATCAGAGCAACAGAGTTGTCTGGGAGCAGCTGGCCTTGTCCCAACCCTCCCTGGAGTACTGGGAAGGATAAGACGGCCAACCTCAGTCAGGTGATATCAATATACATTCTGATGCAATCAAGAAGTTTCCAGGGAGCTGACAGCAAAGCTGGTAGGAAACAGGCATCTGACTATGAAAATTATTGGCTCCATTTATTTAAGAGTTATATGATTATTGTCCATTTATTTTTTATCAATTCGAAAAGCCATATTAGAAATTTGTTTATGTTGGTTATATTTTCAAATTTATTGTCATAGTCATTTTTAATACATTGGATTATCATGTACTATCTGCTGTTCCCTCTTTTCTTCTTGCTATAGGTTATGTCTTCCTTTTAACCTGCTCATCATTAGCAGAGGTTTATCCATTTAATCAGTGTTTTCAAAGAACCAGCAAATCCAAAGAATGAAAATAAAGGAAACAGCAAAGAAACTTACAATAGAGAGGCTTATTTGGGGGGGCGGGGGAGGAGATCTATAAAGCACAGTTAACAACACAGAGAGGAAGGCGAATGCTATAGGAGTGTTTAGTAATGGGTCCTATCAGAGTTCACTCTAAAGACACACCAGGCAGGATGTGGAACTTCAGGTGGGCTGTGGAGAAGGATAGGGATGTGCACAGTCTGAGAGGAGGGGGAAGAGGAGGGGTGGAGGAGGATGAAGAGGAAGAGGAGGAGGGGGAGCACGGGAAGGCATAGAACAGACACGGTGACTGACCTGGTTCCTCTGCTAGGATTTAAGGCACAGAATTACACGGCAACTAAAGGCCAGGTCACAAAGGGCTGTGATGTGAGAGCCAGTGGGCAGGGGCTGTGGCACATCCTACAGTTAGTGGGCCTTGAAAGAGTCTGATGGATGAAGGATGTTGCCCTGAAGGACCTCTTTGCAGAGGAGCAGAGGGGCAAGCAGCTAGACAGGGAGGTTGCCAGCGGCACTGAAGGCTGTCGGGGCCCAGGGATGGGGTCCAGCTGCAGGAAGCCTGTAGAGAAGATGGAGAGAAGGGTCTAGAACCTGAGCAATTGGGAAGGAAAATAGCTGGGGGCACGTGAGATGTCTGGTCCAGAGGGAGGGCTGTGGAGAGTGGCTCATTTAGCGCCCCAGTGCTGACAGGAGCCTCAGCCTCTTCGATTTGACCCCTTTCCCTTGGGCAGATTGGGGAGTGAGGCTCCACTTCACTCTTCAAAGACATGATCACACCCCTACCTTTCCCACTGTCAGAGCCCATTCATGACAGTGTGTGTAGGTCAGAGAGACTGCTCCTATTGCCCTAAATAGGCAACAGTTGGCTCCTTCCTGAGCCAACAGTCCTGACTGCCAGCACTGCGCACACTCCGCACACACAGAGCTCTTCCCACTAAAGATGGTTGCACACCCTGGATAAGCAGCCCCATTGCTCAAAAGAGAAGAAGCTGGAGAGATTCCCTCTGAGCTGTTGGTCTCTGTCAGTCTCTGAGTCTCCTTTCATTAGACAGCACATAGGGTGCAGAATGGACCTCATGTGGGAGCGCAGTGAAGCAGAAAGCTGATCGCTTTCCAAGTGTAGCTGCTCACATTGGGCATGTTTAATGCCTGGTGGGCACTCACAGAGCAGTTGCAGGGGAAGAGGTCATATTTCCCTATGACTGAGCTGAGCTTCTCCCAAGAATAAAAAGCAAACTGTCCTCAACGTTTCAGTGAAATTCTCTCTCATATTATTAATATTAAAGTAGTCTTATGATCATGTTTGCTAGAATATATTCTGTCTTTTTAAAACAGATATTACACACACTTATAGTTTCCTTTATGCTACGACCTATGGTTGGAAATTGTTGAGTTAAAACAGGTTCTTCACTCCAAGGCTTCTCAGAGACTTTAATATGCTAATTTGTACTGGGGATTTCCAAGAGAAATGGTGTTCCTAAGACTATGCATCCTTGGAACTATCAATATCTTTTTGTAGAGCATCTCCTGCAGCTAGCACTTCAAAGGGTACCTTTAGGGAAGATTTGATTTCATCCTGGAAATTATGAAAGCATTATGGCCAGGGACACAGGCATGCATGTTTAAGTATGGGATTCCAGGAGGAACAGTAGTAAACTGAGCTCCTGTTCCTCCCTCCCCAAGCTGGATTTCCCAGGCTGGGTATATCTCCACCTGCTGCACATCTTTCTCCAGATTCATCCTACGCCCTTGCTCCACCCAGATCCCTCAGTTACAAACCTCCTTGCCATGCAGCTGTTACTGGCTTTGTCTCTCTGGTCTCCACCCCACAAGGCCCATCGTGAAGCATCAATGTATTACAAGCGCTCCAGAAAGGGTGAGGTGGACATCGTGGGTGTCCCTCTAGGGTTAGGGTTGATAAGGACAGCCTGCCCACTTAGTGGCAGTACTACTGTTTAATGTGAAGTTCCCTGGCCACAGATTTGCTGAGCATATGCTACTCAGCCATTGTACTCCAACTGGTTTGATGGAGAAATCCTGAAATTGATGAAAATGTGTGGTCCTACCTGAGTCTTATACTTTTCCTGAGATGTAGTTGTTAGTTGTTCAGTCACTAAGTTGAGTCTGACTCTTTGTGACTCCAAGAACTGCAGCATGCCAGGCTCCCCTGTCCTTGCACACCAGGCTCCCCTGTCCTTCACTGTCTCCCAGAGTTTGCTCAAATTCATGTCCATTAAGTCAGTGATGCCATTCAACTATCTCATCCTCTGCCATCCCCTTCTCCTTTTGCCTTCAATCTTGCCCAGCATCAGGGCCTTTTCCAATGAGTCGGCTCATTGCATCAGATGGTCAAAGTAATGGAGCTTCACCTTCAGCATCAGTCCTTTCAATGAATATTCAGGGTTGATTTCCTTTAGGAATAACTGGTTTGATCTTCTTGATGTCCAAGCAACTGTCAAAAGTCTTCTCCAACACCACAGTTCAAAAACATCAGTTCTTTGGTGCTCAGCCTTCTTTATGGTCCCATTACTCAGCTCATATGCAGTTACTCAGCTGACAGTAAAGATTCAAGTTCTTTCTCAGGCTTTCTTTGGGATGGATTATATTGGATGATGGACATTGAGGCTCTAGTCCAAGCTGAGCCTGGACTCAATATACCTGGACATAGGTGACTCACTGGAGGGCAGGCATCAGGATGATTTACAGGAAGGTTCCAGGGCGACCACTTGGTGTCCCCAATGAAAGCAAGGGTTGGAGAGTGTATTCATTGGGCCAAGTTGCTCCACAAACTGGGTGGCTTCAACAACAAAAATTCATTGCCTCACAGATCTGGAAGCTGGAAGTCTGAGAGTAAGGTGTTGGCAGAGTTGTTTTTTTCTGAGGGCTGTGAGGGAGAATCTGTCCACATCTCTCTCAGCTTTCTGTGAACTGCTGGCTTCACCACAACCTCCACTTTCACTTCTGTGTGTCCATGTCCAAATTCCCCTTTTTTATCAGGACAGCAGTCACATTGGACTAGGGGCCTACTAGGGGCCCCAGGATGACCTCATCACACTTAATCATATTGGCAAATATCCTCCTCCCACATAAGGTCACAGTCTGAGGTCCTGGGGCATAGGACTTCAGTGAAAGAATTTTGAAAGGACACTATTCAACCCACATCAGGGAGGAATGTGAGATGACCCAGGAAATTCATATGAGACCTGGAAACTGCAGGACTTTACATGGTCTGAAGCCTGCATTGTGCCAGTGTCTTGAACAGCCTAAATATCGTGTTGCTCAAGATTATGTCTATCGAATCGGTGATGCCATCCAACCATCTCATCCTCTGTTGCCACCTTCTCCTCCTACCCTCAATATTTCCCAGCATCAGGATCTTTTCCAATGAGTTGGCTCTTCACATCAGATGGTATGTGGACAGTATGTTATTCGTTACTGGTCTGGAGGATCCACTGGCACCAAAGATTGGTGCGGTCTATGAAACTAGCTTGTGTGCAGAATGTCTAGCATGTATCTGGTCCTTAGTCTACGACAGCTCCTTGTCAGCCACCCCCTAACTCCCTGTGTTCCAGCTGAGCATGTTTTCTCCTTAATCTTCTTGTCAATTTTCTTTTTTTTTTTTTTTTTGCCCTACCATTTTCCAGGGCCATGTCTTCCAGGCCCAGCCACTTCTGACTTCAAAGATCAACCTACATGCTTCCTGTGGCTGAGGCTCTCTGCTTCCCAAAGCCCTGGCAGACCCCTGGCTCCAGAGGTCCCTGCCAGGACTTGTAGAGAGCACATCGTACTGGGCCCCTTTGTCTTTTAGCAGCCTTGGTACCAGGGGAATTGCTGGGTGAAACATGTCACCTCTGAGAAGTGAGAAAATTCCTGCAAAAGGTGTTGTTTTCACTTAGCAGGTGTTTAAATTTTTATGAGATGCACTAACGTGGAAATCGCAGACTTTCAGATGGGTGTTTGGTATCTAGAATCACCATGGTTTCCCAGCCAAGTCACTGGAGGTGGTGTGGGCTGTGTGTTTGCTTGGGGAGGGGTGGTACTAGGTTGTTTCTTCTCATGGAAGAAACATCGTGTGCTCATGGGTCCAGCGTGGTCCCTGTGGAGCTGGGTATCAGAAGTCAGCTCATCTCTAAAACATGTATTTATTCTTCTGTCAATATGAAGGATTCTCTTTTTTCAACTACATGTCCTTCCCACGTAAGCTTGACTCCAGACTCCCAGGGTGAGAGCACGCTGAGTAAACACAGTTCTCTCAAGCTAGTGTAGTCATATCGGGGTCTCCTCCTTCCTCCTCAAACCTGACATGACAACCATATTCAAGACCACAAAATCAGAGCCAAGCTGGATCATAAGCTTTCCATGATAACACCTTGTTTCCCTCCCTTTCTTTCTTCCTTCTATAAGTATAAACTGAGTATCTTCCATATGCCAGGCACTGTGCTAGGAGAAGGCTATAACACCAAGCCATCCTGGGTCTTTGGTCTGGTGGGGCAGGCAAAACCCCCAAGCTTTCAACCCAGGACTCTGTTTCAGTCCCATGCTTATTGACCTTAAGAAGACAGACTTCCTTGGGATCAGATATTCTCTACCATGACTGCCCATAAGAATCACTGGGGGACTTTTTATCAATACATATGTGGGTCCCAGGCCTCCCCTGAGAGCAGCTGAGTCAGACTGGGCATTCTAATACAGAGCCAGAGTGGAGAAGCCTACCCTGGACCACCCAGGGCTTCTTTAGACAGTTCAAACACATGTCCTGTCCCCTGTTAGTTCAGTCACCCTGGTTCCTTCTCATGATTGATGGGGTGTTTCTAGACAAGACATGGAAATCTACCCTCCCTGGAGCAGGGGACTCTCAGACTGAAGACACGTTCTCACAATCCTATGGCAGTAGTCCTTATTCACTCCCAGGATAAGTATGTAGTTTCAGCTTTTAACATACCGTATATGTCTGTAACAAAAAGTGACCCCTAGAAACAACTTACATGGGGCCCTACTTGCAGCTCCTTGTCATGCTTCCCATGATGAGGCCTGTGTGTCCATCTCCAGCCTTGATCCTCAACCATCTGCAATTGGGGATTTCAACTCCTGGTGGTAGTAGTACAAGGCTGGGTAGCAGAAGTGAGTGAGGCAGGCTGAGTTAAGGATGACAAGTGGAAGTTTGGCCACAGGAGTGCTGATGCTGGGTCCAAAGTGGTGGGACTGTATTTAGCTTCCATTGGTTCCGGTCAAGCCAAAACTGAGATGTCAACGGTAGATGTTGACATCTACAGTTGCTTTGCAGATTTTTATAAGACATCTCCTGATTTCCAAATATTAAAAGCTAATCATTTTTTTTTTAATTAACAACAAACAAGTAGGGGCTTCCTTGGTGGTCAGGTGGTTAAGAATCTATCTGCCAACATTGGAGACGTGGGTTTGACCCTTGGTCTGAGAAGATCCAACATGCCTCAGAGCAACTAAGCCCATGCACCATAACAACCGAGCCTGTGCTCTGCGCCAAGAGAAGCCACTGTAATGAGAAGCCTTCATGCAGCAACGAAGACCTAGTGCAGCCAAAATTAATTAATTAATTAGTGTTTTAAAACAAACAAGCAAAAAACACACTGAGCAATGCAAGTCAGACATGTCAACTGATCTGATTCAAGTTCTGGACCAAAAGGATGGAAAGTACATTGGCCAGGCAGGGCTCTAACTATGTACAGATCTTCCGTGATGGATCATTGCTGGTGACTTCTGCTGGATCCTAGGGTTAATTACTTGATGTTAGAGGCAGGAAAGCCCCATAGCTAGCATTCCTCTGCTGCCTGATGCAAAATACAAGTATGAAGTTCATAAATATCCATGATGTGAAAATCTCTCTCACTGACTCGGTATTGACTGACAATGGTTACTGATGAATTTTACACAAGACAGTTAAATAGGAAGCTGTAACAGTGGAGGTGCCTAGAATCCAATTGATGAATTTGCCAATTACTGTTTCTCATTTCAGTGATGGGTGTTAAGTATTGCTGGGTAACACTGGAGCCACGATCTAGCCAGAAATTCATTCATTTACTGAAAAACTACTACTGAACCTCTGCTTAAGATGGGGAAGGGGTACTATGACCCAGATGGGATGTTAAGGTCAACACTCTCCTGGAGGAAAAGAGACAACTGTCAATCAAAATGTCTCAATCGTGCTGTGTGAGGGGCAGGCTAACTCTGGAAATCTATACAATAAATTACATTCTTTTATGGGTCAAGAGGTTGAATATGTGGCTTACATTTCTTTTTTTAATTAATTTATTTTAATTGGAGGATAATTGCTTTACAATATTGTGGTAGTTTTTGCCATACATCAACATGAATTGCCTAACCCCCTCCTAGCTCCTTTTCCACCCTACCCCTCTGGGTTGTCCCAGGGTACCGGCTTTGAGTGCCCTGCTTCATGCACTGAACTCACATTGGTTTATCTGTTTTACATATAGTAATGTACACGTTAATGGTCATCTGAGTTAAATTCACCCATTCCAGTCCTTTTTAGTTCACTGATTCCTAGCATGTCGATGTTCACTCTTGCCATCTCCTATTTGACCATTTCCAATTTGCCTTGATTCATGGACCTGACATTCCAGGTTCCTATGCAATATTGCTCTTTACAGCATCGGACCTTGCTTCTATCACCAGTCACATCCACAGCTGGGTATTGTTTTTGCTTTGGCTCCATCCCTTCATTCTTTCTGGAGTTATTTCTCCACTGACCTCCAGTAGCATATTGGGCACCTGCTGCCCTGGGGAGTACCTCTTTCAGTATCCTATCATTTTGCCTTTTCATACTGTTCATGTGGTTCTCAAGGCAAGAATACTGAAGTGGCTTGCCATTCCCTTCTCCAGTGGACCAAATTCTGTCAGACCTCTCCACCATGACCCGCCCATCTTGGCTTAGTTTCATTGAGTTAGACAAGGGCATGGCTTAGTTTCATTGAGTTAGAAAAGGCTGTGGTCCTAGTGTGATTAGATTGACTAGATTTCTGTGAGTATGGTTTCAGTGTGTCTGCCCTCTGATGCCCTCTTGCAACACCTACCATCTTACTTGGGTTTCTTTTACCTTGGGCGTGGGGTATCTTAAACGCAGGTGGTGGCAGCCAGTGCACTAAGAGCAGGCGGCGGCAGTGGCCGGCACACTAAGCGTGGCTGAGAGCTACCCCACGTCCGAGGTCAGGGGCAGCGGTGTAGAGTGCCAGGCTGCGATGGTGCAGAAACGGCCGAGAGGAGCTACCCTGCGCCCGAGGTCAGGGGTGACGGCCGGGAGGAGATACCCCACATCCGAGGCACTTGAATGCAATCTCAAAAACGACAGAATGATCTCTGTTCGTTTCCAAGGCAAACCATTCAATATCACAGTTATCCAAGTCTATGCCCCAACAGTAATGCTGAAGAAGCTGAAGTTGAATGGTTCTATGAAGACCTACAAGACCTTTTAGAGCTAACACCCAAAGAAGATGTCCTTTCATTATAGGGGACTGGAATGCAAAAGTAGGAAGTCAAGAAACACCTGGAGTAACAGGCAAATTTGGCCTTGGAATACAGAATGAAGCAGGGCAAAGACTAATAAGAGTTTTGCCAAGAAAATGCACTGGTCATAGCAACACCCTCTTCCAACAACACAAGAGAAGACTCTACACATGGATATCACCAGATGGTCAACATCAAAATCAGATTGATTATATTCTTTGCAGCAAAAGATGGAGAAACTCTATATAGTCAATAAAAACAAGACCAGGGGCTGACTGTGGCTCAGATAATGAACTCCTTATTGCCAAATTCAGACTGAAATTGAAGAAAGTAGGGAAAACTGCTAGACCATTCAGGTATGACCTAAATCAAATCCCCTATGATTATACAGTGGAAGTGAGAAATAGATTTAAGGGCCTAGATCTGATAGATAGAGTGCCTGATGAACTATGGAATGAGGTTTGTGACATTGTACAGGAGACAGGGATCAAGACCATCCCCATGGAAAAGAAATGCAAAAAAGCAAAATGGCTGTCTGGGGAAGCCTTACAAATAGCTGTGAAAAGAAGAGAGGCGAAAAGCCAAGAAGAAAAGGAAAGATATAAGCATCTGAATGCAGAGTTCCAAAGAATAGCAAGAAGAGATAAGAAACCCTTCTTTAGCGATCAATGCAAAGAAATAGAGGAAAACAACAGAATGGGAAAGACTAGAGATCTCTTGAAGAAAATTAGAGATAGCAAGGGAACATTTCATGCAAAGATGGGATCGATAAAGGACAGAAATGGTATGGACCTCACAGAATCAGAAGATATTAAGAAGATATGGCAAGAATACACAGAAGAACTGTACAAAAAGGATCTTCATGACCCGGATAATCACGATGGTGTGATCACTCATCTAGAGCCAGACATCCTGGAATGTGAAGTCAAGTGGGCCTTAGAAAGCATCCCTATGAACAAAGCTGGTGGAGGTGATGGAATTCCAGTTGAGCTATTTCAAATCCTGAAAGATGATGCTGTGAAAGTGCTGCACTCAATATGCCAGCACATTTGGAAAACTCAGCAGTGGCCACAGGACTGGAAAAGGTCAGTTTTCATTCCAATCCCAAAGAAAGGCAATGCCAAAGAATCCTCAAACTACTGCACAATAGCACTCATCTCACATGCTAGTAAAGTAATGCTCAAAATTCTCCAAGCCAGGCTTCAGCAATACGTGAACCGTGAACTTCCTGATGTTCAAGCTGGTTTTCGAAAAGGCAGAGGAACCAGAGATCAAATTGCCAACATCTGCTGGATCATGGAAAAAGCAAGAGAGTTCCAGAAAAACATCTATTTCTGCTTTATTGACTATGCCAAAGCCTTTGACTGTGTGGATCACAATCAACTGTGGAAAATTCTGAAAGAGATGGGAATACCACACTACCTGACCTGACTCTTGAGAAATCTGTATGCAGGTCAGGAAGCAACAGTTAGAACTGGACATGGAACAACAGACTGGTTCCAAATAGGAAAAGGAGTACGTCAAGGCTGTATATTGTCACCCTGCTTATTTAACTTATATGCAGAGTACATCATGAGAAATGCTGGACTGGAAGAAACACAAGCTGAAATCAAGATTGCTGGGAGAAATATCAATAACCTCAGATATCCAGATGACACCACCCTTATGGCAGAAAGTGAAGAGGAACTAAAAAACCTCTTGATGAAAGTGAAAGTGGAGAGTGAAAAAGTTGGCTTAAAACTCAACATTCAGAAAATGAAGATATGGCATCTGGTCCCATCACTTCATGGGAAATATATGGAGAAACAGTGGAAACAGTGTCAGACTTTATTTTCTTGGGCTCCAAAATCACTGCAGATGGTGAGTGCAGCCATGAAATTAAAAGACGCTTACTCCTTGGAAGAAAAGTTATGACCAACCTAGATAGCATATTCAAAAGCAGAGACATTACTTTGCCAACTAAGGTCCATCTAGTCAAGACTATGGTTTTTCCAGTGGTCATGTATGGATGTGAGAGTTGGACTGTGAGGAAGGCTGAGTGCCGAAGAATTGATGCTTTTGAACTGTGGTGTTGGAGAAGACTCTTGAGAGTCCCTTGGACTGCAAGGAGATCTAACCAGTCCATTCTGAAGGAGATCAGCCCTGGGATTTCTTTGGAAGGTATGATGCTAAAGCTGAAACTCCAGTACTTTGGCCACGTCATACGAAGAGTTGACTCATTGGAAAAGACTCTGATGCTGGGAGGGATTGGGGGCAGGAGGAGAAGGGGACGACCGAGGATGAGATGGCTGGATGGCATCACTGACTCGATGGACGCGAGTCTGAGTGAACTCTGGGGAGTTGGTGATGGACAGGGAGGCCTGGAGTGCTGCGATTTATGTGGTCGCAAAGAGTCGGACATGACTGAGCGACTGAACTGAACTGAACTGAACTGAATATACGTTTCAATGCTATTCTGCCAAATCGTCCCACTCTTTCCTTCTCTGCTGAGTCCAAAAGTTTGTCCTTTACGTCTGTGTCTCCTCTGCTGCCCTGCAAGTAGGATAGTCAGTACTGTCTTTCTAAATTCTCTATATATGCGTTAATATGTGGTATTTGTCTTTCTCACTTCACTCCATATAACAGGCTCCAGGTTCATCTACCTCATTAGAACTGACTCAAATGCATTCGTTTTCATAGCTGAGTAATATTCTATTTGTATATGTACCACAATTACCTTACCTATTTATCTGCCAATAGACATTTAGTTTGCTTCCATGTCCTAGGTATTGTAAATAGTGCTGCAATCAACATTGGGATACATGTGTCTCTTTTGATTCTGGCTTCCTCAGGGTGAATTCTCAGCAGTGGGATTATTCTATTCCCATTTTTTTAAGGAATCACTGGAAGTAAATGTTGGGTTTTCTAGATTGATCCTCCATGCCACAGAGATTTAATGGACAAAACCAGATCTGGTGTGAGAAATCTGAAACACCTTGGTTCTAAGGAATATATTAATCTTAATTTGTTTTTTAAGGAACTGTAATAAGCATGGAAATTTTAATCTTTTAAATATCTTAAATGTATTTAAGAATATCCAAGTGTTTTATAAAGGTCATGTTGTACTTCATTTTTTAAAAAAAGGAGTCACCCACCTTTCTTTCTGCTTTCCAGACTGTTCTTTTCACTTAATGCTTCCATAGAACACTGTAAGATAATCAATTAATGCTAAAGCTATAAAAAATAATTCTTTTTTTAAAACTGAGGTATAGTTGCTTTTCAACATTGTGTTAGTTTCTGCTGTACAACAAAGTGAATCGGCTTTTGTATACATATATCCCCTTCCTTCTGCACCTCCCTCCGACTGCTCTAGGTCATCACAGAGCACTGAGCTGAGTTTCCTGCTCTGTATAGCAGGTTCCCATTAGCTATCCACTTTACACAGAGTAGTGTATATAGATCAATCCCATTCTCCCCATTTACCCCAACCACTGTCCCCCCTCCACATCCACACATCCACTCTCTATGTCTGTGACTCTATTTCTGCCCTGAAGCTGCACCATTTTTCTGAATTTCACATATATGCCATAATATACAGTATTTGTTTTTCTCTTTCTGACTTATATCACTCTGCAAGAATCTCTAGGTCCACTCACATCTCTACAAATGACCCAATATCATTCCTTTTCATGCTGAGTAATATTCCACTGTATATATGTACCACATCTTAAATTTTCCCAGTGAATGAATAGCAGGTGGTGGGCACTGTGGAGAAAGATGGCAATTCCTCTGCTCTCTGACTGTAGGTGAGACCGAGGCAGAAGGAGGGTGGAGGTGAAATTTAGTGACCTGAGTCCATGCTGGGTGTTGGAACAGCTTTTTGACAACTAACATGGGTCATCTTGAGGGCCTTCAAGCACAGGTAGAGACAAGCACAGATTGAGAATTAAAGGCCACTTGGAACCAGCAGGAAAGATAAGACTCTGGCTCTGACCCCATGAGGGATGGGGCTTGATTCAGGCCAAAAATTGGATCTTCCAGTAGGGTCTGGATAGCTCTGTGTTCCATCCTTCCTTCTGGCGACACTGTCACCTCCAGCCAAGCTGGCTTGTGTCCTTCTACTGGCTTATTTCAACATTTGAGCCTCTCCTCATGGAACCACAGAGGCCCTGCCTCTTTCTCTGCACATGTCCCAAAGTCATCTACCTCCAGTGCCAGTTTTAGTCCCATGGAGCCTTCTCCTTCAGGAGCCCTTCCTGTCTATTTCAGTTCCCTGGTGGAAGCTCCTGTATACATGTATTTACTGAGTGTCTACCACATAGAAGGTGTTTTATCTATAAATTAGCCTCTTTCACTCTCACCTGCTTTGGCCACCTGCTGTGAAGAACTGACTCATTTGAAAAGACCCTGATGCCAGAAAAGATTGAAGGCAGGAGGAGAAGGGGATGATAGAGGATGAGATGGCTGGATGGCATCACTGACTCAATGGATATGAGTTTGAGTAAACTATGGGAGTTGGTGATGGATAGGGAGGCCTGGCGTGCTGCAATCCGTGGGGTCACAAAGAGTCAGACACGACTTAACTGAACTCACTCTCACCACCACCAAGCACAGAAGGTTCACAGAAGAGAACATGGAGGGTCAGAGAAGTTCACCACAAGGGATGGGGCCACCCAGCTGCTAAGTGGCATGTATGGCGTTTGACCTCATACATTTTTCCCTTTGGGATAGAAGTCATTCATTTTCTATATGGTACTTCTTTCAGCCTTTTCTCCAGGAACAATTATACCATGTACAAAAAAAAAAAACAAACCCTCAATTATCTTTTAAAGAATTTTTAAGGTGTTCTCTTTCACTTAAAGCTTCTTTGCGACTTCCCGGGTGGTCCAGTGGTGAAGAGTCTGCCTGCTAAAGCAAGGGACCCTGGTGTGATCCCTGGTCCGGGAAGATTTCGGGCTTCCCCAGTGACTTAGTGGTAAAGAATCCGCCTGCAGGATCCTCTATGACCCACCTCCCAGAGTAATGGAAATAAAAGCAAAAACAAACAAACGGGACCTAATTAAATTTCCTTGCACAATGAAAGAAACTATAAGCAAGGTGGAAAGACAGCCTTCAGAATGGGAGAAAATAATAGCAAATGAAGCAACTGATAAAGAATTAGTATCAAAAATATATAAGCAGCTCACACAGCTCACTACCAGAAAAACAAATGAGCCAATCAAAAAGTGGGCAAAGAACTAAACAGACATTTCTCCAAAGAAGACACACAGATGGCTAACAAACACATGAAAAGATGCTCAACATCACTCATTATCAGAGAAATGCAAATCAAAACCACAATGAGGTACCATCTCATGCCAGTCAGAATGGCTGCGATCCAAAAGTCTACAAACAATAAATGCTGGAGAGGGTGTGGAGTAAAGGGAACCCTCTTACACTGTTGGTGGAATGAAAACTAGTACAGCCACTATGAAGAACAGTGTGGAGATTCCTTAAAAAACTGGAAATAGAACTGCCTTATGACCCTGAAATCCTACTGCTGGGCATACACACAGAGGAAACCAGAACTGAAAGAGACACATGTACCCCAATGTTTATTGCAGCACTGTTTACAATAGCCAGGACATGGAAGCAATCTAGATGTCCATCAGCAGACGAATTGATAGAAAGCTGTGGTACATAAACACAATGGAATATTACTCAGCTATTAAAAAGAACACATTTGAGTCAGTTCTAATGAGGTGGATGAAACTAGAGCCTATTATACAGAGTAAAGTAAGTCAGAAAGAAAAACACCAATACAGTATATCAATGCATATATATGGAATTTAGAAAGATGGTAATGATGACTCTATATGTGAGACAGCAAAAGAGACACAGATGTAAAAAACAGACTTTTGGACTCTGTGGGAGAAGGTGAGGGTGGGATGATTTGAGAGAATAGCATGGAAACATGTATACTACCATATGTGAAATAGATCACCAGACCAAGTTTGATGCATGAAACAGGGTATGAAAAGCCGGTGCACTGGGACAACCCAGAGGGATGGGATGGGGAGGGAGGTGGGAGGGGGATTCAGGATGGGCGACACATGTATACTCGTGGTTGATTGATTTCAGTGTATGGCAAAAACCACTGCAATGTTGTAAAGTAATTAGCCTCCAATTAAAAAAAAAAAGAAAGAATCCGCATGCAGTGCAGAAGATGCAAGAGATGTGGGTTCGATCCCTGGGTTGGGAAGATCCTCTGGAGAAGGGAGGAAGGGATGGATACTCACTCCAGTATTCCTGCCTGAAGAACTCCATGGACAGAGGACACTGGCGGGCTTCAGTCCATAAGGTTGCCAAGAGTTGGACACGACTGAAGCAACTGAGCACACACCCACATCAGGAAGATTCCACATGTCATGGGGCAGCTAAGCCCATGTTCCACAACTACTGAGCTGGCACACCCTCGAGAAGCCACTGCAGTGAAGAATAGCCCCTGCTTGCCACAACTAGAGAAAATCTGTGTGCAGCAATAAAGACTCAGCACAGCCAAAAATAAATAAATTTTAAAAGTCTTTTATTGTTAATATCTTGATAAATGCAATTACCATCTACCAAGTGTTTTGATCCAGAAATTCAGAAAGTTTCCTAGATTTTCCCCTTTCCTGTATCCTTCACACTTCACATGTAATTAATCCCTGTACTCCCACCTCCTCCTTATCTCATAAAAGTACCTTTGTCTCATCTTATAGTTTATCTGGACTATTGCAGTAGCCTCCTGTCTCCCCTCCAGTCCAACCTTCATAAGGTCACCAGAAAGTTCTTTCTATAAAGCTAAGCTGATCATTCTACCCCAGTGTTGAAAATCCTTTAGCAGTTAGCATTACCTTCAAATATACTCCAATTTCCTTAGCTTTAGCACCTCAAAATTTCATAACTGTATAAACTTTTCTTCATACAGTTAGCTTCTCTGTATGGGGTCCCTGCTTTCTTTTCCAGTGTAACCACCCACCAGCCTCCCGTGCAGAGGGCTTTGTGGGGCCCAAGGCCAGCTTTTGTCTTTTCACATGGGGTAGGTTTCTCTTTACCTCCCTCTTCATCTCATCTCTACCTAATAGCCACGGTCCCAGGAGGAAAGAGGAGGAGTGGGCAAAGGGACTATTGACCAGGGAGACGATGTTCAGATGGAGAGAAACCACAGAGACTGGAGCAGAAGCCAGGGGCCTGGGTCAGGGTGAGGAAGTGGTCTAGAGGTCTGAAACCAGAGGCTGTGATGATCAGGCCACCTGACAGGACCTCTGGTCTTTGATCAAGTGCACATCCGCCAGCAGTGGCCAAGCAGGGAGGGTGTCTGGGCAATGAATAACCTGGTATCTCTCTCCCTTCCCCTGAGCTCCTGCATGGCCCCAGTGACTGAACCAGCTGGAAGCCAGAGGGCAGGGCACAGAGCAAGGCAGGAGAGGAGAACTCTGGAGAGCAAGAGCCCCTGAACCCAGCCCTCTACTCAGCCATTAACCCCACCAGGCAACCTGGCCTAGGAGGCCCTCTTGACCACCCCACCCTCCATCCTCAGCTAACTCAGGGGTCCCTCCTCTGTGCTCTCAGGGCTCCATGACTGGCTCAGCTTGGGGGCTCAGAGAAGCCACATTGAGCACACGAATGAATGTAAGCATTTACATTCCACTGGTGGCCCTTCTCACCTTCAACTTGGGTAATGAGCTTCACATATTTACAATTTTCTATGTCAGAAGGGTGTCCAAAGCCCTCCATGGTTTAGATTTCAGGTTCTGGAGATTTTTAGATGCTGGAGAGTCTTACTTAATTCCCTCCTTCACCCTAGTGATGCCACAAGTAACCACGACAACTTCCTCCTGTGCCCAGACAGGAGTAATGACAGTTCTGAGCACTGGTTTTCTCCAGTTCCCATGCTCAGAACTTATAGGCTTACCAAATTCATCAAACGTCCTAGGAGGCAGTGATACCATTCCAGTTTGACAAATGAGGAAGCGGAGGTTCCCCACCATACCCAGCGCTACACATTTACTAGGTGGTAGAGCCAGGACTGGGGTGAGCACTTTTGGAGCTTCATGCATTAAAAATGCTCCACAGCCACAATCTTCCCAATTCAAAATATAAATAAAACATTGACACAAAACCAGTGTAGATGATGGAGTGTTAGAATTCTAAGTTCTAGATACACATCTCTAGAGCTGGACTGCTCTCCCTTCTGTGTGTTCCCCTCTTTTGCTGGTACCTGAAGCATCCCTTGGTATCCCTCCTGGGTAACATGGCCCTGAATGAGAGGGCTGGAATCTGGGTGGTGGGCTCAGCATCCAAATTCTTAACCACCAGGCCCACTGCCAGGTCACCCTGGAAAGCATTGTTTAGAGTGTAGAGTGACCTAGATTATTTCTTTCTGGCTGCATGTGGTCACACTAGTCTTGTGAGTTTGGCTCTCCCTGCCCACCTGCACCTGCTGCCCAGCCCCAACACAGTACTGCCTCTGCTCTGGCTTGGTCAGTGTGAGCGCCAGGGTCATTCCTAGCAATCAGGTCATGGCATCTTCCACTGTTCCCAGGTGCCAGCTGGTCCCAGAGGCTGGGAGGGAAAAACTCAAATACAGTAGTCCTCACTTATCCATGGTTTCAGTTACCTGCTGTCAACCATGGCTTGAAAATGTTAGATGGAAAACCTCCAGAAATGAACAATTGAAACACTGAAAATTATGCACCATTTTGAGTAGCATGATAATATCTCATGCATCCCACTCTGTTTGGGATCTCCATTGACATTCTCTGTTCCAGACACCCAACCTTGGACATCATCATAACTTGATTATTTAGGATCACCCTAAGCAGATAATCCTCTTTCTGATGTAACATCAGAAGGTTAATAGCAACTTAACATCCCACCACGGTGCCCACATCATCAACCTCACTTCCTCTCATCATGTGGGCATTTTATCATATCACATTATCACAAGAAGAGGGAGAGTACACTACAGTAAGATATTTTGAGCAGATTCCCTGGCAGTCCAGTGGTTAGGACTCCTTACTTTCACGGTTTAGGATGTGGGTTCAATTCCTGGTCTAAGAACTGGAATCCTACAAACTGTGTGGGGTGGCCCCCCCCTCAAAAAAAGAAGGTATTTTGAGAGGGACCATGTATATAGCCTTTATTAGAATCAATTCAGTTCAGTTCAGTTGCTCACTTGTGTCCGATGCTTTGTGACCCAAGGACTGCAGCACACCAGGCTTATTGGTCCATCACCAACTCCCGGAGCTTACTCAAACTCATATCCATTGAGTCAGTGATGCTATCCAACCATCTCATCCTTTGTCATCCCCTACTCCTCCCGCCTTTAATCTTTCCCAGCATCAGGGTCTTTTCCAATGAGTCAGTTTTTAGCATCAGATAGCCAGAGTATTGGAGTTTCAGCATCAGCATCAGTCCTTCCAATGATTATTCAGGACTTATTTCCTCTAGAATTGACTGACTAGATCTCCTTGCAGTCCAAGGGACTCTCAAGAGTCTTCTCCAACACCACAGTTCAAAAGTTCAGCACTCAGCTTTCTTTATAGTCCAACTCTCACATCTACACATGACTACTGGAAAAACCATAGCTTTGACTAGATGGGCCTTTGTTGGCAAAGTAATGTATCTGCTTTTTCATATGCTGTCTAGGTTTTTCATACCTTTTCTTCCAAGGAGCAAGCATCTTTTAATTTCATGGCTGTGGTCATGATCTACAGTGATTTTGGAGCCCAAGGAAATAAAGTCTCTCACTGTTTTCATTGTTTTCCCATCTATTTGCCATGAAGTGATGGGACTGGATGTCATGATCTTAGTTTTCTGAATGTTTAGCTTTAAGCCAGCATTTTCACTCTCCTCTTTCATCAAGAGACTCTAGTTCTTCTTCACTTTCTGCCATAAGGGTGGTGTCATCTGCATATCTGAAGTGATTGATACTTTTCCCAGCAATCTTGATTCCAGCTAGTGCTTCATTCAGCCTGGCATTTCACATGATGTACGCTGCATATAATTTAAATAAGCAATATACAGCCTGGACATACTCCTTTCCCAATTTGGAACTAGTCTGTTGTTCCATGTCCAGTTCTAACTGTTGCTTCCTGACCTGCATAAAGGTTTCTCAGGAGGCAGGTCAGGTGGTCTGGTATTCCCATCTCTTTCAGAATTTTACATAGTTTGTTGTGATCCACTCGAAGGCTTTGGTGTTGTCAATAAAGCAGAAGTAGATGTTTCTCTGGAACTCTCCTGCTTTTTTGATGATCCAATGGATGTTGGCAATTTGATGTCTGGTTCCTCTGCCTTTTCTAAATCCAGCATGAACATCTGGAGTTCATGCTTCACGTACTGTTGAAGCCTGGCTTGGAGAATTTTGAGCATTACTTTACTAGCGTGTGAGATGAGTGCAATTGTGTGGTAGTTTGAACATTCTTTCCCATTGCCTTTCTTTGGGATTAGAATGAAAACTGACCTTTTCCAGTTCTGTGGCCACTGCTGAGTTTTCCAAATTTGCTAGCATATTGAGTGCAGCACTTTCACAGTGTCCTCTTTTAGGATTTGAAATAGCTCAACTGGAATTTCATCACCTCCACTAGCTGTATTTGTTGTGATGCTTCCTAAGACCTACTTGACTTCTCCTTCCAGGGTGTCTGGCTCTAGGTGAGTGATTACACCATCGTGTTATCTGGATCATGAAGATCTTTTTTGTATAGTTCTTCTGTGGATTCTTGTCACCTCTTCTTAATATCTTTTCCTTCTGTTAGTTCCATACTGTTTCTGTCCTTAATTGTGCCCATCTTTGCATGAAATGTTCCCTTGGTACCTCAAATTTTCTTGAGTAGATCTCTAGTCTTTCCCATTCTCTTATTTTCCTCAATTTCTTTTCCTTGATCATTGAGGAAGGCTTTCTTATCTCTCCTTGCTATTCTTCAGAACTCTGCATTCAGATGCTTACATCTTTCCTTTTCTCCTTTGCTTTTCGCTTCTCTTCTATCCTCAGCTACTTGTAAGTCCTCCTCAGACAACCATTTTGCCTTTTTGCATTTCTTTTTCTTGGGGATGGTTTTGATCACCACCTCCTGTACAATGTTATGAATCTCCATCCATAGTTCTTCAGGTACTCTGCCTATCAGATCTAATCCCTTGAACCTATTTGCCACTTCCACTGTATAATTGTAAGGGATTTGATTTAGGTCATACCTGAATGGTCTAGTGGTTTCCCCTACTTACTTCAATTTAAGTCTGAATGATCTGAGCCATAGTCAGCTCCTGGTCTTGTTTTTGCTAACTGTATAGAGTTTCTCCATCTTTGGCTGTAAAGAATAGAATTAATCTGATTTTGGTGTTGACCATCTAGTGATGTCCACGTGTAGAGTATTCTCTTGTGTTGTTGGAAGAGAGTGTTTGCTCTGACCAGTGCATTTTCTTGGCAAAACTCTGTTAGCCTTTGACCTGCTTCGTTTTGTACTCCAAGACCAAATTTGCCTGTTAATCCAGGTATATCTTCACTTCCTACTTTTGCATTCCAGTCCCCTATAATGAAAAGGACATGTTTTTTTGGTGTTAGTTCTAAAAGGTCTTGTAGGTCTTCGTAGAATCGTTCAACTTCAGCTTCTTCAGCATTACTAGTCGGGCCATAGACTTGGATTACTGTGATATTGAATGGTTTGCCTTGGAAATGAACAGAGGTTTTTCTGTTGTTTTTGAGATTGCATCCAAGTACTGCATTTTGGACTCTTGTTGATTATGATGGCTACTCCATTTCTTCTAAGGCATTCTTGCCCACAGTAGTAGATAATAATGGTCATCTGAGTTAAATTAACTGATTCCAGTCCATTTTAGGAATCGCTGATTCCTGTTTGACCATTTCCAATTTGCCTTGATTCATGGACCTAACATTCCAGGTTCCTATGCAATATTGCGCTTTACAGCATTGGACTTTACTTCCATCACCAGTCACATCCACAACTGGGTGTTGTTTTTGCTTTGGCTCCATCTCTTCATTCTTTCTGGAGTTATTTCTCCACAGTTCTCCAGTAGCATATTGGGCACCTACTGACCTGGGGAGTTCATTTTTCAGTGTCTTATCTTTTTGCCTTTTCATGGTGTTCATGGGGTTCTCAAGGCAAGAATACTGAAGTGGTTTTTGCCATTCACTTCTCCAGTGGACCATGTTTTGTCAGAACTCTTCACCAAGTCCTGTCCAACTTGAGTGGCCCTACACAGCATGGCTCATAGTTTCATTGAGCTACACAAGGCTGTGATCCATGTGATCAGTTTGGTTAGTTTTCTGTGATTGTGGTTTTCATTCTGTTTGCCCTCATTGCTCTATTTTATTATTAGTTATTGTTGTTAATCTCTTACTATGACAACTCATAAATCGAATTTTATATAGTCTGCATTCCAGTCCTTTATCACATACATGATTTGCAATTTTTTTCCAAGTCTATGGCTTATCTTTTCATATTCTTTGTAGTGTCTCATGAAGCACAAAATTTTTAAAATTTTGATAAAGTCTAATTTATCGATGTTTTTATGGGTCATACCTTTGGTGTCATGTCTCAGAATTCCTTGCCTAATTTAAGATAATGAGATTTATAGTAAGTTTTGAAGTCATAAAGTCTAACTCTCCCAACTTTGTTCATCTTTTTCAAAGTTGTTTTGGCTATTCTGAGTCCTTTGATCAGCTTTTCAATTTCTGCAAAAATAAGCCTGCTGAGATTTTGATAGGGATTTCACTGAATATATAGATTCATTCGTGGAGAACTGCCACTGTAGTAGGGCTTCCCAGGTGGTGCTAGTGGTAAAGAACATGCCTACTAATGCAGGAGAGGTAAGAGATGGGGGCTTGACCCTTGGGTTGAGAAGATCCCCTGGAGGAGGGCATGGAAACTCCAGTACTGTCTGGAGAATACCATGGACAGAGCAGCCTGTTGGGCTGCAATCCATAGTGTCACAGAGTCAGACATGACTGAAGCGACTTAGCACAGACACACACGCCACGTAATTCATCAACTTGGAATATCCCTCTCTTTATTTTGATATTTAATTTTTTCTCATCAATTTAAAAAATAACTTTCAGTGTGCAAGTCTTACACTTTTGTTAAATTTGCTCCTAGATATTTTATCAATTTTGATGCTATTTTGAATGGAATCATTTTCTTATTTTCACTTTTGTAGTGTTCATCATTGGTATATAAAAATACAATTGATTTTGTTATATTGATCTTGTATCTGTGACTTGCCAAACTCATTCATTAGTTCTAGTAGAATTTTATTGATTTTGTAGGATTTTCTACATCTAGGTTCATGCTGTTTGTGATTACGGACAATTTTTACTTCTTCCTTTCCAATCTGAATTTCTTCAATATCTTTTGTATTATTGTTGTTTTATTTCACTGACTTAGAAGCATCAGTTCAATGCTGAATATTAATAGATGTGTTGAGAGTAGACATTCTTACCTTGTTTCCACTTTGTGGGAAAAGCTTTCAGTCTTTCATCACAAAACATAATAATAGTTGTAATATTTTGTAAATTCTCTTTATTAGGCTAGAGAAGTTTCTCTATTTTTAGTTTGAGTGGATGTTGAATTTTTTCACACGCTTTTATTGTATCTATTGAGATGATCATGTGGCCTTTGTCCTTGCCATTTTTTCCTGTTCTAGTAAGATGATGTAGTATATTAATTGGCTTGGTTTTTGGACACTAACTCAGCCTTTGATTCCCAGGATAAATTCCACTTGGTCATGATGTATAATCTTTTTTATGTGTTGCTGGATTTGATTTGTCATATTGTGAGAATGTTTGCATCCATGTTTTGGGAACCCATTCCAGCATTCTTGCCTGGAGAATTTCATGGACAGAGGAGCCTGGTGGGCTACAGTCCATGGAGTTGCAAAGAGTCAGACAGGACTGAGTGACTAACACTTCCTTAAGTTCATGAGAGATATTGGCCTGCGGTTTTCTTATGTCTTTGTCTGGCTTTGGCCCCATAAAATGAGGTGAGAAGTGCTTCCTCCTCCTTCAGTTCCTGAAGCATTTGTGAAGGTCTGGTGTTACCTTCTTTAAATATGTGATGGGATTCACCAGTGAAATCAACTGGGCCTGGGCTTTCTTTGTGGGAAGATATTTCATTACTAACTCAATATATTTGCTTGCTAGAGGTTTATTAAGATCTTATATTTCTTTCTGAGTCTGTTTTAATTATTTGTGTCTTTTTAGAGATTTTTTCCATCACTGAAGTTATCTAACTTATTGACATAAACTTGTTCATGATAATTCCCCAGCTTTTTGTTTACCTTTGGTCAATTTCTAGAGTCCAGAAATGATTATTTATAATTTTTTTAGTTTATTGTCTTAAAAATTTTTTATTATCATTTTTACTTTTTAAATTAAAATTAAAACTTTTTATTATTATTTTCCTTATGCTCCTTTTTGAGAAGAATAGAGTATTTACCAAGCTCCACTGGACACTTGACTAAGTTCAGTGAAGGACTTAGTGTGGATGACCAGTCAGATGTTTGGGTTTCTGTTTACATGACAACTCCTCTGAGAGGGATTTCTTGGTCACTCTCCTCTCAAAAGCCTCCTTACTTCTCTTCTTTCCAGGTACTTATGATCACATCAGTCAGTTGTAATGTATCATAGCACTGATCACTAGTGGAATTTACTCAATTTAGTCAGCCAGTTTTTCACTTATTTTCTTTAAACTTTTTATTTTACATTGGAGTATAGCCTATTAACTTTGAATATTCGTGCTGAAGCTGAAGCTCCAATAATTTGGCCACCTGATGCCAAGAGCCAACTCATTGGAAAAGACTGAAGCTGGGAAAGATTGAGACCAAGAGGAAAAGGGGACAACAGAGGGTGAGATGGTTGGATGGCATCACTGACTAAATGCATGTGAATTTGAGCAAGCTCCAGGAGATAGTGGAGGACAGTGTGCTGCAGTCCATGGGGTCACAAAAGACTTGGACCCAACTTAGCAACTGAACAACAACAATAGCCTATTAACAATGTTGTGACAGTTTCAGGTAGACAGTAAAGGGACTTGGCCATACATATACATGGGTTTATTCTAGTTTTTCACTTGTTTGTCTGTTTCTTGCTCCATGCCTCCCTTAAGCCTCTCTGCCAGAATATTAGTGCCATGAAGGTAGAGGCTGCCTTCAGCTCTATCTACAGCTGCCTGGCACCTTGAGGAGCCAGATAAATATTTTCTGAAGAATGAGGGAATGGAGGAAAAAAGAAAGCAAGGGTTATAGGAGGAGTAAGGCCTTGATTTCCAGATCAGTGGTTTTCTTATCCTCTGTTCCTCCTTTCTAAATTATAAATGTGTTCCCAGGAGCATAATGAGGGAAAACTAATATACATGGAGCTTTACTGCCCAAGGGTGGTAGTAGATATTTACTGCACATTTCTAAGCCTCCCTTGCCATTAGGTTGGGGCCAAGTGACTGGTAGAATTTAACCAGAAGTAAGCCTATTATGTCTTGACTGCCCTAATTCAGCAAGATAGATATTTAGAGATGCAGCTGCTGAGGGTCAGAGGTTAATAAGCAAGATGACCAATCTCACCCAACTGATAAGAGGTGAAGCTAGCCTTCTTTTTAAACCTGATTCAGAAGATTTGTGATCTTTCTGTGTTTTCATTATTCCTGGCAATCTACATGGGAGTAATTATGCCATTAAGTTATTATAAACAATTAACACCATAAATGGTTTATTGCGAGTTAGGCAGGGAATCAAAAACATCATTTCTTTTTCCTTTGCTTTCCTTAATGTGAGTACACATAGTGTTTAGCATCAGTGCATCCCTGGCTAACTATCAAAATGATTTTTATGCTGACTTAATTAAAATTTAGGACAGAAGAGCTAGTTGAGTGTGGAAATGGTTTCATTATATGATGTTCAAGGTTTAAATTTAAACCTCGTGTTTGAGCACTTCAGATGCTTTTATTCATCCACTTAATCTCTCACTCACTCACCCACCAAATGTTTTTTCTGGTTTGATTTCCTCTGCTGGGGGATGCAGAGATGAGGACATTCAGCCCCTGCCCTGAAGAGCTGAGTCCAGAGTGAAAACAGGACAACAGGCTGTTTTACCCACAAACACCAGCAAATAAACCACTATCTCCTGCTTTGGTACTAATTCCCAGAGCAATATTCATGGTAGATGTTGTTGAGGTGGGTGGTGGTAGAGTGACTGCAGACTTGAAGATGATATATTTGATTGACAGGATTTCTGCTGCTAGACGTAGATGCCCGGATGTCAGAGGGTTTGGTTTCTGGCCTGCCTGGGAGGGCTTGTATTTTCTATTTTTTGGCCTCCTGGTGACTGCCTCTTGTGTACCTGTGCAGGGGGTCCCACTTCTCCCAAATTCACTGCATCAGTACCTCCAAAACCAGGGGCTGAGCAAAGCCAGTCTTTCCCTCTCCAGGTGCACAACATCTGTGGCATTTAAAAACCACTCATGCTGTTATCCCACCTCCAGACTAATAGGATCAAAATGTGAGAGTTGGAGGGTTGGAGTGATGGGATGGGAGGTGGGGTAGAGGAATGGTACTTTTGAAAAAGTTCCCAAGAGCTTCCAGGGTTGGGAACTAGAATAATATTAATCTAAAATAATCTTCTGGGTAGCTTCCAGCTCTGTGCAGAGGTTCAAATATACAACACATGATCCAAGAAAGGGTCACAGTCTTGAATCATTTCCATGGCCAAAAGGCATTCTTAATGCCTTACTTTTGATATTGGCTTATGTTTTTCTAAGTGCTTTCATATTCATTAAGGGAATGATCTTTAAATACTAATATTACAGCAAGATAGGCTATTTTCACCATTTTATAGGTGTCAATTTTTTAATAGATGAAAAATTCTCCTCAAAAGAACAGTCCAGAGTCTCTCTCAAGGTCACCAACTATTCAGCCACAAACTAGGACCAGAGTCCAGCCAGGCTGTGGACTTTCAGCCCAGAGACCCTTCCAGGAGCTCTCACTGCTTCCTAAAGCCAGGAAACTTCTGGGAAGTTTTTCCAAGGGGAGGTCATGTGGGGTTGGCCATGTCTCCTTGACACTGTGAGAGACCAAGGACCCAGGCTTCACAGAATACTCAGCAGAGGAGACCCACTGATGAGCCACCTCCTGACACAGCATGGGGAGCCCTAGCCTGCCCTTGGTCTGCTGGAAGGTCAAAGACATCTTAGCCCCATGTGGGTGTGGTGAGAGCAGGCTCCCTCAGCATCAGCCTGGCTCATGCTGTAACAGGAAGAGACATTCTCTCGAGGGCACTTCATACTTCACCCCTCGCTATTGGCTAATGGACTGTCAGAATCCATAAAAAAGCCTGCATTTCTGCCATGCAATCCAGAAACGCATCATATTTTCCTCAGTATTAAGTTGACAAGACTAGTTGGCTCAGCACTGGATTTAACGGCTCAGATGGAGAAGCCTGAGTCCCTAGAGCACCCTGGTGATCCTTAGCTGGGCTGGAAATGATGGTACCTACATATCCCTGAACCACAGTCCTCTGCGCCCTGAATAACACAGTCTGAGTCCCAAATATCCCTTCCCAGAATCTCATCCTAAAAGCACGTGAAGAAAGGACAGGATGAGGTGGACCATCGAGCCTCAGGTGAGCTATGACCCCTGCAAGCAGCATCTCCCGCTGCCTCTTCTGTGCCCAGGCTCCGCATCCCTGTCTGTGCCTGCCTTGCTCACATGAAGGGACCATTCTGGGACAACTAGGCAAATGGCAAGTGACAACACTAATAAAAATCTCTGTGCAAAAGGGCCACATACTCAAGGCTCCCAGCCTAGCTTGAGGCCTGGAAGGCTTCCTGGAGGAGGTATCCAAGCAGCAGGAAGAACACACAACTGGTGCTCCATGACCCCTGGTGGGATGTGTCAAAGTGAAAGTCAATCAGCCTGACTCTTTGTGACCCCATGGACTGTAGCCCACTAGGCTTCCCTGTTCCTGGAATTTCCCAGGCAAGAATACTGGAGTGGCTTGCCATTTCCTCCTCCAGTGTATCTTCCTGACCCAGGGATCGAATCTGGGTCTCCTACACTGCAGGCAGATTCTTTACCATTTGAGGTAGGGATGAGAGGGGTATTTTCTCATTTTAGCTTCACAACAATCCTCTGTGACTGATATTAACATGCCCATTTTACAGATCAACAAAGAGAGGCCTAAAGAATCAAAACAAGCTTGTGAAAAGAGATGAGTTCCCTGAATCAAACTACTTATTCAGGAGAGTGAAGGTTCATATTTAAGTTTAAAGAAAGAACATAAGAAGTGCCATTTTGAAATAAAAAATGCCATTCTAAGAAGGGTAGTTCTTATGTCCACACACAATTGGGTAGCAAAGCCCCTTCTTTCTGTAAAACACCTCAGACCTACATGATAGCTTAGGTGTTCTTCCAATAACACAGAGAGAGGTGTGTGGCCTCTCCTTACTAATTCACTCTGGACCTCACCAGAATTGGTGTGGAAAGGCTTCTTCAGCGATCAATGCAAAGAAATAGAGGAAAAGAACAGAATGTGAAAGACTAGAGATCTCTTCAAGAAAATTAGAGATACCAAGGGAACATTTCATGCAAAGATGGGCTCGATAAAGGACAGAAATGGTATGGACCTAACAGAAGCAGAAGATATTAAGAAGAGGTGGCAAGAATACATGGAAGAACTGTACAAAAAAGATCTTCACGACTCAGATAATCGTGATGGTGTGATCACTAATCTAGAGGCAGACATCCTGGAATGTGAAGTCAAGTGGGCCATTGAAAGCATGATTACGAACAAAGCTAGTGGAGGTGATGGAATTCCAGTTGAGCTGTTTCAAATCCTGAAAGATGATGCTGTGAAAGTGCTGCACTCAATATGCCAGCAAGTTTGGAAAACTCAGCAGTGGCCACAGGACTGGAAAAGGTCAGTTTTCATTCCAATCCCAAAGAAAGGCAATGCCAAAGAATGCTCAAACTACTTCACAATTGCACTCATCTCACATGCTAGTAAGGTAATGCTCAAAATTCTCCAAGCCAGGCTTCAGCAATACGTGAACTGTGAACTTCCAGATGTTCAAGCTGGTTTTAGAAAAGGCAGAGGAACCAGAGATCAAATTGCCAACATCCACTGGATCATTGAAAAAGCAAGAGAGTTCCAGAAAAACATCTATTTCTGCTTTATTGACTATGCCAAAGCCTTTGACTGTGTGGATCATAATCAACTGTGGAAAATTCTGAAAGAGATGGGAATACCAGACCACCTAACCTGCCTCTTGAGAAATCTGTATGCAGGTCAGGAAGCAACAGTTAGAACTGGACATGGAACAACAGACTGGTTCCAAATAGGAAAAGGAGTATGTCAAGGCTGTATATTGTCACCCTGCTTATTTGACTTCTATGCAGAGTACATCATGAGAAATGCTGGGCTGGAAGAAACACAAGCTGGAATCAAGATTGCCGGGAGAAATATCAATCAGCTCAGATATGCAGATGACACCACGCTTATGGCAGAAAGTGAAGAGGAACTAAAAAGCCTCTTGATGAAAGTGAAAGTGGAGAGTGACAAAGTTGGCTTAAAGCTCAACATTCAGAAAATGAAGATCATGGCATCCGGTCCCATCACTTCATGGGAAATAGATGGGGAAACAGTGGAAACAGTGTCAGACTTTATTTTTGGGGGCTCCAAAATCACTACAGATGGTGACTGCAGCCATGAAATTAAAAGACGCTTACTCCTTGGAAGAAAAGTTATGACCAACCTAGATAGCATATTCAAAAGCAGAGACATTACTTTGCTGACTAAGGTCCGTCTAGTCAAGGCTATGGTTTTTCCAGTGGTCATGTATGGATGTGAGAGTTGGACTGTGAAGAAGGCTGAGTGCCGAAGAATTGATGCTTTTGAACTGTGGTGTTGGAGAAGGCTCTTGAGAGTCCCTTGGACTGCAAGGAGATCCAACCAGTCCACTCTGAAAGAGATCAACCCTGGGATTTCTTTGGAAGGAATGATGCTAAAGCTGAAACTCCAATACTTTGGCCACCTCATGTGAAGAGTTGACTCATTGGAAAAGACTCTGATGCTGGGAGGGATTGGAGGCAGGAGGAGAAGGGGACGACAGAGGATGAGATGGCTGGATGGCATCACCGACTCGATGGACGTGAGTCTGAGTGAACTCCGGGAGTTGGTGATGGACAGGGAGGCCTGGCGTGCTGCTATTCATGGGGTCACAAAGAGTCGGACACGACTGAGCGACTGAAGTAAGCTGAGGTGTACACAACCTCAGACCCCAGAGTGTGGCACAGTCTTGAGCATGTAACGGGGTTTGAAGGGGCACCCACGCTGAAGAGCACGTGCCCATTAGCAGTACACCTGTGCAGTGGGCAGCCCCCCACCTGAGGTGCAGCCTAGCAAAGGTAAATGTGAAGATGGCGAGGAAGACATGCAAAGGGAAGTGAGTGAGAGAGCAAAGTCTCTCTTCAAGACTCTCTTGCAGAAGAATGTTAAAAGGGGTAACTTTTTGTGCTTGATTCCTACCAACCATGGGGCACTCCAGATTCACCCCAGTGACATTAAAACACGACATGCCTGGAGCTACAACGCAGGCTGGGACTGCTTGCTTTGAAAGTGGACCCTCACAGAATCTCAGGAGATGCCAAAGGGGCTGGGGGACGGTGGGGAACTCAGGGAGGATGCAAAGAAGGCAGAAGTCCTCTTCCCTCAACAGCGCCATCCAAAGTGCTAGAACACTGGGCAGGGTGGGCTGATGTGGGGGAAGTCACACACAGAATGACATGAAAATGAAGTTTACATGTTGTCACAAAGATGGCACTGTGGTGGGTACCATTGACTACAAAGGCTGTAAAGTTTCTGTACAATTAAAGGGCATAAAGTATCTTTAATCACACATGATAAGTAATCTTACAAAGCTAGGTACATAAATACTCCCAGATGGAAGTCCAGCTTCCACCTGTGGCTCAAAGTTCTGCCCTGATCCATGGAACTAGGATGACACCATGGTCTGGAGACTAGATGCAGTCAGGTATGAGCATTCATCTCCATTTTCAGGATGGTCTTTCCTAACTGTTTTCATCCTCACCCTCTCCACTTCCCCTGTCTACTAGATAGCAAGGCTATGTGCTATTCTACAAATACAAGGAGCCATTTCAAAACAAGCCAGCATATTCCTGAGTGGTCAAGTGTGATGGATGAATAGGAGGCTGGTGGCCCAGGCTGACCATTTTCCAGTGGGCTTATCTTTAGAACTGCCTTAGGTCCACTCTGTGGCTCAGAGTCTGCAGTCTGATATGGACTCAGCACTGGGGCTGTTCTTCTGCCCTGGATCACTAGGCAGCCTGTTGGCTTGAACCTAGGCAAAGATGGACAGCACTGTGTGGCATTTGTATCATTAGTCTAACAGTGGGGGCTTCCCAGGTGGCACTAGTTGTAAAGAACCCACCTACCAATGCATGAGACACAGGAGATGACAGTTCAATCCCTGGGTCGGGAACATCCCCTGGAGGAGGACATGGCAACTCACTCCAGTATTCTTGCCTGGAGAATCCCATGGACAGAGGAGCCTGGTGGGCTAAAAGTCACAAAGAGTCTGACATGATTTAGCGTACACACACGCACATTACTACTTAGACATTTCAAAGAAATACATAATTGGTCTGGAGCAAATACTTTATCATCATTATTTGTTAATATTTCATTGTAGGCATCTGAATATGCATTAGAGCTTACCCAGAGCAAACAGAGGGCAGATATTACTAGCAACCTCAAGACAGAGGTAGTTCCCTGAAAAGAGGGGGTGGGGGTGAGGTTGCCAGGAGGTTGTGTGGGGAGACATAAACTCCTCTGCTTTGAAGGAGATAACTGATGTATGGCAAAACCAATACAATATTGTAAAGTAAAAAAATAATAATAGTAAAAAAATAAATTGTTTATTAGTAAAAAAAAAATAATGAAGGAGATAACTGGTCCCAATTAGCAAACAAACAAACAAACTAACTAATAATATGTAGTTTTAAAAAGTGGCTTTGAGTAAGTGCAGGACATTGTTGACAGGCCCACGAGCAAAAATGGCTGCTATATTTCTTAGAGAATCTCTTCAGGCTTTAACAAATGAGTTGGAATCATTTTTAATTAGCACATCCATTGTCTGAATGCAAATGTGGCTGCTAACCCAGCAGCATTGCTCAAAAAGTACACTCACTGTGCTTGTTTATAAAGTTATTGTCCCTAGAGCGCTGTTGCTTATGAATTGCTAAAACGGGTGGGGAGCGGGTGTAAGGAGATTCTTTAGAGGAATTCCAGGAAAGGGGTATTGAAGGGAGAGATTGAGTTGGTCTTAGGACAAAGCCTCAAATACCAAAGACCTTAAATGGCAAGGAAGGGAGCAATAGGACTTTCTATTCCTCCTTCATGAGCCCAGCACCTATCCTTTCCAACAAATGATTCAACTCTAGCCCTAGGACATCCCTTTGGCTTTGATTAATAAAGAACATCAATAATGATTTTATAATTAAAACCTATCATTTGTTGAGTATTAGGAAATGCACTGTTTCTTTTAACTGTCACAGCAACCTCTGGTGGCCCCAATATTATCCTTATTTTTGAAGCAGGAAAACTGAGATTTAGTAAGATTCACTCAGCCTTCACAGGTCACTCATTGGGATTAGAACAGGTCTGGCTCTCTTCCTTGCCCAGGTGTATTATGCAGGTACACTTATAACTACAGGTAAAATGATGGCTGATTTTTTTCCCTAAATAATCCAGCTTTTAATATGGGCTTCCCAGGTTGCTCAGAGGTAAATAATCTGCCTGCCAATGCAGAAGACTGGGGTTTGATCCCCAGGTTGGGAAGATCTCCTGGTGAAGGAAATCGTAACCCACTCCAGTATTCTTGCCTGGGAAATCCCATGGACAGATGAGCCTGGTGGGCTACAGTCCATGGGGTCGCAAAGAGTTGGATATGATTTAGTGACTAAAACAACAACAATTCCTATTATACACCCTATCAATGCTCCAGGAATTTTAACTTGGTTATAGTACCCAATACAATCTGTGAGCTCATGCCCTATGCCTTTGCATTTGTTATTTCTTTTACTTGAAATCTGTTAAGAAAAAAACACCAAAACATCAGTTTTCTAATTGAAAGTAAGTTCATTGATGATTATGTGATCTTTTCAGGTCATCATGGAGCAGATTCCATGGCTTATGGGCCAGATCTAGATAACTACTTGGTTTTACAAATAAAATTTTATTGAAACCCATCCATGCTCATTTATTTAACTACTGCCTAGTTAAAATATTTATCTAAATATTGTGCTGTGAGAGCAGAACTGAGTAGTTACAATAGTTACAAAGTCTAGAATATTTACTCTCTGGGCCTTTATAAATATAGTTTGCTAAGATGTTCAAGCTGGTTTTAGAAAAGGCAGAAGAACCAGAGATCAAATTGCCAACATCCACTGGATCATCGAAAAAGCAAGAGAGTTCCAGAAAAACATCTATTTTTGCTTTATTGACTATGCCAAAGCCTTTGACTGTGTGGATCACAATCAACTGTGGAAAATTCTGAAAGAGATGGGAATACCAGACCACCTGACCTGACTCTTGAGAAACCTTTATGCAGGTCAGGAAGCAACAGTTAGAACTGGACATGGAACAACAGACTGGTTCCAAATAGGAAAAGGAGTACGTCAAGGCTATATATTGTCACCCTACTTATTTAACTTATATGCAGAGTACATCATGAGAAACACTGGGCTGGAAGAAGCACAAGCTGGAATCAAGATTGCCAGGAGAAATATCAATAACCTCAGATATGCAGATGACACCACGCTTATGGCAGAAAGTGAAGAGGAACTAAAAAGCCTCTTGATGAAAGTGAAAGAGGAGAGTGAAAAAGTTGGCTTAAAGCTCAAAATTCAGAAAACAAAGATCATGGCATCTGGTCCCATCATTTCATGGTAAATAGATGGGGAAACAGTGTCAGACTTTATTTTGGGGGGCTCCAAAATCACTGCAGATGGTGACTGCAGCCATGAAATTAAAAGACACTTACTTCTTGGAAGGAAAGTTATGACCAAACTAGACAGTATATTCAAAAGCAGAGACATTACTTTGCCAAGAAAGGTCCGTCTAGTCAAGGCTATGGTTTTTCCAGTGGTCATGTATGGATGTGAGAGTTGGACTGTGAAGAAAGCTGAGCACTGAAGAATTGATGTTTTTGAACTGTGGTGTTGGAGAAGACTCTTGAGAGTCCCTTGGACTGCAAGGAGATCCAACCAGTCCATTCTAAAGGAGATCAGTCCTGGGTTTTCATTGGAAGGACTGATGCTAAAGCTACAACTCTAATACTTTGGCCACCTCATGTGAAGAGTTGACTCATTGGAAAAGACTCTGATGCTGGGAGGGATTAGGGGCAGGAGGAGAAGGTGATGACAGAGGATGAGATGGCTGGATGGTATCACTGACTCAGTGGACATGAGTTTGAGTGAACTCCAGGAGTTGGTGATGGACAAGGAGGCCTGGTGTGCTGCGATTCATGGGGTCGCAAAGAGTCGGACACAGCTGAGCAAGTGAACTGAACTGAACCTTTGCTTTAGGAGGACTTGGCTGTTTTTCATACTGGTTACTATTGATTTGGACAGAGTATTTTGTATTCTACAAAGGATAAAGGTTATCATATAGAACACATTAGTTTTCTGATAAGGAAGAGATGCTGGTAGAAAAGAAACTGAAAAATTATGTTATAGTTTCACTGCCCTGCAGGAATTACCCGGCTTTGCATTTAATTTATCTATTCTTTTCAGCATTCCTTTTTATGTCACAAGTTATATAAAATCCCAGTTCTCATTTTTCTTTTGTACTGATTTTCTCATCTTGCTGGTTCCCACTTTGAAAAGTTAAATAAAACTCTAATACATTCTCTTTCTCTCTCCACCCATCATATTGAGAAATGTTTTTTGACAAGCTTGTCTAGCTTCTTCTAATCATACTTTCATACTTATCTACGTTGCCCCACTCTCTGGGCAGTTTTCCCTTATCCTGGTTACTGGCCCCTCTCTCTGCCCCTGAAGCATCCTGCAAACTATTTTTCCACCAGCACTTATTCTCTTAGGTTAGGGGTAAAGCAAGGGATTCTGGGTCAATAAAGACTAAGCTTTCTGTGGGATCTGAGAAAATAAACTGCTCAAGTGTTGGCAGAAGAAGGTGGGTAGGGATTAGTTAAAGGGTTCAGGGTTTGTCAAACACCTAATCAGCCTTATGATGACTTTACTCAATGATTTTTTCCATCTTGAACAGCTAATCACTCACTCTTTAGAACTACAGAGAGCCCCAGGCTTCAATAACCTGGAGTCTAAGGCACAAAGTCATGGATTACTTAGATGAAGGAAGAAACCAAAATAAGTGCCTCATTCTGTACATACCACTTGCAGAAGGCTAACATGAACTTAAAAGCATCTTGTGAAAACAGCTGGGATGAGAGAACCCAAGAAGTTGCTAGCAAGCAAGCAGTAAATGAGTAAACGAAACAGAATCGTACAGAGTACCCACTGTTAAGACTTTGAGATGGCACTATGTCACTTATACACTCATTACTTAATGTGTCCTTCAATGTTTTACTTTTGGAAACTTATAACACAAGAGGGGCTCTCACAAGTTATTCCATCCCTACCCTGTAAGCTATTTTCTACATGAGATCTGGTCCCTCACCACTGGACTTTCAGAAACCCAAAGCTTTGTGTTGAAGGTGGAAATCTATAGCTAGCTATGGGGGATCTTAGTTCCCCAACCAAGGATCAACACCCTTTACAGTGGAAGTGCTATGTCTTAACCACTGGATGGCCGGG
Organism: Oryx dammah; assembly: GCF_014754425.2. Lineage (NCBI taxonomy): Eukaryota > Metazoa > Chordata > Mammalia > Artiodactyla > Bovidae > Oryx > Oryx dammah. The sequence goes on along the minus strand of NW_024070186.1, from coordinate 28,715,258 downwards.
GAAGTTCCTGCAAATTCATTTTATATGAGTGACACTTCTCTACCTGTTATTACCTTCTGAGATTAATGTGAGTGTTCTCGGCATCATTTAAGAAAGATTTGCTTTTCTTGGATGTGCTCCTTTCAGCTTTCCAAAGTTATTATCTTTTTTCTTTAGCTGCCGCCAAGCCAAGAGGGAGGACCTCACTTGCCGCTACAGCCAGCTCATTTCCCCCGGGGATGGCAGGGTGCCTGTGTGCAGAAAGAGGTTCATTAGCCCTCAGCCACTGCCTGACTCTTGGCTCTCCTTCCCATACTTCTGGCAAAATTTCAAAAACTGTCATCGAAATGAACCCCTCAGTCTTATGAGAGATGTCAGAAAAGCGAGAGGTGGGGAGAATCAGAGAAAGATTTGGAGAGAGATCTTGGGATGCAGAATGCTTGCCCTCCGTTTGCAAGCCAGCCAGCGGTGCAGAGTGATAGATGGGGATACGTGTGGCTGCTCATCCCCCCAAACCTATGTATCTTTAGAGTCCTGCTAGAGAGAGAAACACAGCTGTGGAAGGAAAGCTAGCAAGAGTACATGGGTGCCCTTCCTGTAATAAGGGTCTTTCATTCCTTACAGAAATCTCAAAGTTTATTTTCCGAGAGAAAGAAAAACAGTGAAACTCAAGCTGAGATGTAAAGACTAACAGCATATCCTTTCTTGAGAGCAGACTGGTGCTGAAGCTTGGTTGGCAGGAAAAGTGCCCTGGCTGACAGGGACCCAGACACAGAAAAGTGAGAATGCAAGGCAAGTAAGACAGTCTTCACTGATTGACCCTAAGTGGGGGCATGGATACAAAGGCGGTCAGAGAAAGACAATGCCCTTATAACTTGAAACAGATTTAAATTTAATTTTAAAAGTTAAAAAACTTGGTTTGGGGCCCCAGGGTTCATTTCATTCAGAAGTTCAGCCTGTTCAGGCCGGTGGGATAAGACTGAATGAATTCGTTTCTATCTGAGAGTTTGAAGCCAAAGAATTACAGTCACATCTCATCTTGGTTACAACCATTTCAAGAGGAACTTTTCCAGGGGCCAAAGCTTGAGAACTTGACCACAACTGGCTAGGTGTGCAAGTCTAAGAGACAGACCCAATACCCAATACCTGTGCCATGACTCTCTCTTTCCACCCAGTGATGTGTGAGCTCAGTTGCTCAGTCATGGCCAACTCTTTGTAACCCCATGGACTGTAGCCCACAGGCTTCTCTGTTCATAGGCTTTCCCAGGAAAGAATACTAGAGTGGATTGTCATTTCCTTCTCCAGGGGATCTTCTTGGCTCAGGGATCGAACCTATCTCCTGCATTGGCAGGTGGATTCTTTACCACTGAGACACCTGGGAAGCCCTCTAAGTGATACAGAACAGTCCAAACTTGGTTAGAGCAGTGAGCATCCCCCAAGTGCAGAGTTACTCTAGAGTCTTACATGTATGTGAAAGAGGAAAAAAAAAAAAAAAACCAACAACAATAATCCAGTGATTGTAAAGATGAGCAAGGATAATTTTAATTACTTCAATTCTATCTTCCATGAGACAACTTGTTGAACAACTTTTTACTTGTGTTTAACATTTAAAACAGTGAAACAGTATGAAGTGAGAATTGTAGTAGGTGCAAATTTTGCTCATAAGTGAAAATTTTCAACCAAGTGATAGTCAATCCCAGTTCATTGCAGAATTGACTCTATACTGAGTTAATATTAAGCATCAGATCCTTCTCAACCCACCTCTTTGTGCTGCCAGAATTAGTTGATGGGACTGGGCTCTTGGGTCAAAATCTAATATTTTTTTCTCCATCAAGTTCAATGAAGAGATTTTACATATAAATTCTCCAAAGGTTCCATCTCTATGCTATTTTTCCCTGAAGAAGCAATTCAGGAGAGAGCACCTTAGTAGATATGCAGTAGGTCTATGAGCATTTGATAAAAACTCATATGAAAATAAACAGACACCACTGACCCTTTTAATAATGATTGCTGAGAGGCAGATTGAAGGAAGCATTACTTGGAGATCATAAAAGTATACTTGCTATGACTGCTAACTCCCTCTTGCTTTGAGAGAAGAAATGATTCATGGAGATCTTATCTACACAGAGCAGCAATAAAGAAGTGCTGTAGTCTGTGTTTTAGTGATTAATCAGATGTTTGCTTCACAAGTGACTCACCTTTGTTTACTCTCTGATTCAGGACAGCAGAAAAATGCCAGCTCACCAATATGGTAGACTCTGTGGTACCATCCTGTAAATATCTATTGAATAAAGCCACAGTGGACTCAAGATTAAGCTAAACCTGCCTGGGATCTCCAACTCACTCAGATTTCATGTCCTTGTAATGATTCAATCTCTCCTGTTCAACAAGGACAAGTTCAATAGCAAAATATTTTTGTGTGTTTATTTTAGGTTTTTTTGTTTTTGTTTTTGTTTTTTGGTCTATTAAGAGACTTGAAGTAACACATTTTACTCACTGGTACGTTGTGAGAAAAGCATCAAGAAAATGACTCTGTTCAAAATGTGTGTATCATTCGCAGAAGAAAACAGAATCTGGGCCCCTTGAAAGAAAATAAAGCAAAACTTTGGTAGAGCTGTGAAATCTCTCTCAGGAGAGAAGAGTTATTAAAAAAATGTTAGAAAAGATATTCTTTCAGTGTTTACTATTTATGTATTAGAAGAAAATAAAAATATGATAACCTAGGGACTAGTACAGGGAAGTCTGATATTAGCTGAGGCAGGTTCAGTGGATTGGTAGATAGAGGATAGATTGGTAGATAGATAATTCTAACCTTTATTTCAGATTCCAGATCATATAATGAGGGTCGCATGCTTTTCACTCTCTATTACCCATAACCCTCACAGCCACAATGAAGGTTGTCATTATCTCACTTTTTGCTGGTGAGTACTGTAAAATGCTAGAGGATAAAGTCAGTGGCTAAGAGTCATTACAGAAAGTGAAAGGCTGACTATACAAACAAATTCAAAGAGTTTTCAACCACAATTTTAGATAAATAGGATTGAAAATGGCTCAGTTCAGAGTTTTTGCATATTGGACTTTTGTTCCTAAATGTACTTAATTCTCATAATTCAATCTTACACGTTTTTTGAATAACTTTTCTGTGCAATGCCCTTGGACTAGCAGGGGATGCTGCCCAGATCTGAATGGGCAGAACTGGGAAGGTGGGCAGGTAAAGCACAGGCCAGGGCTGTAGATACAGAGTGAGTCGAATGGGAGCAAGGAACAGAGTGGGTCACTGAAAATGAAAGGAAGGTGCCAGACAGGCCCTGTACCTCTATCCCCTATGTTCTTAGAATAGCTCCCTGAGGCCTGTTGCTAAATAAGAATACCCAAAATAACTTGTTTGGGCCATTATATGCAGGGTAGCTGCATGAACGTGGCTACCAAGAAATTATAAACTTGAAAAAACAATGCAATATTTGTCTGATGAATTTCATGGCAATTCAACTGGCATGGAAAAAACACCTTTGAGATGGTGAGACTCATCTGAACATTTGCATGCCTAGGGGGATGAAAAATGACACAAGAAGAGGTGGCAGGGTTTGGGGCTCTGTCATTCCCTCTGATCACTCATATTCTGCGTATTGATTTGCAAGAGGCTTTTGAATGTCTCCACTCACTTCTTTGGATGAAGACCCAGCCTGGGAAGCCATGCGTTGTTTCAGAAAGCTGAGATGATGGGTTATTACATCTAAGAGCACCATATTGAACCGGCAAATGCAGATAATTGAGTTACCTTCAATTTGATCATTCACAGTGAAAGACTTTGGATTTCTTTAAATGAAAAACAGCTGTGACTTTAAAGCACCATCTGGGAAACATAGAAATTCCCATTTCCAACCTCATTCTGAAGAAGTTGAAGAGGGTTGAAAGCCTGTAAGTCTGTCCCCTTCACCTTCCTTACTGCCTCTGGAAAATTCCAGAGATGAGCGGTAGTCACATATGTTACTGCCTTTAACCACATGCATAGCCTTCTGCTCCACATTCCCAGCCCCACGACCTTTACTAACAACAACAAAATCAACACAGGAACATCAATGGCAAATCGATGACAGATCCTGCATAAAACAGCCTGTATCTACCCAATGCCTCTTGGCCTCAAATTCTCCAAGCCTACTTCTTGGGGAGCAAACTGGCAGCTAATCAGACCTGCTCCCCATCTAAGTCAGGATAGGAAGAACAACATTCAAAACAGGCAAGTGAGGATATAATGCCCTCCAGAACAGAACCTAAGCCACACAATCTACACTGATTGCCCAGTCTCCCCATGCCTCCAAAGCAGATGGCATTTGTTGGACACAGTTAGATGTGCCCAGATAGCTTGGATAGTTCACTCCAAATGGCCCTCCCCCTTGGAAATGTTAAAACCTCAGTTCTATCTGTGCTTCTTCCCGAGAGTGGTCAGTATAGAAAGATCACAACCCTTCACCCACTGCCACAGCACAGTGTGCCTTTTCTTTTTAAATCCTGAGCTTTGGCTTCCCTGGTGCCTCAGTAGTAAAGGATCCATCTGCCAATGTAGAAGACATGGGTTCAACCCCTGGTTTGGGAAGATCCCACATGCCATGGAGCCATGAAACTTGTGTCCACAACTGCTGAGCCTGTATCTAGAGCACAGGAGCTGCAACTACTGAGCCCATGGGCCACAACTACTGAAGCCCGTGTGCTCTAGAGCCCATGCTCCTCACAAGAGAAGCCACTGCAGTGAGAAGCCTGAGCACCACAATGAAAAGTAGCCCCAACTCTCCACAACTAGAAGACAAGCCCTTGCATCAGTGAAGACCCAACACAGTCAAAAACAAAGACAGAAAGAAAGAAATGAATAAATACACAAAATTTGAGAACAAACAAAAAACAGGAACAACTCCTGAGTCTGTGCTGTATGCTGGGGAAAGAATGGTGACTCAGATGCGGTTTAACACTCACGAATGGAATGGTGGGGGTGATAGAGATCAACAGATACATCCACTTGGTTCAGGACATGCAGGATGTTATGGGGACCTGGAGAAGAGTCCAGGAACCCAAGTGTGTTATCAGGGAAGGTGTCCTAGAGGAGGTGGCTCTGGCCTGGAATTTCAAAAGATGAGTTAGGGACTCAGATATTTAGACCACCAGTGGAAGAGTATTCAGGTCCAAGGGATGGCATACTAAGGTCCAGAGGCCAGAAAGAGCATGGCTCTTGTAGAAGAAGCACTGGGTGTGCTAGATTAGATTACTGCTTAATAACTATTCAAGCACTTTCCCCCTATCTCCTGGGAGGAGTCTACTGGTATGCAACTTGACTTTGGGCTGAGAATATGATTTGTTTTGGTCATTGGTTAAGTTAGTAGACAGGCTTCCCAGGTGGTACTAGTGATAAAGAACCCACCTGCCAATGTAGGAGACATAAAGATTGAATCCCTGGGTCAGGAAGATTCTCTGGAGGCGGGCATGGCAATCCACTCCAGTATTCTTGCCTGGAGAATCCCATGGACAGCGGACCCTGGTAGGCTACCGTCCACAGGGTCACAGAGCTGGATGTGAGTGAAGCAACTTAGCACACATACACACAAGTTAGTAGACATGATATGAGCAGAGGCTTAAAATACTTTTGCAGAGGGAGATTTGTATTCTGTGCTCTTGCCTTTGTCATGAGAATATGTCTTAGCTAGCTTCAGGCCCAGCCATGAAATATGTGTAAAGCAAACTTGAACCCTATCTTAACTGAACTCAGCTTAAATCAGCCAAACTCCAGATAATGGTAAATGCTTACTTTTGTAAGCCAACAAGAAGTGAGGTGGCTTGTTATGCAGGATTACCAAAAATATAGCAGACTGATAAACCAGGCAAGGCAAAGAATGGGAATAGAGGAGGCTGGAGAAGGAAGAATATGCTAATCTTAACCAACTGTAAATAAATATAGAAGATAAACAAAGCTAAAAGCAGCCCTAAGACTTGATGTCTGCTTCTTTTGGATAGCCACCCATGTCTGCCACTTAGAATGAGTCTAAGCACACAGCAGTCAGTAAAGGACAGTTGAACTATCAAACCAGGGAGTCCTCAGCCAGGAACAAACAATGGGCTGCAGCAATGCCAGACTATTTGTAGCATCAGCTCAAAAGTACCATAGGCAAAAATTTAGCTATGTCCACCTGGCAACTCAGATGGTAAAGAATCCACCCGCAACGCAGGAGACCTGGGTTCAATTCCTGGGTCACGAAGATCCCATGGAGAAGGGAATGGCTACCCACTCCTGTTTTCTGGCCTGGAGAATCCCATGGGCAGAGGAGCCTGGTGAGCTATAGTCCATGGGGTCTCAAAGGGTCAAACATGACTAAGTGACTAAGCACAGCACAGCTTAGAAACTCTTTCAAGTTATATTATTTCAGAATAATTATCTGAATTACTCAGTGCAGCTAGGATTTGCATGAGGATTAAAGAAAATTAAAAGTTTATATTCTGTTTTCTTTTTTGTCTAGATCTTCTAGGCTTAAGGAAAATATCACAAGCCTCTGATATAGACAATACTAAATATAATAAAATGCCTGGTCACTGAGGTCAGAAATAGTTATTCAGTAAACACTAAGAACCCAGCGTGTGCACTGTGCATTGCTGGACTCTGGAAGACATAAATTCACTCTTTAGAACAGTTTCTTAAATGCAAAGATTTGTGTGAAATCTTACTTAAAGTACACCAGTCTCATAATTCTTTATCGAGCTAAACTCATAGTAAGCAATGCTGTGGCTTTTGCCTTAAAATGAGCTTTTTCAAGGTGAAATGGAGTTAGCTATTCTTAGGGCCTCTAGAATTGAGAATTAAAAGGTTCTCAGAACCACTGGAGATATTGAGAGGAAATAAACCAAACAAAAACCCCAATATTATCCATTCTAGCTGATCTGGAGGGTAATTTAAACTCAATCTCTTTGGTTATAGGGGAGCCTCTATGATGAAATAAAAGAGAAGAGAAAGCCTGAGAGAAAAGAGTCAGGGCCCACAGGAGAGAAGAGAGTCAGGAGTCAGGGCCTATGGGATGGGGTGAGGGAAACACCCTCTTTTAGGAAGATAGTCAGGGAGGGACCTTGGGCAGACAGCTATAATAATATACCCTGCCCATATGCTTCTCATACAATGTGACTTTGACACACCTGCAATCTGAGAGTGCTTCTGTTCACAGTGGAAGCTGCAGCATGTGAGTTCCAAAGCCTGGTCATAAAAGGCAAGACAATTTCCCCCTGCTCCACTTTTGATAGTCACTTTTGGAACCCCAAGACATCATATAACCATCTGAGGGCCCTGAGGCTGCCATGTTGTAAGGAAACCTAGATCACATGGAGAGGTAACAAGTACATAAACTGGCTATAGTCCCAGCTTAGTTCCAGATGACAGCCAGCATCAATTAAAAGTCATGTGAGTGAAGACAGCCTTGGGTGATTCTAGGTCCCAGGTGTCAAGCCCCTCATAGTCTTCAAATCTTCCTGCTGAAGGCCCCAGACATCAAGAGCAGGGACAAAAAGTCCCCTCTTAAAGACCATAGCATCCAGAAATGGTGGCTGTTTTACTGCACTAAGGTTAGGGTGCTTTGTTACATGGCAGTAGATAACTAGAACAGGAACCATGATGGGGACTACCTTCCTGGTTTCAAACCCTTGTACTTTCTGCAGTTAACGGTTAGCAAGTTGTTTGCCCTATACAGGCAGGAAGTACCTGTATCTCCTAGTCCTCAAGCAGAAACACAAGCATAACCAAGAGGTGCAAATGCATTCCACTATGCAGGACCTAGACAGATACCCAGCCCTTTACAACAGTGGTTCTTCATGGCAGGTGATTTTCCCTCAGGGGACATTTGGCCATGTCTGAAGATATTTTTGTTTGTCATGACTTGGGAGAATGGTGCTACTGTCCTCTTGTGGGTGGCAACCAAGGATGCTGCTACATACTAAATGCACAGGACAGTCATCTACAACAAAGAATTATTCTGTTCACAGTGTCAGGAGTGCCAAGGTTGAGAACCTCTACGTGAGAAGACAGCAACCACCCAGAGCTGTGAAATTTGCTGAGAAGTTTCCATATTCCCAAAGAAATGCTACCTGGTCCAGGAAAACAGGCCAGGACAAGGTATGACTGAAAACTCTTTTCTTCTCTTTTAGGTGTTAAATAAGCAAAGCTCAGTCCACTGGTCATCCATCCTGGGGAACCCAGCCCCAACAGTGTCCTTTCTGAACCTTGCCTTCTGTATCAGGCTCCTTTTAAAGCAGAGAAATTAGCCACCTGCTCTCAGACTCACTCTGGAGAACTGTTTTCTTCACAAAACAAACAAACAAAAAACAAGAATAGTAAATTTCAGGACAGCGTGGCTGCTGCAGGTGGCCAGGAAACTGGTACCATAGGAAAAGCTGTTTCATTTTCATGCATCACTCTCATTTGCTTCTTTGAGAAAAAGCCAGGGATGAGAGGAGGGAAGAAGCTGCTATAATTCACTCATTTATCCCACTGAAAATTGAACACAATATACCTGGCCTGGGGCAGGGAATGTATGTTCCCAAAGGACAGAGTTGAGAAGCAGGTTGTCCTCTAAGCTACTGGAATGTTTTCAGGTGGCTGGATAAGAACTTCTCCTTCAGCAAGATTTACGCCCTGTTTACCTTGGGCAGCAAGGAGAAAGTACAGCTGAAAGTCCTCTTTAATTTTACAGTGAGGGCAAGGTTCTTGGTTGATTTATAGGGCTGCTCACATGGCATCATCAGAAGTTACATTGCAGGATACACTCTCCATGAGGTGATCAGCCAGGGTTAAGGTCAGGGTCATACTCAGGAGGAACCAAGGCTGTGACCAGACTACTCCCTGCAGGGTCTTCTGGAGGAGCCATGAACAATACTGTGAAAATTAAGCCATAACAATATATAGAGGAAGGATGAAAGTTTGATGAGACTTTGTCATTTTTTTTAAACAAAAATATATTTTTTCTCCCTGATTATCAAAGTAATTACTGATATGTTCATTGAAAGCAAAAAACTTCATAGTATATGGAACAGTAGACAAAAGAGTATAGTATAGAAAGTGGGGGTACAACTGCATTTATGGTGGATAAACCTGACAAACACAACCTCAGTCGGGTGATCAAGGTCAACATCAACAGTGGTGAGTCAGGTTGACAGTATGTGCCCATGATACAGTGTGATGAAAATGGCTCTGGACCATTGAGATCTTCCTCCACAAAACCCATAGCCTCAGTCTAATCATGAGAAAAACGTGATACAAAGACCAATCAAGTGGCATTCTTCTGTATATCTGATCAGTCTACCTCGAAACTGTCAAGGTCACCAAAAACAAGGACAGTCTAAGGAACTGTTGCAGCCAAGAGGAGCCCGAGGAGACAGGATGACTGAATGTAATGTGATGTGCTGGATGCGATCCTGGAGCAAAAAAAGAACATTCAGTAAAAAAGTAAGAAAATCTGAATAAAGTATGGACTTTAGTTAATAAGAATCTATCAATACCGGTTCATTAATTTTAACAAATGTACCATCTTAATGTGAGATGTTGATAATGAGGCAGACTGAGAGTGGGGTTTATGGGAATTCTCTGTATCGTGTGAAAATTTTCTGTAAATCTAAAACTACTCAAAAAATTAAGTTTATTAAAAAGCAAAAAGGAAATGAGAATCCTCCACAACTGCACCCACCAGGCTACTGTGAATACCATGCTGTACAACCTTCTCTTTGCATATACAATCATTCTATTTGTATACATACTTTTAATATTTTCTTTTTACATTTTTTAAAATTAAAAATTAGGAATATTCTATAAATTTTAAACTGTTTTAATTCACTCACTTCCAATATATTAAGCATAGATTATTACAATGTTCCACATACAGGGGAAGGTGAAATATGTGTGTTATGCAGAAGTAAATTAGAGCTCCTGAAAGTCAGGTGTACTTTAAAGGGTAGTCTGGACTATGATGAAAAGCATGCTTTAGGAAGACATCTTCTAGGCAAGTACTAGTTTCAACGAGATCTTAAAGGGACACGTTCAAGCCATAACCAGGGGAGTGAGTCTTGAATCCTGATGCTGTTTTACACACTACTCACTTCATAACAGCTATGACAAACCTAGACAGAATATTAAAAAGCAAAGACATCACTTTATGGATAAAGGTCCATATAGTCAAAGCTATGGTCTTTCCAGTAGTCATGTATGTATGTGAGAGTTGGCCCATAAAGAAAGCAGAGCACTGAAGAACTGATGCTTTCGAACTGTGGTGCTGGAAGAGTTTCTTGGACTGCAAGGAGATCAAACCAGTCGATCCTAAAGGAAATCAATTCTGAATATGCATTGGAAGGACAGATACTGAAGCTGAAACTCTAATACTTTGGCCACCTGATGCGATGAACTGACTCATTGGAAAAGACCCTGATGCTAGGAAAGATTGAGGGCAGGAGGAGAAGGGGGTGATGGAGGATGAGATGGTTGGATGGTATCACTGATTCAATGGACATAAACTTGGGCAAACTGTGAGAGATGGTGAGGGACAGGGAGGCCTGGCATGCTGCAGTCCACGGGGTCACAGAGTCAGACACGACTTGGCAACTGAACAACAACAATACTTCATAACCACCATCTCTTTTAATTATTACAGAAATCCTTCAAGGTTGGACCTGTTTATCCTTATTTTTAGGAAAGGAAACTGGGGGACATATGTACCTTGCCCAGACAATTAGTAAGTGATGGAGCCAGTGTCTGAACCAAATCCAACCTCCAAAACTTTGGCTCTTTCTTCTAAATGCAGTGCTGTTGCTTAGACCAGGGCTAATGTCCAGAGGGGAGGAAACCACGGCCAGATGGGTGTATAATCAACCTCAGTGCAGCTGCTAGAATAACATTTGTTAAGTAACATATGCCCCAAGTACTTGTCTTGTGTAGTTTGAGTATCTGACTGGTCTAGGGCCTCTACTCTGTGTAAGGGAACCACAGGGCATGTGCAGTTCAGCTAATGATGAAAACTTCTCAGCTGCATTTCAAGGCCCCCAAGGCTCTGTGGAAGCATGATGCCAGGCTGAGTGCAGATTCGCAGCCTCCAATCCCAGGGATCTCATTTTGTAGGTCTAGTTTGTGACCTGGGAACTGGCATCTTTTTAAAGTTCCCCAGGTGATGCTCATGCAAATGAGTTTTGGAAACCACTGAGCTAGATGGTCCTTCTAGCTTTAAGATTCTAAGAGCTATTAACTAGCAAACTAAATGCCTGTAATTACTCTTTATAGACCTCACCATAATTTCAAAGGACCTCTTCTGGTCTTCCTAATACATTTTCCCTGAATAGTGAGGTGGTAGGGGGTTTGGAGAAAGAGAGAAGGAGAAAGTGAGAGAGAGAAGCATAGTTGGCCAGCACAGAACATTGATCCTAGGGCCAGGGCTCTTCCTCAGGTTTCAAAAATAATCCAAATGGAAAAAAAATCTTGAGATGCTTCAGTCTAGCCCCTTATGGTACAGACAAGGCACTAATGTTCCAAGGGCCACATTCAAACGTGGACTGTCCTCCTCAAACCCACAAGCTGCTGTCCGAGAAGCAGATGGCACGGTGCTGCTAGTCATGGCCGCTGACACGGGCAGCTTTGCCAAGAGAAGCCACTGCACAGGGTGACATATCCCCATTCCCTCCTAACAGAGCAGTGCATACGGGTCTATGTCAGGAGGCCAGAACCCTCATCTCTGCCCCCACCGCGTTAGCTAAGAGCCCATATGCCCCACTATCCATTTGGGAAAAGCAGACAAGCACTGTGCACATCAGATTAACAGAGCAGCTGACCAGGTTGAGGATGGGGAGGAAGGGGCATCTGTACACTAAGAACCTTTAGGCCTGAGGGAAGGATGGTCCACCCTTCCCTCATCTGTTCTACTAGGTGTGTGTCCTCCCGTGTCTCGGATATCAAAAGCCCCTCTGGAGATAGTCCCAGGTCTGTGCAGTAAAGAACACTAGTCTTTGCACAATTATTGCACATCCTTCTAGAGCCCCACAAGTTAAGAACTCTGAGTTCAGAGTCATACGGTGCTGAACATTCCAAGGGTGCTCTTACCCAGAAAGCTGCCTCTGACTGCTCGCCACCTAGAGGCTACGAGTGGAACTGGACATGTTCCATTCTGGCTGCCACCCTTGTGAAGTGATGTTATTAACTATTTCTGCTTTATAGATGAGGCATAGAGGGCTTAAAATACTTGTTCCATTTGCAGAGCTGGAACTTAAACCCAGGCACAAGCAGAAATGGCTCCCGGAGGGCCTGTGGCAGTGTTGTGGATGCAGGTTTTATTCTAGGAGCTACAGGGTCACAGACAGATCTGTGGCTTCATGTTTGCTCTGCAAGTAGATTCCTTGGGCTGCTGTGTGGAGGAGGGGGGAGTGGTGGCGTGTGGAGACCCATTACCATGTGCCTGAGAGGAGAGAGACAGCAGAGAAGAGGAAGGAAAACGATGGTGTTTACCCTTGCTACTCCAAGGTCTGTAGACCTTTTCTAACAAAGTCATTTCCATGGAAACAGGAGGACACTGTTAATCCACCTATAAACTGTAGACTCTGCAGCAGGATCACTACAGGTACTCTTAAAATTCAGATTACTGAGAACCCCAGAGTTAGTAGAAGGAAAGAAATCTTAAAAATTAGGGCAGAAATAAATGCAAAAGAAACAAAAGAGACCATAGCAAAAATCAACAAAGCCAAAAGCTGGTTCTTTGAAAGGATAAATAAAATTGACAAACCATTAGCCAGACTCATCAAGAAACAAAGGGAGAAAAATCAAATCAATAAAATTAAAAATGAAAATGGAGAGATCATAACAGACAACAAAGAAATACAAAGGATCATAAGAGACTACTATCAGCTATTATATGCCAATAAAATGGACAATGTGGAAGAAATGGACAAATTCTTAGAAAAGAAAAATTTTCCAAAACTGAACCAGGAAGAAATAGAAAATCTTAACAGACCCATCACAAGCACGGAAATTGAAACTGTAATCAGAAATCTTCCAGTAAACAAAAGCCCAGGTCCTGACGGCTTCACAGCTGAATTCTACCAAAAATTTCCAGAAGAGCTAACACCTATCCTACTGAAACTCTTCCAGAAAATTTCAGAGGAAGGTAAACTTCCAAACTCATTCTATGAGGCCACCATCACCCTAATATCAAAACCTGACAAAGATGCCACAAAAAAGAAAACTACAGGCCAATATCACTGATGAACATAGATGCAAAAATCCTTAACAAAATTCTAGCAATCAGAATCCAACAACACATTAAAAAGATCATACACCATGACCAAGTGGGCTTTATCCCAGGGATGCAAGGATTCTTCAATATCCGCAAATCAATCAATGTAATTCACCACATTAACAAATTGAAAAATAAAAGCCATATGATTATCTCAATAGATGCAGAGAAGGCCTTTGACAAAGTTCAACATCCATTTATGATAAAAACTCTCCAGAAAGCAGGAATAGAAGGAACATACCTCAACATAATAAAAGCTATATATGACAAACCCACAGCAAACATTATCCTCAATGGTGAAAAATTGAAAGCATTTCCCCTAAAGTCAGGAACGAGACAAGGGTGCCCACTTTCACCATTACTATTCAACATAGTTTTGGAAGTTTTGGCCATAGCAATCAGAGCAGAAAAAGAAATAAAAGGAATCCAAATTGGAAAAGAAGAAGTAAAACTCTCACTGTTTGCAGATGACATGATCCTCTACATAGAAAACCCTAAAGACTCCACCAGTAAATTACTAGAGCTAATCAATGAGTATAGTAAACTTGCAGGATATAAAATCAACAAACAGAAATTCCTTGTATTCCTATACACTAATAATGAGAAAATAGAAAGAGAAATTAAGGAAACAATTCCATTCACCATTGCAATGAAAAGAATAAAATACTCAGGAACATATCTACCTAAAGAAACTAAAGACCTATATATAGAAAATTATAAAACACTGATGAAAAAAAATCAAAGAGGACACTAATAGATGGAGAAATATACCATGTTCATGGATCGGAAGAATCAATATAGTGAAAATGAGTATACTACCCAAAGCAATCTACAGATTCAGTGCAATCCCTATCAAGCTACCAGCAGTATTTTTCACAGAGCTAGAACAAATAATTTCACAGTTTGTATGGAAATACCAAAAACCTCGAATAGCCAAAGCAATCTTGAGAAAGAAGAATGGAACTGGAGGAGTCAACTTGCCTGACTTCAGGCTCTACTACAAAGCCACAGTCATCAAGACAGTATAGTACTGGCACAAAGACAGAAATATAGATCAATGGAAAGCCCAGAGATAAATCCACCCACCTATGGACATCTTATCTTTGACAAAGGAGGCAAGAATATACAATGGATTAAAGACAATCTCTTTAACAAGTGGTGCTGGGAAAACTGGTCAACCACTTGCAAAAGAATGAAACTAGATCACTTTTTAACACCACACACAAAAATAAACTCAAAATGGATTAAAGATCTAAACGTAAGACCAGAAACTATAAAACTCCTAGAGGAAAACATAGGCAAAACACACTCTGACATAAATCACAGCAGGATCCTCTATGATCCACCTCCCAGTATATTGGAAATAAAAGCAAAAATAAACAAATGGGATCTAATTAAAATTAAAAGCTTCTGCACAACAAAGGACACTATAAGCAAGGTGAAAAGACAGCCTTATGAATGGGAGAAAATAATAGCAAATGAAGCAACTGACAAACAACTAATCTCAAAAATATACAAGCAACTCCTGCAGCTCAATTCCAGAAAAATAAAGGACCCAATCAAAAAATGGGCCAAAGAACTAAATAGACATTTCTCCAAAGAAGACATACAGATGGCTGACAAACACATGAAAAGATGCTCAACATCACTCATTATCAGAGAAATGCAAATCAAAACCACAATGATATACCATTTCACACCAGTCAGAATGGCAGAAATCAAAAAGTCTACAAGCAATAAATGCTGGAGAGGGTGTGGAGAAAAGGGAACCCTCTTACACTGTTGGTGGGAATGCAAACCAGTACAGCCACTATGGAGAACAGTGTGGAGATTCCTTAAAAAATTGCAAGTAGAACTGCCTTATGACCCAGCAGTCCCACTGCTGGGCACACACACCGAGGAAACCAGAATTGAAAGAGACACGTGTACCCCAGTGTTCATCGCAGCACTCTTTATAATAGCCAGGACATGGAAACAACCTAGATGTCGATCAGCAGATGAATGGATAAGAAAGCTGTGGTACATATACACAATGGAGTATTACTCAGCCATTAAAAAGAATATATTTGAATCAGTTCTAATGAGGTGGATGAAACTTGAGCCGATTATACAGAGTGAAGTAAGCCAGAAAGAAAAACACCAATACAGTATACTAACACATATATATGGAATTTAGAAAGATGGTAATGATAACCCTGTATGCGAGGCAGCAAAAGAGACACAGATGTATAGAACGGACTTTTGGACTCTGTGGGAGAGGGAGAGGGTGGGATGATTTGGGAGAATGGCATTGAAACATGTATATTATCATGTAAGAAACAAATCGCCAGTCTAGGTTCGATACAGGATACAGGATGCTTGGGGCTGGTGCACGGGGATGATCCAGAGAGATGATATGGGGTGGGAGGTGAGAGAGGGGTTCAGGATTGGGAACTGATGTACACCCATGGCTGATTCATGTCAATGTATGGCAAAACCAATACAGTGTTGTAAAGCAAAATAAAGTAAAAATAAAAATTAAAAAAAATAAAATAAAATTCAGATTCCTGAGCTCCATCTCATATGTGCTAAATCAGAATATCTGGGTCAGGGGTTAGTGTAGGGGGGAGAGAGGTGGTTAAAATCTGCATTATCAGGAATTCAAGATTAAAAGTTTGGGTCCTGCAGATCCTGCAGTCTGAGTGCTTGAGTTTTCATCCCAATTCTATCACAGTAGTGAGCCAGGAAAGTCACTTGCTGTCTGTAAAATAGGTCTCATGCTAGTATCCACCTCCTAAGGAAATGATAAGTGTTAAATCAGTTAACACATATAAATCCCTTGA
This sequence comes from Oryx dammah, assembly GCF_014754425.2. Classification (NCBI taxonomy): domain Eukaryota; kingdom Metazoa; phylum Chordata; class Mammalia; order Artiodactyla; family Bovidae; genus Oryx; species Oryx dammah. Next base: position 28,699,174 of record NW_024070186.1, on the reverse strand, counting down.
ACCAGTTCTAGGCCAAGAGTAAGAGCTCAACTAGTGTCCAGCTACCTCTGAAAAGAAAAATGCAGATAGAATGTCAGCTGGCAGAGGCTCAGGCTCCATTCCCTCCAAGCACAGATGCTTTCTTCCTTGGCTGGTCCAGGGCTCAAGATCTCAGAACGAAGAGGGTTGTTCTATTCTGTACCTCAGACGAGGCTGTCCCACACCCTGAGTGTCTCTCCATCACCTTGCAGCCTATGTATCCATAGCTCCCATGCAGATTCAGACACTAAGGCAGCATCTCGACTGTTAATAGGTTGATTGTGTCCCCCTCAAAGATGTTGAAGCCCTAACCTCCGGCACCTGTGAATGTGACCTTATTTGGAAATAGAATCGTTGTAGATGATCAAATTAAGACGAGGGCATTATGGTGGGCCCTAATCCAACATGTTTGCATGCTAAGTTGCTTCATCATGTCTGACTTTGTGACCCTATGGACCATAGCCCACTAGGTTCCTCTGCTCATGGAATTCTTCAGGCAAGAATACTGGAGTAGGTGCCCATGCCCTCTTCCAAGGGATCTTCCCAGCCCAGAGATCAAATCCATGTCTCTAATATTTTTCCACACTGGCAGGCAGGTTCTTTAACACTAGTGCCACCTCAGGAGCTCAATCCAACAAGATCACATCTTTAATAAAACAATAAATTTGGACACAGATGAGACATGTACAGAGGGAAGATGATGTGAAGACCCAGGGAGAATGTCATCTATAAACCAAAGAGACCACCAAAAACTATGAGGAAGACTTAGATCTTCCCACACAGTTCTCAGGAGGAACCAACAACCCCTTGATATCAGGCTTCCAGTTTCTAGAACTGGGAGACAATACATTTCTGTCATTTATGCCATTTGGTTTGTGTTTGTTACAGTAGCCCTTGGACATTAATACATCTACCAGTACAGAAAGGGCAGTAACTGTGCCCTGGAGTAGAGAGAGATGAATGGCAGCTCCCCAGAAGGAAGCCCTACATTCCTAAATTTGGACCTAGGATCTGGACAGCTGAGCCCCAATGGGCAGCAGCTCATTTGGAGACTGTAACATGGCTGTTGATTGGAAAAAGAGAGCTGCTCCATACTTTCTTCAACTGTTCATCCAGGAGGTGGTGAAGGGTGATATTGCCAGGCCTGGTCCTCACTTGTGAAGCTGTGCAATCTGGTTCATGATAATGGGATGTACTCATGTGCTCCAAATGAGTGTGCTCATTGGGGTCACAATGAGACTGACATGACTTAGTGACTGAACAATAATAGAAGCCCCATCAGCCCATCATTCAGTTCAGTTCAGTTCATTTCAGTCGCTCAGTCATGTCCGACTCTTTGCGACCCCATGAACCACAGCACACCACGCCTACCTGTCCATCACCAACTCCCAGAGTTTACCCACCCCCATGTCCAGTGAGTCGGTGATGCCATCCTCAGTCGTCCCCTTCTCCTCCTGCCCTCAATCTTTCCCAGCATCAGGGTCTGTTTCAATGAGTCAGTTCTTCGCATCAGGTGGCCAAAGTATTGGAGTTTCAGCTTCAATATCAGTCCTTCTAATGAACACCCAGGACTGATCTCCTTTAGGATGGACTGGTTGGATCTCCTTGCAGTCCAAGGGACTCTCAAGAGTCTTCTCCAACACCACAGTTCAAAAGCATCAATTCTTTGGCATTCAGCTTTCTTTAGAGTCCAACTCTCACATCCATACATGACTACTGGAAAAACCACAGCCTTGACTAGATGGACCTTTGTTGGCAAAGTAATGTCTCTGCTTTTGAATATGCTGTCTAGGTTGGTCATAACTTTCCTTCCAAGGAGTAAGTGTCTTTTAATTTCATGGCTGCAATCACCATCTGCAGTGATTTTGGAGCCCAGAAAAATAAAGTCAGCCACTGTTTCCCTATCTATTTCCCATGAAGTGATGGGACCAGATGCCATGATCTTTGTTTTCTGAATGTTGAGCTTTAAGCCAACTTTGTCACTCTCCTCTTTCACTTTCATCAAGAGGCTTTTTAGTTCCTCTTCACTTTCTGCCATAAGGGTGGTGTCATCTGCATATCTGAGGTGATTGATATTTCTCCTGGCAATCCTGATTCCAGCTTGTGCTTCTTCCAGCCCAGTATTTCTCATGATGTACTCTGCATAGAAGTCAAATAAGCAGGGTGACAATATACAGCCTTGACGTATTCCTTTTCCTAGTTAGAACCAGTCTGTTGTTCCATGTCCAATTCTAACTGTTGCTTCCTGACCTGCATACAGGTTTCTCAAGAAGCAAGTTAAGTGGTCTGGTATTCCCATCTCTTTCAGAATTTTCCACAATTTATTGTGATCCACACAGTCAAAGGCTTTGGCATAGTCAATAAACAGTGAAAGCTGCCAATCAAAGCCTCTGGTGGCCGATTTTCTACAGCATAATTCACAAAGAACAGCAGCAAATGGCTTCATAAAGAAAACACAAAAGACATCCCCCTCCTCAGTACTTCAGCTTTCAATACATTAAGAGCAGGTGGTTTTCAGCGAAATCTTGGCATGCCTACACTGGCTCTGACAGGCTGATGACAGCTGCGGGGACTGTGCGATTGGCAGAGGGTCAGTTCCTAGCCCTACCTTGTTAGGTGGGGATTCTGTGTGTATGAGTCCTGAGCAGTGGGAGAGCTCTGCCATTCCATGGACTTGTCCACACTTCAGGGGATGCCTGGGAGGGGCCAGTCCACAGGAAGAGCCTGGAAGGAAGGCCAAGCCTCCTAGAATGATCCCTCTAGAATAACCCTTCATGACTCATTTTCAGCTGCAGGCCACCCCCCCCCATCTACTTCCTCCTCTCACACACCAGGCGCCAAAAAAGCTGAGCAAGGGTTTACTCTTGAATTCAAATCCAGTCTCTACCACATATCTGCTTTGCAAGTTTACAAAGATAGAAACTGATCCTCAGTTTCTCTCTCTGTAAAATGGGGAAACAAATGTCTATTCTTTTTAGTTATTTATAAGGATTACATGAGATAAAATGTTCAAAGGGCCTTCTTGATTCCCAGTGCACAGTTAGCACGTGGGAGAAGCTATTATTGGTCATCAGTAACTCTTGTGTTGGTTAATTCAACAATATTTAACCTACAGATAACTCTGCTGATTGACAACAGAATCATCTGAATCAAAAAAGCAGTCATCAGCTCCTTGAATCTTGCTCCCCTGTTGCTTCCAAATGCCCAACCGTGACTCTGGAAAGGATGAAAGAGCAGTGTTTTGCTATCTAGAGTCTAGTTTAACTTAGACTATGGTGTGGCCTGGAGCCTCAGTTTTGAGCTCTGTTAAGGTCAGAGAAGAGGAGGCCGTCCTGAGCCTCCAGTTCCTTGCTCTTCACATACATACAGACACACATACATAAACACATACACAGATACACAGAGACACACACACACAGACACACATATACATCATACACACACAGACACACATACAAATCACACACACAGACACACAGGCACATACAATCACACACACAGACACCCATACACACATATACAGACACACACAGACACACATACAAATCACACACAGACACAGACACAAACAGATACACAGAATCATAGTCAAGCCTTTTGCAAGTTCATTTTCTCCCTCTTCCTAGAAAAACTGACTTCCTGAAGCTTATGGTCCCCCAATTTTAGGTGTCTGATTGAGTTATGTCAGCAGGGTGGGAATCAACAGCCATTTAAAAAGAACTTTTGACATAATAGTATTTATTCTCCCTTCTGTCTTTATTACACATAATGATAACCAGTCAGAAATGCACTCTCGAAGATTCCTGATCTGATTTATCCTGTCTTTAACTTTCTTTGAGACTCTGGCTGTCTCAGTCAGGGGTAACCAGACAGAGTTTCTTTGTTTTTTTTTAAAGGAAGCTTTTAAAATTATTATTATTATTTGGCCATGCCACATGGCATGTGGGATCTTATTTCCCTGACCAGGGATCAAACCCATGCCCCTTGCACTGGACCACCACGGCAGTCCCCAGGCTTCTGTATTCAAGCACAGTGGACCCAGGCCTGCAGAAGAAGAGAGGGCCTCAGAACAGGAGAGTGCATGGAGTCCTTTAATCATGTCAGAAAAAAAAAGCCACTTCAAGTCTCAATGGGGCTTTCTTTGTCTTCCTTGTCTTCTGAGCAAGGACACACTGCTCTGAGTTCCCTTGACAACTTCTCCCCACCTGCTACCTGTGGTAATTGATCCTTTCTAAGAATTGGAAGGTTGTGAAGTTTATTCTCCCTTTAACTACCACCAACCTCATAGTTATCGGTCTTTAACAGATGAGTCTGCCATGTGTCTTGCTCCATTTCCAGCCATAGCCACCAAATGGGTCACCAGGTACAAAGGTCCTAGGTGGCCAGAGGCAGGCTGTCTACCCCACACTTGGATTTTGATCAAAGCTAGGATGCAAGTTACTACCCACAGGGCAAGACACTCAACAGCAGTTCCATACAGAAGGTCTGGGAAGATTCCACTTGCCTCTGGGCAACTAAACCTGTGAGCCCCAACTACTGAGCTGACATGTCCTAGAACCCATACTCTGCAATGGGAGAAGTCACAGTGAGAAGTCCACACACCCCAACTAGAGAAAGCTTGTTTACAGCAATGAAGATCCAGCACAGCCTACATAAATAACTAAATAAATGAAAAAGAAGCTCCTGCAGCCACTCCTCTACCAGCCTTTAATTCCCTCCTGAACATAAGCAACTTTCCTGGACACCCAGGCCCTGTGCCCACCTGCCCACAAGGTAGCACCAAGTAGTAACAATGATGGCACATCCCTGAAGCTCTGGGGTAAAGGAGAGGTTGACTTCCAGGGTCAACTGGTAGACTGCTGGCTTGGCTTTACACTTGCATGCTGGTCCATTCCTACACTTTCCCTACACGTTCTGCCTATTGTTGACATTCAGCGCAAGCTCAAGGCTCATCTCCCCTGCCACCTGCCAGCTCCCCGTCCCCTTCTGCAAGTGCCTCACCCATCCTGTAAGACTCCTCATAACTTCTGTCTCCTCTGTGAGCCTCTCTGGATTCCTCTGAATGATTTAGTGATCCTTCTCTTGGTCTCCCACCCCTTCATTCTGTCACTGATCAGAACATATTGCACATGCTTTGGGTGGGCCTCCCCACATGGCTGGGAGATGGTCTAAGGTAGGACCTTCCATTCATGCCTACACTGCCTAGTCCAGGGCCTGGCACAAAGCAGGGCTTCAGCATACATTGTGATGCACTCAGTGAATGAACGTAGGGTAGTAATGCATGAGTAACACAGAATGCAAACTTGCAGGTGGACAGTGACAAATGAGGCCACCAGCCTGCTTCTGCACTTTAATATTTTAGAGCTGTTATACTTCCTCCATTTACTCAGGACATCCATGAGAATGAGTCATTTCTCAGTGGCTGAGGTGGGTGATGGGTTTTGCTCATTATATAAAGCCTTTCTGTAACAGGGCATAAGCAGTGACTTCAGATACTGTTTGTTCCTCTTTGGGGGTAGCACTTGGCTGTTTTTCCCAAAGGACCTTTGTGTGCAACGTCTCAGTCAGGGCACCCCCCAGAGATAAGAGCACCTTCACTTTGCAGATGAGGAAACTGAGATCCAAGAAGTTAAGCAGTGGGACTCAAGGGCATATGGTGACTTAAGATAAACTTGAAATGAGGCTTCTACCTCTGCCTTCTTCTGTTATGCTGTCCACAACTCCAACTGCCTATCCTTGATCAAAGCGACATATCCAGACCTAGAATCCATGTGTGATTTTCATGTCATCTGCTCATAACAGTCTCAACAGCAAGTTGAATGTGGAGCTGTAGGTACTTCTGGGGCCAGTGTTTCTGCCCTAACAGCTTTGTAGATGGCCCGGTCTAGTGAACCTAGCAACCATATCTCTAACTATAAGCTCAGACTTTCTTTGTCTTTCCCTCAGTAATATTCAGAATAAAATTCCAAATTAACACAACAGAAAAAAAATATTGCATGGCTCCTCTCTACTCAATACTGTTAATTGCTGCAATGAAACAGAATGAGTAAGGAGGAAATACCTAGTGTGATAGGGGTCCTAAGTGGTAGCAGAGAATTCTACTGGGGTTAGAAAGCAAGGGATTGGAGAGTGGAAAAGAGAAAACCAGGGATGATATGAGTAAGACTGTAGTCAAACCATGGAGCAAGGGCTCTGGTGAGAGCTCACATGCTATGCTAAATAAAGCATTTGAGCTCTAGTTCCAGGACAGTGTATAGCCATGGAATCATAATGTCATATAATGTTGGAGCTGAGAGGACTCTTAGAAACAATCCGATCCACTCATCCATTCTACAGATGGACATGCTGGGGCCCAGGCAAGAAATGTGACTTGCCAACAGTCACATGGCAAATTTCTAGCAAAAATAGTGCACAATCAGAGCGCTGATTCAGGATATCCTCACCTGTGGTGACACAGTAGTTTAACATGTAGAGAGATGAATGAATAGGATAATGTGGACATATCTTGGCATAGAGCTTGTATATTTACAAAGGGAGGGTGAGGGCCTTCCAAGGGGGCATGGGTTAGACCCTTTGTTGGGGAACTAAGATCCTGCATGCTGCTTGATGAGTTCAAAAAATAAATAAATAGATAAAAAGAAAAGAAAAAGAAAAGGAGGCTGAGAAAAGTGGAAAGAGATCCCTAAAGGAGGGTGGGTGGAGAGGAAGGAGCCAACATCTAATAAACTTCAACAGGGGTCACCATCAGAACCAGGCTCTGGGCCAGGCACTCTGTTTTGTCCCTTTCATTGTCCAAACAGCCCAGGGAGGCAAGGACCATGAACTCCCTTGAGAAGGAGATCTGAGGTTCAGAGAAGATTGATGACTTGCCTGAGCTTGAACCTGGCTTGAATAAAGGTCAGTAAGACACAATGACCTCACGTTTTTTTCAGCTCTGAGCCTCCCTACATTTTACAAGGTCATGCTAAGATCTTGAGCAAACAAATAGGAATAGATGCCCCTCCTCCTAGCCCACTGCTAACCCCTTGCCTGCCTCTCTTCTTGCTCCTGTCTCATGCCTGTGTCCAGGAGGGAAAGGAGTCTCTTCCTATAGACTTTCACAGCAGAAAAGACAATAGAATTCACCTAGGAGGAGTGTAGACCAGAAAAATCCACTGTGTGAAAGGGACAGGGATCAACAGTGATAATCACAGCCTCTAATCCTCATGACTCAGCATCTTCCAAGTTGAGAAGACCAAGTCCACATCCATGACATTTCTCATCCACTCATTATGGCCAAGTGTTCGTCCAGTGAACTCCAACTCTCATGCTTATCATCTAGGAACACATGTAGATTTGGGGGGAAAATCAGTTGAAGTTTTACTATTTGTAAAATAGAAGCAAGTGTGAAGCTCTTGCTGAGCACCTATACCTCACAGGGTTGATTACTATAAGCACCTTACTGAGTTTACCCTGTTGGGCCGGACGTTGCTTACCACCGGCACGTACCATCCCCCTACCCCAGTTCAGCCTCATCTTTCTGTTTTCTCTATCTCCATTTTATACTCCAACAAAGGCCCTTGTGGACTTTTCTTTTCTCCTTGTCCTTGAACTTGCTATTCTCTCTTGGAACGTCCTCCGCATCTCCCACCCTCTGCCTCTGCCTCATGTGAGGACAGCTATCAGTCACTGCTCTGCCCCAGGCTGGGAAAGGACCCTCATGCTCATGAGCCCCTCTGCACTTCTGTCCCTGCACTGCCAGCTGTTCTGTTCCTGTCTGTTTGTCTTTCCCCAGAATAGGAGTTAGGTTGCTTCATGTCTGCAGACCCAGAGCCAAGTGTTTATTTAAAAACACTGAATACATTCTTAAAGAATAAACATATGAACAAATGGATGAATCCCAATAAGCACTGTAGTGACCCAAGTCTATTTGGAAGCTTATAGAACAAGCAGAGACTTGAAGACAAACACTGTAGAACATGGGAGTACCTTTTGGGAGAAGAGTGAGGGAGAAAGTCAGTACTAGCCGAGGCTGGATGCAGAAATAAAATGTCATATGGAACATGGGGGAGAGACTGCCTTGGTTTCAGTGTTAGGTGTGAGGATAAAAGTAGTCAGACACAGGGCAGAACCTTGTATGAAATGGAAAAAGGTACCTTCTTGGTGCAGATGCCAACCTGAAGCCACAAGACCTAGAGAATGAGTGATCAGTATCCTGTTAAGAAACAGGAGACTTTTATTCTGCTGGATGCAGCCCAGCACTTGAGGGTGTGGCTGGTGGGCAGAACAAGTGCTCACTGGGCCCTGTGAGCAGAGGGTGGGGTGGCTGATGCTCACAGAACAAGGGCTCTGTAAGCATGAGGGTTCCTTTCCCAGTCTGGGGCAGAGCAGAACAAGTGCCAACTTTCAAACTCCTGTGTTAAGTGCCCTTGTGCAATATCCAACCTGCACAACTGTGGCCTGACCTTGACAGTCTGGGGAAGATGTCTAGAGAACAAGATGCACAACTGAAGCCCAGTTCGTTTCATAGACTCTGACTTTTAGAGATATTTGGTTTTTTTGTCAGCTCCTAAACCTCAAAGTTCACTTCTTTCATAAATCTTTCTCATATTGTGTCTTGAATGGGTCCCCAGAAAGCAGAACCTGAGACAAGGACTTGGACCGGGTAATTTACTCGGGAGATGTCCCAGGAAGGTGGAGTGATGGGGCAAGGAAAACAAGATAAGGAATCTTGGAAAGGGTCAGAACTGGGCAAGTTACTACTGTGGGCAAAATAAGACTCAATCCTTTGGGGACCCTTTGAGAATCATGTAGAATGCACACCGAGATTGTCCCTCTAAAGGAGGAGCAGCTGAGATGTTAATCAACCATCCCACCCTCTGCTCCATTAGTGGCGAGTTATTACTGGGAACAAGACCTTTCCCACATTTCTGGGCTGTGTCTGAGCGTGAGATGGGTGCTCCAGTGGATGTAGGGATTCTGACAGTGTGCACTAGCCTGTCCACTGTGGTTGCAATGAGACGAGGTGAGTTGAGGGGGCAGGATTTGGGGGTGCAAAGAGCATATGACACAGCCTATCCTTAGGTCTCATCAGACACTGGGAATCTTCTTTTTAGTTAAAGAGGTCAGGAAGAGGAGCAGCCGCTTTGGCTCTTTCTCCCAGAAGCCAAAAATGGGTGCAGACCTGGCTCTCTGTCAGTCATTCCCTGCAGCACCAAGCATCATGGGACCCTAAGAAAGGCAGCTTCCAGCTCTGGACAGTAAAGGTGCAGGAACTCACCAGTATTTGGGAGCCAGGCGGGGTACTCAGGGCCATTCCTCCCTCAACAGGGGAAGGAAAATGCTCCAGCTCGGCTCTGGCCTCTAGGTAACATTGAATTACTTACATTTAATATTTTATGGTAGGTATAATGATATAAACTTCATTCTTCAGCATCCATTAGAAATGAAGGAACATTTATATTTTAGTGGCATCCAGCCATAGATTTCCCCATGCTGGCTTTTCTGGGGCCATGCCATGAATACAGGAAGCAGATGAGAAACCATCGATCAGAGCTTGGATTTTAACCCCATAAATATGACCCAAAGTGCTTATGCCTATGAAATCAAAGGAAGAGGCTGATTTTTTATGAGATTGGGCTCAATTTCTTTTTTTAATTCAAGGTGTGTCACATATATTTATAAGCCCTAATCACAACCCTTTCAGGGAAGATTGGGAGATGGCTCTGTGAATACAGAGTACCTAGCATAGGAAACTGACATGGGAAGAAGGACCCAAGCAATGTGCTGGGCAGAAGAACCCGCGACCAGTCCATTTCTGCCACATCAAGCAGAAAGTCACAAAGTCAGAAGATATAGAAGACACCTCACACTCTTTAGGGTAGCCACTTAAAAAAAAAAATCTAACCCAGAAAATAACAAATGCTTTGAGGAGATGAAGAAATTGGAACTCTCAAGTACTGTTTTGTGGTAATATAAAACAGTACAGTTGCTAGTGAAAACAATATTGTGGGTCCTCAAAAAACTAAAAATAGAATTATCATATGATCCAGCAATTGCATTTTTGGATATATGCCAAAAATTATTGAAACTTGGAAATCAAAGAGATAATTGCGCATTAATGTCCACTGTTATATGCCAAAAATTATTGAAAGTTGGAAATCAAAGAGATAATTATGCATTAATGTCCACTGTAGCATTATTCATAGGCAGCCAAAAGGTGAAAGTAACCCAAATGTTTATCAGTGGATGAATGGATAAACAAAATGTGGTGCATACACACAGTGGAATGTTAGGCAGCCTTAAATGAGAAGAAAATTTTGACATGTGATACAATGTGGATTAACTTTCAGTTCAGTTCATTTCAGCCGCTCAGTCATGTCATGTCTGACTCTTTGCGAGCCCATGAACTGCAGCACGCCAGGCCTCCCTGTCCATCACCAACTCCTGGAGCCCACCCAAACCCATGTCCATTGTGTAGGACTATTAAATAAAATAAGCTATTCAGGAAAGAACAAATATTGTATTATTACACATACATGCAGTATCTAGAGTATTTAAAATCCTAGAGTCAAGAAAGTAGAATGGTGGTTACTCAGGCCTGGCAGAAGTAGGGAATGAGGAATAATTGATCAATGGCAACAGAGTTTCAATTTTTCAAGATTTAGAATTTTGGAGATGGATGGTGTGATGGGCTGTAAACAATGAGAATGTTAATGCCATTGTGCTGTGCACTTAAGATGGTTAAGATGGTAAATATTATGTTACATGTGTCTGACCATAGTTAAAATTTTTAAAAAGATAGATACAAGCGGGGAGGTCAACACAACCAAGAAGGAGAATGCAGACAGAGTTCACCTCCTTGCATGAATACATCTAAAATACATATACAAGTGGAGCAATTCTTGGAGAAAACAAACTTGAGACTGTCAGAAAGTCTCCTCTACAACTAAGACTTTAGAGAAAGATCTATAGGGAGCTGGGTACTAAGGGAGCAGTGATCAGGTCAGGACCTGGGGCTCCTAGCAGGGGACACAGAGGGGATGGAGGGATATCACAGACATGGAGATCCTCCTTGGAGAGTGAGACGTTCAAACCATATATTTGGAACCCCAGCCCTGGATCTGACACTGGGAAGATAAGTCCCTTTGCTGGCTTGAAAACTAGTGGGTCTTACTGGATAGCTGTAAGAACCAAGACTCTGCTTATGAAGATATGCATACACACTAGCTTATTCCTGGAAGTAAGGTGGAGGAAGCAGATTAAAAATGGCTTGGGGTTCTGGTCAGTCTGAAACATCACTAGCATGCACCCCAGACAGCACTAAGTTCCTGCTCCAGCCCCCATTGCTTTCATTCAGTGCCACACGAATGGAGAAGACTGCCACTGCCAAGAAGAGTATGCATTTGGGGGGTCAGAGCTGGCTTGGACCTGGCCCTGCATCTGAATGGGGTGAGGGCAGCTGTTTCTGGCAAGTACACAGAAGCATCGAACTGGAAACAGCCTGGGGCTCTGGTTGGCTCTCTAGGACCATGCCAGCCAACACTTCAGCATGCCCTAGGTGCCCACTCCAGCTCCTCTTGCTCTGGCACTGATCTCCACTAGAGTGGAGGTGCCATTGCTGGCAGTGGTGGGAGAGTACAGTTAGAAGGAATGGAACCACCTTGGATCTGACCCTTAGGGCTTCTGCTCCAGCACTTTGGATGCTGCCTCTGCCCCCAGTAGAGCAGTGACAGTCACTGAGCATAGAAGCCCTGGCTCACACCTCGTACTGGCTCTAGCCCTTCCATCTCCAGCCCTGCTTCCTACCTAGGTCGTAGCTGTCAGCACCCTCAGAGGGAAGATGTGACACATACTCACTTCAGATCAAGCTCTCCCAGCAAAGCCACTGGGCACATATATACTGCATATTGATAATCCTGCATAAGGATACACCTTCAAGATCAAGATAGGTAACTATTTCACCTAAATTCATAAAGACAGAGAAAGTCAAACAAAGTGAGAAGAGTTTGTTTCAAATGAAAGAACAAGAAAAAACTTGAAAAATCAACAAGTGAAACTGAGATAAATAATTTAACAGGTAAAGAATTCAAACATTAGTAATAAGAATGCTAACTGAACATTGGAAAAGAATAAATGAACACAGCAAAAATTTTAATAAGGAAATAGAAAATATAAAAAGAATCAGTCAGAAATGAAGAATACAATAACTGAAATGAAAACATACTAGAAGGAATCATCAGCAGAATGACTGATAAAATAGAATGCATAAGAAATATGCAAGAGAGAATAATGGAAATCACCCACTCAGAACAGCAAAAAGGAAAACAAATTATAAAAGAAAGAACAGTTTAAGGGACCTCTGGGGTAACATCAAGCATACTAATATTTTCATTGTAGGGTTCATGGAGAGAGAACAGAGAGAAAGGAGTAGAAAATGTATTTGATGAAATTATGACTGAAAAATTCCTGAACCTGAAGAAAAAACAGATTTCCACATTCAGAATGCAGAAAGTCTCAAACAAGATTAATCCAAGAAGCTCACACCAAGACGTATCATAAATAGAATGGCAAATTTAAAGAGGAAGAAAGAATTGTAAAATAGCAAGAGAAAAACAGAGTCATACACAAAGGACCCCCATAAGGCTATCAACTGATTCTTCTGGAGAAACTGCACACCATAAGGGAGTGGAATATATATTTAAAGTGCAGAAGGGGAAAAGCTACAACTTAGGATACTCTGTACAGCAAGGTTAGCATTCAGAATTGAAGGAGACAAAAAGAACTTCTTAGATAAGGAAAAACTGAAAGTGTATATCAATACTAAACTGACCTTTACAAAAGTGTTAAAGGGTCTTCTCTAAGTGGAAAAGAAAAACGCTACAACAAGAAGTAAAAATCTATACCAATTTGCCACTAGTAAAGGCAAATATATAGGAAAGGCTATGGATTAACCACTTAAATAGGCAAGTATAAAGATTAAAAAACAAAAATATAAAATGAATTATAAACCACAACAAACAGTTAAGGGCCAGATAGGAAGATGTAAAACATGACATCAAAAACATAAAAGGTGGACAAGAGGAATTTTAAAATGTGTATCTTATGTACATCTTCTAGAATGTCTTTAAACTTAAAATGATTATTGGTTTAAAACAAGTAGATACAGTTATAGCTCAACTTTTATGTCCATGGACTTCTCCAGGCAAGAATAATGGAGTGGGTTGCCCTTTCCATCTCCAGGGTATCTTCCCAACTCAGGGAGTGAACCCAGATCTCCTGCATTTCAGGCACATTCTTTACTGTCTGAGCCACCAGGGAAGCTCATGTCTGAACACTGCCCCCAATCAGTTCAATTCAGTTCAGTCACTCAGTTGTGTCTGACTCTTTGCGACCCCATGAATTGCAGCACACCAGGCCTCCCTGTCCATCACCAATTCCTGGAATTCACTCAGACTCACGTCTATCGAGTCAGTGATACCATTCAGCCATCTCATCCTCTGTCGTCCCCTTCTCCTGCTCCCAATCCCTCCCAGCATCAGAGTCTTTTCCAATGAGTCAACTCTTTGCATGAGGTGGCCAAAGTACTGGAGTTTCAGCTTTAGCATCATTCCTTCCAAAGAAATTCCAGGGTTGATCTCCTTCAGAATGGACTGGTTGGATTTCCTTGCAGTCCAAGGGACTCTCAAGAGTCTTCTCCAACACCACAGTTCAAAAGCATCAATTCTTTGGCGCTCAGCTTTCTTCACAGTCCAACTCTCACATCCATACATGACCACAGGAAAAACCATAGCCTTGACTAGATGGACCTTAGTCAGCAAAGTAATGTCTCTGCTGTTGAATATGCTCTCTAGGTTGGTCATAACTTTCCTTCTAAGGAGTAAGCGTCTTTTAATCTCATGGGTGCAGTCACCATCTGCAATGATTTTGGAGCCCCCAAAAAGTAAAGTCTGACACTGTTTCCACTGTTTCTCCATCTATTTCCCATGAAGTGATGGGACCAGATGCCATGATCTTAATTTTCTGAATGTTGAGCTTTAAGCCAACGTTTTCACTCTCCTCTTTCACTTTCATCAAGAGGCTTTTTAGTTCTTCTTCACTTTCTGCCATAAGGGTGGTGTCATCTGCGTATCTGAGGTTATTGATATTTCTCCTGGCAATCTTGATTCCAGCTTATGCTTCTTCCAGCCCAGCGTTTCTCATGATGTACTCTGCATATAAGTTAAATAAGCAGGGTGACAATATACAGCCTTGATGTATTCCTTTTCCTATTTAGAACCAGTCTGTTGTTCCATGTCCAGTTCTAACTGTTGCTTCCTGACCTGCATATAGGTTTCTCAAGAGTGGCCACAAATCAAAAAATATAATATAAACACAAACTAGAGAGAAACAAACACAAGCATACTATTAAAGAAAATCATCAAATCACAAAACTAAAAGAAGAAAAGAATAGAGAAGAACTAGAAAACACCCAAAGCAACAAAAGCAATAACTACATACCTATCAATAATCACTTGACATGTTAATGGACTAAATGCTTCAACCAAAAAACATAGGGTGGGAGATTGAATTACAAAACCAAAACCAATGTATATGCTGCCTACAACAGACTCAGTTTATACCTAAAGAGGCACAGAAGCTGAAAATGAAGGGACAGAAAAAGATATTTCCTGCAAACAGAAATGAAAAGAAAACTGATGTAGCAATACTCACATCAGATAGACTTTAAAATTGTCTATATTGAAATATAAAGAAGAGTATTATATAATGATAAAGGGATCAATACAAGAAGAGGATGTAATACTCATTAAAATATACACACCCCATATAGGAGCACCTAAATATATAAAGCAAATATTCATAGACATAAATGGAGAAATTGACCATAATACAATAATAGTAGAGAACTCTTAACACTTACATCAATGGACAAATCCTTACAGAAATTAAGGAACCTGTGGCCTTAAATGACATTTTAGACCAAGTAGACTTATAGATATCCTTCTATAGGACATTCCATCCCAGAAAAGCAGAACACACATTATTTTCAAGTACTCACAGAATGTTCTCCAGGATAGATCAGATGCTAGGCCACAAAGCAAGTCTCAACATATTTAGAAGGACAAAAATCATGTCAACCATTTTTTTTTCTGACTACAACATTATGAAACTAGAAATAAATTACAGGAAGAAAAATTGGAAAAACACTGGAGACTACACAGCATGCTTCTAAAACAAAACAAAACAAAACAAAAGCCAGTGAATAAATTAAGGGGGAATCAAAAAATACCTTGAGACAAGTGAAAATAAAAACACAACTTTCCAAGGTCTATGGGACACAGCAAAAGAAGTTTTAAGAGTAAAGTTTATAGTGATACAGGTCTATCTTTTCTTATTTGAGATAAGAAAAATTTCAAATAGCAACCTTACCTACTATCTAAAGGATTTAGAAAAAGAAGAACAAATAAAGCCCCAAATCTGCAGAAAAAGGAAGTAATAAATACCAGAGAGGAAATAAATAATAGAACACAAAATAATAGAAAAGTTCAATAAAACTAAGATCTTTCAAGGTATCCCATGTTCATGGATTCGAAAAATTAATGTTGTTAAAATGTCCATGCTACTCAAAGCAGTCTATATATGTAATACAATCTCTATCAAAATACTCATGACATATAGTCCTAAAATTTGTATGAAAACACAAGAGATCTGAAGAGCAGTCTTGAAAAAAAAAGAACAAAGCTGGAGTTACCATGCTCCCTGACTTCAGACTACACTACAAAATTATAGTCATCAAACTAGTATGGGGCTGAAACAAAACAGGCACATAGATCAATAGAACAGAATAGAGAACCCAGAAATAAACCTATATACACACAGTCAAATAAAGTATGACATAAGAGGCAAATATATACAATGGAGAATAGATAGTCTCTTCAATAAGGAATGCTGGGAAAACTGGGCAGTTAAATGTAAAAGAATTAAATTAGAATATTTTCTCACACCATATAAAAAAATAAGCCAAAAATGGATTTAAGGCCTAAATGTAAGACTGAAAACTATAAATTTGTAGAAGAAAATACAGGCAGAACACTCTTTCACATAAGTTGTAGCAATATATTTTTAGATCAGTCTCTTCAGACAAAGGAAACAAAAGCAAAAATAAACAAATGGGACCTAAGTGAACTTAAAAGCTTTTGCACAGCAAAGAAAACCATTGATAAAATGAAAATACAGCCTCCTGCATAGGAGAAAATATTTTCAAATGATATGTCCTATGAATCCAAAATATGTAAACAGCTCATACAAATAAATATAAAAAGAAACCAAAACAACCCAATTGAAAAATAAGCAGAATACCTGAATAGACATTTTTCCAAATAAGACATAGATTGTCAATAGGCACATGAACAGATGCTCAACATTACTAATCAATAAAGAAATTAACATCAAAACCATTATGAGATATCATCTCACACCTGTCAGAATGGCTATTCTCAAAAAGACCCAAATAACAAATGTTGGCAAGGATACAGAGAAATGGAATACTAGTACACTATTGGTGAGAATATAAACTGGTGCAGCATTATGGCAAATGGTATGGAAGTTCCTCTAAAAGCAAAAATAGGACTATTACTTTGCTGACAAAGGTCCATATAGTCAAAGCTATGGTTTTTCCAATAGTAATGTATGGATGTGAGAGTTGGACCATAAAGAAGGCTGAATGCTGAAGAATTGATGCTTTTGAGCTGCAGTGTTGGAGAAGACTCTTGAGTCCCTTGGACTGCAAGTAGATCAAACCAGTCAGTCCTAATGGATATCAATCCTGAACAGTCATTAGAAGGACTGATGTTGAAGCTGAAGATCCAATACTTTAGCCACCTGATGTGAAGAGCTGACTCATTAGAAAAGACCCTGATGCTGGGAAAGATTGAATGCAGGAGGAGAAGGGGATGAAGGAGGATGAGGGGGTTGGATGGCATCACTGACTCAATGGATATGATCAAGTTCTGGGAGATGGTCAAGGACAGGGAAGCCCGGCATGCTGCAGTCTATGGGGTTGCAAAGAGTTGGACATGACTGTGCAACTGAACAACAAAAACACGATCTAGCAATTCTACTCCTGGTTATATATCTGATGAAAACAAAAACAATAATTCATAAAGATATAGGAAAACTGGTCAACCACTTGTAGAAGAATGAAACTAGAACACTTTCTAACACCATACACGAAAACAAACTCAAAATGGATTAAAGATCTAAACGTAAGACCAGAAACTATAAGACTCCCAGAGGAGAACATGGGCAAAACACTTGCCGACATAAATCATAGCAGAATCCTCTATGACCCACCTCCCAGAATATTGGGAATAAAAGCAAAAGTAAACAAATGGAACCAAATTAAAATTAAAAGCTTCTGCACAACAAAGGAAACTATAAGCAAGGTGAAAAGACAGCCTTCAGAATGGGAGAAAATGATAGCAAATGAAGCAACTGACAAAGAATTGATCTGAAAAACATACAAGCAACTCCTGCAGCTCAATCCCAGAAAAATAAATGACCCAATCAAAAAATGGGCCAAAGAACTAAATACACATTTCTCCAAAGAAGACATACACATGTCTAACAAACACATGAAAAGATGCGCAACATCACTCATTATTAGAGAAATGCAAAACAAAACCACAATGAGGTATCATTTCACGCCAATCAGAATGGCTGCTATCCAAAAGTCTACAAGCAAAAAATGCTGGAGAGGGTGTGGAGAAAAGAGAATTCTCTTACACTGTTGGTGGGAATGCAAACTAGTACAACCACTATGCAGAACAGTGTGGAGATTCCTTAAAAAACTGTAAATAGAACTGCCTTATGACCCAGCAACCCCACTACTGGGCATACACACCGAGGAAACTAGAATTGAAAGAGACACGTGTACCCCAATGTTCATCGCAGCACTGTTTATAATAGCCGGGACATGGAAGCAACCTAGATGTCGATCAGAAGATGAATGGATAAGAGAGCTGCAGTACATATACACAATGGAGTATTACTCAGCCATTAAAAAGAATACATTTGAATCAGTTCTAATGAGGTGGATGAAACTGGAGCCAATTATACAGAGTGAAGTAAGCCAGAAAGAAAAACACCAATACATTATACTAATGCATATATATGGAATTTAGAAATATGGTAAGGATAACCCTGTATGTGAAACAGCAAAAGAGACACAGATGTATAGAACAGTCTTTTGGACTCTGTGGGAGAGGGAGAGGGTGGGATGATTTGGGGGAATGGCATTGAAACATGTTTAGTTCAGTTCATTTCAGTTCAGTCGCTCAGTCGTGTCTGCCTCTTTGCGACCCCATGAATCGCAGCATGCCAGGCCTCCCTGTCCATCATCAACTCCCGGAGTTCACTCAGACTCACGTCCATTGAGTCAGTGATGCCATCCAGGTATCTCATCCTTGGTCGTCCCCTTCTCCTCCTGCCCCTAATCCCTCCTAGCATCAAAGTCTTTTCCAATGAGTCAACTCTTCACATGAGGTGGCCAAAGTAATGGAGTTTCAGCTTAGCATCATTCCTTCCAAAGAAATCCCAGGACTGATCTCCTTCAGAATGGACTGGTTAGATCTCCTTGCAGTCCAAGGGACTCTCAAGAGTCTTCTCCAACGCCACAGTTCAAAAGCATCAATTCTTCAGCGCTCAGCCTTCTTCACAGTCCAACTCTCACATCCATACATGACTCCTGGAAAAATCATAGCCTTGACTAGACGGACCTTAGTCAGCAAAGTAATGTCTCTGCTTTTGAATATGCTATCCAGGTTGGTCATAACTTTTCTTCCAAGGAGTAAGCGTCTTTTAATTTCATGACTGCAATCATTATCTGCAGTGATTTTGGAGCCCAAGAAAATAAAGTCTGACACTGTTTCCACTGTTTCCCCATCTATTTCCCAAGGAGTGATGGGACCAGATGCCATGATCTTAATTTTCTGAATGTTGAGCTTTAAGCCAACGTTTTCACTCTCCTCTTTCACTTTCATCAAGAGGCTTTTTAGCTCCTCTTCACTTGCTGCCATAAGGGTGGTGTCATCTGCATATCTGAGGTTATTGATATTTCTCCCGGCAATCTTGATTCCAGCTTGTGCTACTTCCAGTCCAGCGTTTCTCATGATGTACTCTGCATATAAGTTAAATAAGCAGGATGACAATATACAGCCTTGATGTACTCCTTTTCCTATTTGGAACCAGTCTGTTGTTCCATGTCCAGTTCTAACTGTTGCTTCCTGGCCTGCATACAGATTTCTCAAGAGGCAGGTTAGGTGGTGTGGTATTCCCATCTCTTTC
Organism: Oryx dammah; assembly: GCF_014754425.2. Taxonomy (NCBI): domain Eukaryota; kingdom Metazoa; phylum Chordata; class Mammalia; order Artiodactyla; family Bovidae; genus Oryx; species Oryx dammah. The sequence continues at coordinate 28,679,833 of NW_024070186.1, read as the reverse complement.
AGAATTTTCCACAGTTGATTGTGACCCACACAGTCAAAGGCTTTGGCATAGTCAATAAAGCAGAAATAGATGTTTTTCTGGAACTCTCTTGCTTTTTCGATGATCCAGCGGATGTTGGCAATTTGATCTCTGGTTCCTCTGCCTTTTCTAAAACCAGCTTGAACATCTGGAAGTTCACGGTTCATGTATTGCTGAAGCCTGGCTTGGAGAATTTTGAGCATTAGTTTACTAGTGTGTGAGATGAGTGCAATTGTGCAGTAGTTTGAGCATTCTTTGGCATTGCCTTTCTTTGGGATTGGAATGAAAACTGACCTTTTCCAGTCCTGTGGCCACTGCTGAGTTTTCCAAATGTGCTGGCATATTGAGTGCAGCACTTCCACAGCATCTTCTTTCAGGATTTGAAATAGCTCTACTAGAATTCCATCACCTCCACTAGCTTTGTTCATAGTGATGCTTTCTAAGGCCCACTTGACTTCACATTCCAAGATGTCTGACTCTAGATGAGTGATCACAGCATCGTGATTATCCAGGTTTTGAAGATCATTTTTGTACAGTTCTTCTGTGTATTGTGTATAATATCATATAAGAAATGAATCACCAGTCCAGGTTCGATGCAGGATACAGGATTCTTGGGGCTGGTGCACTGGGATGACCCAGAGGGATGGTATGGGGAGAGAGATGGGAGGGAGGTTCAGGATTGGGAACACATATACACCCATGGCGGATTCATGTTGATGTATGGCAAAACCAATACAATGTTGTAAAGTAATTAGCCTCCAATTAAAATAAATAAATTTAAATTTAAAAAAAGATATATGAACCCCAATGCTCATAGCTTATTTAGCTTATTTAAGTAAAGCTAAAATGTGGAGGCAAGCTAAGTGTTCATAAATAGATGAATGGATCACAAGGTTATGGTATATAAAGATATCAGACAGAGAATACAAGTGCTGTATAATATCACTTATAGGTGGAAAGCAAAAAAACAAAACAAATGAATAAATATAACAAAACAGATACAGACTCATAGGGAACAAACTAGTGGTTACAAGTGGGGGGGAAGTGAGTGGAAAGGGAAAGACAGGGATACTGGATTAAGGAGTACCAACTACTGCTATGTATAAAATAAATAAGATATAAGGATTTAGTATACAGCACAGAGCCAATATTTTATAATAATTTTAAGTGGGGTATAATTTACAAAAATATTCAATCACTATGTTGTATTCCTGAAACATATAATATTATAAATCAATTTTACTTTAACAAAAACATAAATAAATAAAAGATACAGATGACAGGAGGCCTTATAGATGATCTTCTTCAACCCACTGATAATATAATTGTGAGAAAGGCCCAAAAAGCAATGTTAACTTGACTAAAATCACACATCAAGTGGATGGGAGACCTAAGACTAGAATACAGCTCCTGACTCTCAGTCCGGTGTTCTTTTGATAATCCCGTACTAACTCATTTCATTATAAAACACTGTGCAAAATGTCAGTGAGAAGTTTATGGAACTCTTAATGCACACAAGGCACTGTTCTGAGGTCTTTACATATACTAGTTTATTGAATGCTCATAATGACCCTGTGAGGAAAGAACTATTGATACTATTATTCCAATTTTACACATGAGAAAACTGAGGCAGGGAGATGTTAGATAACTTGTGCCAAGCCACTCAGTGACAGAGCCAGAGGCTGAACCTAGAGAATTCAACTCCAGAGTCCACTGTCTTAACCAATCCACTGTTCTATTTTCTAAACAGAATTCCTAGCAACTCATGTTTCAGAGCAGTCTTCCCAAATACAAACAATATAAGGAACAGTACTGTGAGTAAATGTCTTAGCTCTCCTCTGTCCATCATGTATATACTGAGCTCCCTAGGGCTTTCTAGTGTAGGCAAAATGAAAAACAGAGGAGTTGAGAACTGTGGAGAAACAGCCAAAGATATGATGTCCCCCAATCCCAGATGTTTTACAATCCAGTAAGAAGCTCACTGAAAGAAGAGCCTGTGTGGACTGGGAAGCTCAGGGAAACTTCTCTTTGGAGGGTCAGTCTGCTCTGGGTTTTGAAGAATGAATAGGACTTGGTTTAAAGGTATGGCCTATGCCATGAATATGGGATGTGCAGTCCCACCCTGGGAACTGTGCAGAAGATCAAAATACAGATGCCATTTATTTACTTTCCAGGAAGCTAGGAAAAGTCTGTCTGTACTCATTTGGTTGGAAATAGGGCCCACCTCCTGGAACTTTCTAGTTTAGGGCTAAAAACTATAGAAGACACCTAGTTTCCTTCTGAAGAATCTAAGCCAGTCACAAGGCCAGTATGGGTGGAAAGAAGGCACAATGAGTACCCAGAACAATTGATAAATCATCCTTCAGAAACCCATGATTCCCACGGACTTGTGGGATCATCTTAGAGAACTGAGATTGAAGGACAATTGGCCGGAGGTGCTGGAACTCCAGGTCTCCCACCCGGACAGTTTCACTAAACAAACGGGCCTGTGACTAAATATGTCTGAACACTATAGCAAGAAGTTAACATGCTACACTGAATTCTCAGATCACATAGTATTCTGTGGATTGGCAAGTAAACCAACATTTATTGAGTGCATGATTACTAATTTCTATTAATCCCCACAGAAACGCTAGATGGTAGGATTTACAGTTATGTCCACTTTATAGATTAGAAATCTAAAGTGAATGAAGGTAGAGTAACTTGCCAAAGATGGCACAGCTATTTGTCAGTGGAGCCAGTACACGAACAGAAATCTGTTAGACTTGGAAACCCATATTCTCTTGAGTACAACAAGCAGTGTGTACAGAGTTTTCACAGACTCCATCTTCTAAAATTGGGGAGAAGTATGAGGGAGGTTTGACTACAGAAGACCTACACCCCAAATTTGACCCCAGCAGTGCACGGATCCTACATGAGATCAAAGAGGCTTTCAGTTCTTCTGCATGAAGGCATTTCATAAGTTGCACCTGTTGCCCCAGCAACAGGGGCAGGTTGTGAACGTCAGAAGTTACTATACCTGTTATTGACCCTCTGGAGGGCAGAATGATGGCTATGTTGTGAAGACTAAAAAGAGCCTTTGTTACCACAGTGAACGATAGAATATCAGATTGTGCTTGGATACCAGTAAGCCTGATTTCAATTCTAATGGTTCTCAGTTTTGACCATAAGAATGAGTCCTGCTCATCAAGAAACAAAGGGAGAAAAATCAAATCAATAAAATTAGAAATGAAAATGGAGAGATCACAACAGACAACACAGAAATACAAAGGATCATAAGAGACTACTATCAGCAATTATATGCCAATAAAATGGACAACCTGGAAGAAATGGACAAATTCTTAGAAAAATACAACTTTCCAAAACTGAACCAGGAAGAAATAGAAAATCTTAACAGACCCATCACAAGCACGGAAATTGAAACTGTAATCAGAAATCTTTCAGCAAACAAAAGCCCAGGTCCAGACGGCTTCACAGCGGAATTCTACCAAAAATTTCCAGAAGAGCTAACACCTATCCTACTCAAACTCTTCCAGAAAATTGCAGAGGAATGTAAACTTCCAAACTCATTCTATGAGGCCACCATCACCCTAGTACCAAAACCTGACAAAGATATCACAAAAAAAGAAAACTACAGGCCAATATCACTGATGAACATAGATGCAAAAATCCTTAACAAAATTCTAGCAATCAGAATCCAACAACGCATTAAAAAGATCATACACCACGACCAAGTGGGCTTTATCCCAGGGATGCAAGGATTCTTCAATATCCGCAAATCAATCAATGCAATATACCACATTAACAAATTGAAAAATAAAAACCATATGATTATCTCAATAGATGTAGAGAAAGCCTTTGAAAAAATTCAACATCCATTTGTGATAAAAACTCTCCAGAAAGCAGGAATAGAAGGAACATACCTCAACATAATAAAAGCTATATATGACAAACCCACAGCAAACATTATCCTCAATGGTGAAAAATTGAAAGCATTTCCCTTAAAGTCAGGAACAAGACAAGGGTGCCCACTTTCACCATTACTATTCAACATAGTTTTGGAAGTTTTGGCCACAGCAATCAGAGCAGAAAAAGAAATAAAAGGAATCCAAATTGGAAAAGAAGTAAAACTCTCACTGTTTGCAGATGACATGATCCTTTACATACTAAAACCCTGAAGACGCCACCAGAAAATTACTAGAGCTAATCAATGAATATAATAAAGTTGCAGGATATAAAATCAACACACAGAAATTCCTTGCATTCCTATACACTAATAATGAGAAAATAGAAAGAGAAATTAAGGAAACAATTCCATTCACCATTGCAACGAAAAGAATAAAATACTTAGGAATATATCTACCTAAAGAAACTAAAGACCCATATATAGAAAACTATAAAACACTGGTGAAAGAAATCAAAGAGGACACTAATAGATGGAGAAATATACCATGTTCATGGATCGGAAGAATCAATATAGTGAAAATGAGTATACTACCCAAAGCAATTTATAGATTCAATGCAATCCCTATCAAGCTACCAATGGTATTTTTCACAGAGCTAGAACAAATAATTTCACAGTTTGTAGGGAAATACAAAAAACCTCAAATAGCCAAAGCAATCTTGAGAAAGAAGAATGGAACTGGAGGAATCAACTTGCCTGACTTCAGGCTGTACTACAAAGCCACAGTCATCAAGACAGTATGGTAGTGGCACAAAGACAGAAATATAGATCAGTGGAATAAAATAGAAAGCCCAGAGATAAATCCACACACACCTATGGACACCTTATCTTTGACAATGGAGGCAAAAATATACATGGATTAAAGACAATCTCTTTAACAAGTGGTGCTGGGGAAACTGGTCAACCACTTGCAAAAGAATGAAACTAGAACACTTACTAACACCATACACTAAAATAAACTCAAAATGGATTAAAGATCTAAATGTAAGACCAGAAACTATAAAACTCCTAGGGGAGAAAACAGGCAAAACACTCTCCGACATACATCACAGCAGGATCCTCTATGACCCACCTCCCAGTATATTGGAAATAAAAGCAAAAATAAACAAATGGGACTTAATTAAACTTAAAAGCTTCTACACAACAAAGGAAACTATAAGCAAGGTGAAAAGACAGCCTTCAGAATAGGAGAAAATAATAGCAAATGAAGCAACTGACAAACAACTAATCTCAAAAATATACAAGCAACTCCTGCAGCTCAATTCCAGAAAAATAAACGACCCAATCAAAAAATGGGCTAAATAGACATTTCTCCAAAGAAGACATACAGATGGCTAACAAACACATGAAAAGATGCTCAACATCATTCATTATCAGAGAAATGCAAATCAAAACCACAATGAGGTACCATTTCACGCCAGTAAGAACGGCTGCTATCCAAAAGTCTATAAGCAACAAATGCTGGAGAGGGTGTGGAGAAAAGGGAACCTTCTTACACTGTTGGTGGGGATGCAAACTAGTACAGCCACTACGGAGAACAGTGTGGAGATTCCTTAAAAAACTGGAAATAGAACTGCCTTATGACCCAGCAATTCCACTGCTGGGCATATACACTGAGGGAACCAGAATTGAAAGAGACATGTGTACCCCAATGTTCATTGGAGCACTGTTTATAATAGCCAACACATGGAAGCAACCTAGATGTCCATCAGCAAATGAATGGATAAGAAAGCTGTGGTACATATGCACAATGGAGTATTACCCAGCCATTAAAAGGAATACATTTGAATCAGTTCTAATGAGGTGGATGAAACTGGAGCCTATTATACAGAGTGAAGCAAGCCAGGAAGAAAAACACCAAGACAGTATACTAACACATATATATGGAATTTAGAAAGATGGTAATGATAACCCTGTATGCGAGACAACACAAGAGACACAGATGTATAGAACAGTCTTTTGGACTCTGTGGGAGAGGGAGAGGGTGGGATGATTTGGGAGAATGGCATTGAAACATGTATAATATCATATATGAAATGAATAGCCAGTCCAGGTTCAATGCATGATACTGGATGCTTGGGGCTGGTGCACTGGGATGACCCAGAGAGACGGTATGGGGAGGGAGGTGGGAGGGGGTTTCAGGATGGGGAACACGTGTTTACCTGTGGTGGATTCATGTTGATGTGTGGCAAAACCAATACAATATTGTAAAGTAACTAACCTCCAATTAAAATAAATAAATTTATTAAAAAAAAAAGAATGAGTCCTGGCTCATTCAGGAATGAGACAAGATAAACTCATCCTCTTTGCTGTGTGCTTTCTGGCATTGCTTTAATGATACTAACTTGTTTGCCAAGAGCTATACACACTGTCTCTTTAATGAGGTTTATTTTTTCTATGCAATAGATAATCTTATTTGACTGTATTTTTAGTTACTCTTCAGGGCAAACACTCTGTACTAATAGCAATGACAGATAAAAGGTCACGTATAAAATATTTCACATCCAAAAAGTCGACCTTTCCATCTTTAAATTGATGTCTAAAGCAAATGTGGTTGTAGAGAGCACTTCGGGAAAATGTCACAACAAATTGCACAGGTCAAAGAGAGAGTTTTGTCTGAAGGTGCAGAGGCAAAAAGAAAGCTACTGTCCTTCTAAGGAGGACCAAAACTTTGTTTCCTTTGGTGCCTCATAATTGGTGTAAATTCACAGCATTCAGCACCATGGCCAGCACCACGGCAAGACTTGTTTGGCTAAAACTGGCAACTGGTCAGAATCCGGTGGTAGCTTTTGGAGAATTCTGTCTCCCAGGTTCTCGAGTTCTTGCCAAAATCTGCTATGTATTAACATGGAAACTTCTAAGTTCATTAACTAATTAGAGCTGATTTTATTCTGAAGATGAAGAAAAGCTGGGATGATGCAATGATATATGGGAATTGCTCAACATACAAAGTTCCCTGTTCCTCAGTTTCATGGAAGGTTTAGGTAATTCACAGCAACAATCAATGAGGACACAATATTTGGATGCTTCAAGCACAAGACATGCAGTGTTGTGACGATCTTGCCTTTTGGGGTCTACTTCCTCCTCTTGTTTTGCCTCTCCAGCTTCATATCTAGATGCTTTCCTTATTGATTATTGTTGTTACTGATGGTCAGCTCCTAAGCTATGAGCTGCTCTGATAGTCACATAAATCTTTACATCCCAGAAGGAGAGCATTGTTTGAGAAATCTTAAGAAATGAGTGGTTATTCAAGGGTCAAAGAGTAAAGCGATAATGGTGGCATTTCAGGTATGATGCCAAGGACCAGGGGAGAGTTTGGATATGAAATGTGCAGGATGAAATTCTGACACACACAGCGTTTGTTACAATGCATTAAAAGGGTACTTCTTTCTGTGGCTAACATGTCATTGTCGGGTAGGACTGTACAGAGTGAAAGTACACTTCTGGCTTCTTAAAAACTGATTCAGTAAGAAGTTATAGATGAGGCATTAGGAGAAGGGAGGGGGTCTTTCATGAACAACTCATCCATTGTGAAGTGAACTGCAGTGTCCATTTAGACATCAAACTGGTTCTCTGGAAACCTCATCTCATGCTTTCTGATCCATCTCATCAAACTTCTTGTCTTGGAGGCAGTCTAGTTCTTTAATCTCTTTGTAATTGAAATAAATATCTTAATAAAGATGCATGTCAATCCTCTTTAATTTGTCACAGATAATAACTGTGGTTTCCCAAGTGTTCAGCATTTTCAGGACATGTTTGAAGTCTCAGAAGGGTCTCCTAACCTGCATTCCTGTGGTCACTGTCACAATATCACTTCTAGTTTATATAACCTGTTCTCAGGGCAAAGAGGTCCTCTCCCTCATCTCTCACTTGTTTCAATAAATCTGTTAAAAATGCATGAGATGCAGAGACTTTCCCACATAGTCTGAGTTGCCTTTTCACATTGATTTTGACAGAATAGCGAGATGTAAATATATATGCAGATCCATGTTAAGAAGGCATTCTCTGTGGTCAGGCTAAGCACCATTATTTTTTAAAATTATTTTTCTCCCAGTTAGAAGAGTAAAGACATGAATTATAGAAATTTTGAACAGTGTAGGGAAAAAAGAAAACCAGTCCTTCAGGTTCCCATATGCTATAAAAATCACTGCCAAAATTTTGGTCTGATTTCTTCTAGTGGAGTTTGTTTTTTCCTATACATACTTTTATTTTACAGCTATGTTTGTTTCCTTAGTGGAAACAATGTTGTGTATATGCATTTTTATTTACTCAGTATACATTATAGGGGCTTCACTGGTGGCTCAGATGGTAAAGTGTCTGTCTACAATGCGGGAGACCTCAGTTCGATCCCTGGGTCAGGAAGATCCTCTGGAGAAGGAAATGGCAACCCACTCCAATACTCTTGCCTGGACAATCCCATGGACGGAGGAGCATGGTAGGCTACAGTCCATGGGGTCACAAAGAGTTGGACATGACTGAGTGACTTCACTTTCACTTTTATACATTATAGAGAATTGTTATGTTATCTAAAATCATTTTTAATACTTCAGAATTAGAGGGGTGCATTATTGATTATCAAACCATTCCTCTATTAAACAATTAACTTGTTTCCTTTTCTTTCTTGCTTTCAGAAATTATACCATAGGTGACAGCTTTCCACATAAAGAATAAATACTGCAAGCATGATAGTTTTTAAATAATGGATTGTTTCATTAATTGTTTTTAATTAGAAGCAGCACTTTAGTGAAGGCCTAATGTGTGCACAGTCCTTTTCTAAGTAGTACAAGAGAGATTTGAAGTCTATGCGATCATATATTTAGCCTTGAGTCTTATTCAAGAGGATAGGGCACAGGGTCTTATCCGGCTGTTCCTTAGAGGTCCACCTATTTTCCTTATGGGTAGATTTCCTAGTCTATTGATATCAGGAGGACATCCACTTCTGGGTATGGCCTGTGAACACTGTTGAGGGCATGCGATTGGAACTGTTGCAGGCATCTCTGAAGATAAGCAAGGGACCAGCCTTAGGAAGCCAACATTGGAATTTGGATCTTTGGTGACGTCACTGAGTTAATACTCAATTCATCCTGGTTATGTCCTAACCCCAGACTTCTTATTACATGAGAAATACATTTTTCTCCTTCTAGTTTTTTTTTTTCCCATTTGAGTTGGGTTTATTATTTGCTGAAAGTATCCTATTAGAGTAAAATCCACACGTCATAATGATGACTACCATTGGATTGGGAACATGTGTACACCCGTGGCAGATTCATGTTGATGTATGGCAAAACCAATACAATATTTTAAAGTAAAAAAATTAAAAAATAAATAAAAATAAAATGTATGATGTAGTTTAAAAGTTATTCTTTTTTAAAAAAATATTTATTTTTATTTATTCACTTGTCTGTACCAGGTCTTAGTTGCAGCATGCAAACTCTTGAGTTGCAGCATGTGGGATCTAGTTCTCCAACCAGGGGTCAAACCTGGGCCACCTGCATTGGGAGTGTGGAGTCTCAGCCATTGGACCACCAAGGAAGTCCCGAAAAGCTATTCTTACCAAATATAATCACATCCACTGAGAGTTTAAGCTTTGGAAAAAAGCTTCCTGCTAACTTTGTTTCTACCAGTCAATCTTTGTTGTCAGAAGATCATCATCCAGCAACCAAGATCACCCTGCATTGCTGGACCCTTGAGTGGGTTTTATTGCATTCACATGTGTTTTTATACAGACGGAATTCATTTATTCTCCAGGTTATTTTAGGTTCCATGAAGGACATTCTTGTATGTATCTTCTGGAACAAATATTGAATGAATGCAGTACAGTGTACTCAGATTAACACTTCAGTTTGGTCACTGTGTACATCAACATGTGCTGGACACGACTCCTGTTGTGCTTGAGAAAGAGTCATTCCTGATTACTTTTCTTTCCTCTTTCTCATCTTTTGGGCTTCTTCCTTAGGTATCATGAGTCTTTAGAGGTCTACCTCTGAGCACATAACTGCCACTTTGTACTCTCCACTTCTGGTTTCATTCTACAGACTATCTTTAATTGGACAGATTCTCTTCATTGAACAGATAAAGGGACTGAATATAAGGGAAGCCAAGCAACTTGCCCCAAATCATGGATGTGGGATTTGAATACATATTTGTTGGAGCCTTGTTGATGGAGAGATCAGAGAGAGAACAGTGTCGAGAATATTGTTCATGAGGGTGAAGAGGAAGCCGACAGCTTTCTTAGCATCTGTGCCCTTTGTTGAAATGTGCATGTGTGGAACTCACTGTTTTCTGAAATCTTTTGACATCTACCAGTCTATTATAATCTCCCCCAAACATCTTGTGGAAGAGGAGACAGGTCTACCATAGAGATTTAAGTGCTCCTATCCCCAGGCACAGTGCTAAGTGGCATCAGAACTGGAAACTAAGTTCCCCGACCAGTGGTCCAGACTTTCTTCCACTAGAGCCCACTGCTGGGGAAGTCCGCTAAAGAGAAGATTCCCATCCTCCTTCCTGGTTTTCTCTCTTCAGTCCCACCATTCGATATTCTTATTTTTTCAAGCACAGCATCTACCCTGTGGTGATGTTAACAAATATAATATATCAGATAAAAAATTACAAATATTTATGGCTGCAATAACTTCCCACTCCAACAGGGGCAGGGATCAGATTAGAGAAAATCAACCCAGCATGAAGTGTGCTTTTTATTTCTCCCTTCAAATTTAATTCACATAATGTACCTGGTTTTCTGAGAGTAAGAAACTTCGGCTCTGGGAAACAGGACTTTGCATGACAGGGATACTGGTTTTCAAATAAGGGATTTAGTTTTGATTCACTGATTCCATTGGAACTTTGTAACCCAGACATCCCTTAGCAGTTTTCCACCTGGGACTTAAGAGATTCCAAGAGTGATGATAGCATCCTGGTGGGTGTGTGAGTCTGAGACACACCTCACCTTCTCTCTCACTCACTCTGAGTCTTTCAAAATCTGCATCTGGAAAAATCTTTTTCTTGACTTATTTTTAATAAAAAAAATTTGTTTAAGGTTCAACAAGAAATAACAAGGGTTCCCTTTAAAAGACAAGACTTGGTTTACTGCCATCTGCTCTAGAAAATTCCCCTGACTCCCTCCATCCTCAGGCTGGCTTGCGGTTTCTCCTCTATATTACTACAGTCCCTGGAGATGACCTTGGAATTTATCACTCTGCATCTCACTGACTATTTTCTTGTTCATGTCCTCCATTAGACTCAAGTTCTTTAATCAGAAACCGTATTATGCTTGTATCTGTATTGCCAACCCTTAGCATGGACCTTGCCATGGGGATAAGTGCTCAGCATGTTCTTCATTCCGTCATTCCTAAGTGGTACACAGAACACGACTTAGTGTGTGTTCACATCTCAGTATTTGGCTGAGAATTTGTAGCTGGGCAATTTCAGCCTGATGGAAACCAGATATGTAAAACAGACCAAAGGAAGTCCCACCTCTACCCACAATTGAATTTCTGTCTCTTTCTCTTCAATAACAAAGTCCCTGTTCCGGGAACTTATTTATGACTAAGACACTACCCTGTGAATTATCCATGTCCTAGTGCTTCCTTTTTCCTGGAAGCGGGGGGGGGGGTGCTGCAGCCTGGAGAGATAGATGCACAGAAGGTGATGGAAGGTGCTGGCCAGGGCCCTCAGGTCTGCTCTAGAGTTAGATGCTAGTTGAGCCCCTCTGCTAGTAAAGTAATGCTCAACATTCTCCAAGCTAGGCTTCAGCAAAGTGAACCATGAACTTCCAGATATTCAAGCTGGTTTTGGAAAAGCTAGCAGGGGAACCAGAGATCAAATTTCCAACATCTGCTGGATCATGGAAAAAGCAAGAGAGTTCCAGAAAAACATCTATTTCTGCTTTATTGACTATGCCAAAGCCTTTGACTGTGTGGATCACAATCAACTGTGGAAAATTCTGAAGATGGGAATACCAGACCACCTGACCTGTCTCTTGGGAAACCTGTATTCAGGTCAGGAAGCAACAGTTAGAACTGGACATGGAACAACAGACTGGTTCCAAATTGGGAAAGGAGTACGTCAAGGCTGTATATTGTCACCCTGCTTATTTAACTTCTATGCAGAATACATCATGAGAAACGCTGGGCTGGATGAAGCACAAGCTGGAATCAAGATTGCCAGGAGAAATATCAATCACCTCAGATATGCGGATGACACCACCCTTATGGCAGAAAGTGAAGAGGAACTAAAAAGCCTCTTGATGAAAGTGAAAGAGGAGAGTGAAAATGTTGGCTTAAAGCTCAACATTCAGAAAATGAAGATCATGGCATCTGGTCCCATCACTTCATGGCAAATAGATGGAGAAACAGTGGAAACAATGTCAGACTTTATTTTGGGGGGCTCCAATCACTGCAGATGGTGACTACAGCCATGAAATTAAAAGACACTTACTCCTTGAGAGGAAAGCTATGACCAACCTAGATAGGATATTCAAAAAAGAGACATTACTTTGCCAACAGAGGTCCATCTAGTCAAGGCTATGGTTTTTCCAGTGGTCATGTATGGATGTGAGAGTTGGACTGTGAAGAAAGCTGAGTGCCGAAGAATTGATGCTTTTGAACTGTGGTGTTGGAGAAGACTCTTGAGAGTCCCTTGGACTGCAAGGAGATCCAACCAATCCATTCTAAAGGAGATCAGTCCTGGGTGTTCTTTGGAGGGACTGATGCTAAAGCTGAAACTCCAATACTTTGGCCACCTCATGTGAAGAGTTGACTCATTGGAAAAGACTCTGATGCTGGGAGGGATTGGGGGCAGAAGGAGAAGGGGACGACAGAGGATGAGATGTTTGGATGGCATCACCGACTCGATGGACGTGAGTTTGAGTGAACTCCGGGAGTTGGTGATGGACAGGGAGGCCTGGTGTGCTGCAATTCATGGGGTTGCAAAGAGTCGGACATGACTGAGCGACTGAACTGAACTGAGCCCCTCTCCTCCAGCTGCTGATTCTGTGCTGGACAAGCCTGCAGCCCCTGCAAAATCCCTAGATTTCCCCATAAGCTGGGAGCAGTAATGGCCCCTTGAAAGCCAATTTGAATTGGATACTGAAGTAGCAGAAGTGGGAAAAATATATATTTCCCAGAACTCTCTCCAGGGAGAACAACCTGATCAGCTCTGGGGGTGGTAGGCAGCTGAGGGAGCACCACTATCTCCTAACCGCCTTCTTGGAAGGAACAGTTGATTATCTGAAGGCTCTGGTTATCCGAAAGCTCTGTTTCTCAGGGGTATGTGCATCTCTCCCACTGCCTCACTATTAAAAGTGCAGCAATTTAAGGAGTATTGGTTTGAAGGGATGCTAAGTTATAGCTTCTAGGGTCCCCAGCAGTCCTGAGTGGAGTCCACACCTGAGGGTGTAGGAAGCAAGCAGAGAGGAGTTGGCACAGGCTGGATGGAACAGGCCACTGGTGGGAGCTGCCTAGGTCCAGAGAGAAGGAATGAGAGGCAAGCTTGGGGCTGAGGTGCACATGATCACCAACTGGCTGGGCCAGACCCCCCCACCCCCAAACGGCTTTGCAGGTAATTATGTAGGAGGTTGACCTCACTGGGTAACAGCTGTTGAAGGTATTGGCAGAGAGGAGACAGGCAGGATGTGGAGGCTTGAGTGTGAGTCTGGGCTGACCTCAGGTCCAAGGCTATGGAGGGTCTCACGATATGTCCTTTCTAGACTCATCTTGAAGACCCCAAGGCCCCCATTCCAGGAATAAGCTGTGCTCTGCCAAAGGTATACCATATAGTCAGGGAAGCCAGGCTTTCCCATAATCACTCACCATAATCACTCACCATCAGTCATCTAGACCCCCTTGCCCTTTACCTGTTGTAACTAAGCCCATTAATTTCAACTTCACAGCCCCTAGAAGATAAGGGGACAACCTGCAATTTCCCAGTATCCTTTGTATGGGGCTATTTGATGAAGCCTTGCTCTTGGCATTCAGTAGATATGATTTCTCCATTGCCCCTGGTAACCTCCCATGAAACAGAAAAACAAACGTAAGCAACCCAGTTTCTTAGTGACTGCATTTACCTTCTGTTTCTGCCTTCTTGCATGCCTGCCATCTATTCTTGCATTTCTGAAGTGACTTAAGGCTACAATTGCATCCCCCCAAATGGCTTTTTCCTACTTGACCTGGTTCAGAGCTCTAGCTAATAATGAGATGCTCCTGAATCTGGTATAATCTAGAAGATACATAAATTGAATCCTCTCATATGAAAATGAAGTACGGGTATTGCTTATGTGGAAGTAGGGTCTGGTGGGCACCCAGCTCTCTTAGGACCACTGCCAGCCTGACTTTGCATGGTTAGGCCTGAGGTGTCTACTCAGTGCTGACAGTGTACCCTGAAGCATGTGATGCCTAGATCTAAAAGCATCAAATTAAGACCATGTCATTTATCACTCCATCACTTTCCAGCAACTCTATCATACCCTCTTTCCTTTGAGAGAAGGCAATAGGGCCATCACTTTCAGTTTTGAACCCGTGGGTGGGACTCCCTTTTCCATGTTTCTTCTTATCTGGTTTCCCTACCCCCTACCTGGAAATTATAAATGGGAGTGAGTTCTGACAAGGTCCCCCAATCTGTGATGCACTCCCAGTGAGAGCTTCCTGGTAACCCTGTTCCTCCACCCATCCTCAGGATCTCCTGGCTGGCTTGCAGCATGCAGAGCTTCTGCAGGGAACCCAATAACAAGGGCTATCAGAGCAGCTGGGCTGAGGGAAGATGCAACACATGGTTGCCTGTGGTCAGACCCTGGACGCACATCACGGCCTGAGATGACACTTCACGTGAGAAGGCATCTCACGGCAGGGCAAGGACGCCTGTTCAGGACACTGGAACACAGTGTTCAGAGACTGTTGGGAACACACTTGCAATAAAGTATAAAAGCCATAAAGCAGCTGCAAAGTGTTTGCAGTGAGAATGGCCTTTTCTCTGAGGGGAAGTGGCTCAGGTGCCACTTCTCCAAAGCATCAGCATAGTGCTGTGCCTGGGGCGTGTTTCAAAAGAGCAAAGTGATTATTACTTGAAGAGGAGACAGAAATTCCTAGAAGAGTTCACGCCTGTGCTTATTATTAAAGTGATCTACAGTCACGCTAAGGTGCAAGCTCAGAACTTTTCACGTGTCATCCCTTTATTCTTTGTGACAAACCTCAGTCACAGTACTTGTGCTGGACACTGTTGTTGGCTGCCTTCCCAGTATCCATGTCCCCACTCTTCTTCCTAATTAGATCACAATTTGATGTACAACCAGGCCAGCCCCAGCCCCAGCCCCAGCCCACAGAGGTAGCCTAGTGACTTAAATAAATCAGTGTATGGCGTTTCTCTGGCCATTGTAGCTCAACTAGGAGGGGACTTAAGACCATGGCCCTGAGGATAAAGACACATGTGGCATGGTTGGGGACCTGATTCTCTCTCTCACTCTCCCCTGGCATGAGAAGAGAGTAGCACACAGACCCAAGTGCCACCAGGGGCCACCTTGGGATCTCAGCAAACTGCCCTTAGCCTAGTACCCATGCTGAGGACAGCAGAGCAAAGGGACAGGTTCAAATCTTCCAGTTTACTTTTTCTTTCATTTCCTCCTCAGCTAGGTGCAGAGTAGACACTCAATCTGTTTTTATTAAATGACATGCCTCAGCTCTCCAAGCAGGTAACGGTGGCTCTGAGGAGGGGCCTCGGGTCCTTGGACTCCTTTTTGTATCACAATAATTCTCTGGAACTCCATCACGTTTAAGACGATCATGCTAGCATGAAGAAATTAATCAGCTTTCAGCAGTAGCAAAGTTTTTACAATTAATCACTTTCAGGTCACAGCCTGAGACCTGAGGGAGCCGTTGTTAATCTCCTAGGAATGAGCATCCCAGAGGGGTTCTTCAGTAACTGCTCTGCCCTGCTGGGTACCATGAGTCAGCTTCTGCAGAAACCAAGCATCCTGACCCCATCCTTTGTTAGGAAATGGGATTCCTGAGGCACCTGCTTTGTCTTTGCTGAACCTGACTCTGCCCTCTGCTCTATCACCCTTGGGGTTCATCTCACCACTTAGCCTCCCAAGCACCCTCCTTACCCCTTTTTTCTGTCAAATGGCATTGGCTGGTCACTGGACCAAATGACTGTCTCTGCCCAAGGCACCTGAGATTTGCCATGATAGCACTATTCCTGTGAGATTTCCTGAGTGATGTCACAGCATAGGTGCCAAGAGCATGGCCTCCAGAGTCAGTGTACAAAGCTCCATCACTCACAAGGTGAGTGACTTTGGAGAGGTCACTTCATTTTCCTGTGCCTCATGGTCCTCATCTAACATAGGGGCTGCAACAGTCCTTGCCCCCTGTTGCTAATATTCATTGCCCCACAGTCACAGAGTAATGAGCTGCACAGCCCTGGAGGGTGTGTGCAGAGTCTGCACAGCAAGGTGGCCCTGAATTGCATACAGTAAGCAATGAATCCATATTCCATGTTAGGTGTTATTATTGTTATTATTATTATTTTCCTGACTAAATTCCCTGGGATCCCCCCAGCCATCTATGCCATCCCAGCTGGCCCCTAGCTATTATGTCCTTACAGAAGGGGACCGAGTGGGTTAGACTCCCTCAGTGCTATGTTTGGCATGAACACTACTATCACTGGGGTGGGGCGCAGTTGCAGTTTCTAGGAGCCTTAATAACAAAAAGTACAAAACTGTGAGGCTTCCTAGGAAACTAACAAGCCTGTCATGAAATGCGAGGGAGGGCCTAGCTGCATCTTTAATATGAATTTTGGTATTCCCACTTCTCTAACAACTGGACAATGAGTCGGGTAACCTTGCTGCTGCTGCTGCTAAGTCGCTTCAGTCGTGTCCAACTCTGTGCGACCCCACAGACAGCAGCCCACCAGGCCCCCCGTCCCTGGGATTCTCCAGGCAAGAACACTGGAGTGGGTTGCCATTTCCTTCTCCAATGCATGAAAGTGAAAAGTGAAAGTGAAGTCACTCAGTAGTGTCCAACTCTTAGCGACCCCATGGACTGCAGCCTACTAGGCTCCTCCGTCCATGGGATTTTCCAGGCAGGAGTACTGAAGACTCTTGAGAGTCCGTTGGACTGCAAGGAGATTCAACCAGTCCATCCTAAAGCAGATCAGTCCTGGGTGTTCATTGGAAGGACTGATATTAAAGCTGAAACTCCAATATTTTGGCCACCTGATGTGAAGAGCTGATTCATTGAAAAGACCCCGATGCTGGGAAAGATTGAGGGCAGGAGGAGAAGGGGATGACAGAGGAAGAAATGGTTGGATGGCATCACTGACTCAATGAACACAAGTTTGGGTAAACTCCGGGAGTTGGTGATCAACAGGGAGGCCTGGCGTGCTGTAGTTGATGGGGTCACAAACAGTCAGTCACAACTGAGTGACTGAACTGACTAACTGAAGAATACATATATTCTTTTTCATATTCTTTTCCATTATGGTTTATGGTATGACATTGACCCTTTCTCTGTGCTACATGGTAGGGTCATGTTGTTTAATGTTTTATATACAGTAATTTGCATCTGCTAATCTGAAAGTCCTAATTTATTCCACCCCCCACTGTCTTTCCTCTTTGGTAAGCATGAGGGTGACCAACCTAGATAGTATATTCAAAAGCAGAGACATTACTTTGCTGACTAAGGTCCATCTAGTCAAGGCTATGGTTTTTCCTGTGGTCATGTATGGATGTGAGAGTTGGACTGTGAAGAAGGCTGAGCGCTGAAGAATTGATGCTTTTGAACTGTGGTGTTGGAGAAGACTCTTGAGAGTCCCTTGGACTGCAAGGAGTTCCAATCAGTCCATTCTAAAGGAGATCAACCCTGGGATTTCTTTGGAAGGAATGATGCTAAAGCTGAAGCTCCAGTACTTTGGCCCCCTCATGCGAAGAGTGGACTCATTGGAAAAGACTCTGATGCTGGGAGGGATTGGGGGCAGGAGGAGAAGGGGACAACTGAGGATGAAGATGGCTGGATGGCATCACGGACTCGATGGATGTGGGTCTGAGTGAACTCCGGGAGATGGTGATGGACACGGAGGCCTGGCGTGCTGCGATTTATGGGGTCGCAGAGTCAGACACGACTGAGCGACTGAACTGAACTGAACTGAAGCATGAGTTTGTTTTCTATGTCTGCAAGTCTATTTCTGTTTTGTAAATAAGTTCTTCCTTAACAAGACTTTTGAGTATTGAGAGACTAACTTACTTCCCAAGGTGTCACCTACAACTGTCTCAGGTGAACCTCCTTGTGTCCTTGAAAGAAAATCAGAGCATAGAGATTCCATATTTTGATGTTAGGAAAAGAAAAACTCGGAAGAAGTGGTGACTGCTGACACAGTGAGGCACTTGTAAGTCTGATACTTGAATTGGGGGTCCGCGGCCACTGGGCTGCAGGGCAGGCCTGGATGCGAATGTGCCAGCAGAGCTCTCTGGCCTCTGATGCCCCACCTCCTAGTTTCGGTTGCATCATTGTCATTTAGTTGCTCAGTCATATCTGACTCTCTTGAGACTCCATGGATGGTAACCCGCCAGGGTCCTCTGTCAATGGTCAAGAATACTGCAGTGTATTGCCATTTTCTCCTCCAGGGGATCTTCCTGACCCAGTGATCTAACCTGTGTCTCCTGCACTGGCAGGTGGATTCTTTACTACCAAGCCACCTGGGAAGCCCAGTTGCATCAGAAAGCCACAAAACTTCTGCTTCCGAACACTGAGGTGGCTTATTAGATGTGCCCTCCCAGAAGATTCCTTAAACTTTACCACCTGCACTTTCCGAGGATGATGCAAAAGGCAAAAATCCTGTTGGTAATTGAGCCATCTGGTCCACTCACCACTTCTTGGATATAATTCATGGACTGTTTTCTTTGGTTGTTTGTTTATTTTTTAAAGGCTCAGCTTCATTACAAGGATTCATTCTTCCCAGAGGATCCACTAATCGGGGAAATCATCGAAACTCTCAAATGGAAATGCCTCTAATAATTCACTTTATTATGACTCTGACTAGCACTAAGAACTTATTTTCTTGATTTCCTCAAGTTATCCCCAAAGTGAGACAATTTTCCCATCATGATGCTGACAGCCTACTCTGCATTTTTCCATGGAAGTCTTTATTTGCATTCACAGTGAATTTAAAACTTGGAGTAGTTTGATGAGATTAATATGAGGTGTCTCTTCAAAAGTTGAGTGGTATAACAATTTCATGATGCCTCCACTAACTATGTGAAATGAAATATTAACTTCACAAACACAGTGACAGATTAGAATATCATTTGCCTCCAAGGCAATTATGGCTTCTGATCACACGTCACTACCACCCCAGGGAAATGTGTGTGCCCCTGTCAATCACTCCCTAGCTGGCATTCAGTGAACACCTGCTTTTGTCCCACACAGCTCTGGGAAACCTGAGATATAGTCCCTGGCATCAGGGAGCTGACACACCAGTGGAACTAACCAATGATTAAAATGGCATGTGATCAAGAGGCAAAATGGGTGACAGGAGATGTTGAGAGGAGAAGACAGTGCAGGTTGAAGAAGTGGGTCCATGGTCTTTTAATGTCTTTTTAAAAGCCATTAAAATTTTGTAAAAGTACAGGTATCATTTCACAAATGCTACTTGTGCCAACACCATGCTTGGCATCTGACATAGGCTGCTAAATTCAGACTTGATCACAATTCTATGAGTCTGAAGCTCATCCAAGCTCAGACAGCTATCATCATTGCAACTGGCAGGGTTGTGATTCTCCTTTAGGACCTAAGATCTGGGGTCATGAATAAGGCAAGGTGAGATCCCATTCCCTGTGCTGTCTTCTAGAAAGGGATTCTCTCCTTGACACTACTGCTCACACGGAATTGTAATCATATGTTAATTTGTCTACCCCCAGACCAGGCTGTGAAGCTCATAGCTGGGTTTCATTTATTAATACTATCACACTGGGGACAACTCAACAGAGCCTGACACACAGCTGGAACATAGAAAATACCCTTGAGATGAGTGAGTCTAAAATCTTCTAATTCCTCCAGGGCTGGGGTAGTTGAATGCTCCTTTGCAAAGCCAACCTACCTCTTTCTCCCTCTGCCAAGCTCCCCTCCTACACCTCAGTGAGACAGAAGTCATCATGGAGGTAGTGACCAAACATTCTCCACTTTTTATCCTCTCTGCCTTCTACCCCAGACTCTGTACCATGCTGAGCCCACTGCACAGACTTGGGAAACTGGCTTGGGTTGTGACCTTGATGAAAGATGTCAGCTCTGACTTGAGACTTTTGCTCAGATAGATGTGGTCCCTGGGTCCCTCAGAAGCCAAGTTGCAAGGAGGATGCTTCATTTTCAGGAAACAACCACTCCCTGGAGTACCCCCCAGGACACTGGAACCTTTTAATTGCCCTTTACTAATTGAAAACCAGTTTAATAACTAAAGGACTTGAGCAAGGGAACAATGGACAGTCTCACATTTGGCACATGGGGAAGGCAAAAAAGCCCCAGTAGTGAGGGATAACAGCATCTACATGAACAAATAAACATTTTCATAATTGCCTACTAATTAAAATAGCAAATACAATCAAATCCAATTAACGTGGATTGTCCTATGGGGCTTTAAATCAGAGGAGTCTGGTTGATGACTCTGGAGTCATTAATTAGGTCTGACATGATTTCTTCCAAGCAAATCCTGTTGGTGTACACCTTTTCCAATAACGGGGTTCATGATCAGCTGAGAAATCACAGGTGCCATTCAGAACTGGACTCTGGCAGGGGCCTGTTTCAACGCTTTCATTTGTTTCATTCAGGGAAGGCTTTCCATTTTTCTGAACTTGGTTGGTGCAACTGGTGGTTTCTGGAGTTCAAGGCAGGATCAGGGATGTGAGTAAAGGCTGGTTCCCTGGGTCTTCACCCCTTCCCTTATCAGCAGTGCTCTCTGCTTTCCACATCCTGCCCTCACCAGGAAGCACCCACAACTTCTGGGTCACTGTACTAGTAGTTCCTTGGCTGAGGCTAGAAAGTGATGGCACGCTCTCATCTGACTGAGATAAAGAGAAGCTTGGTTCAAGCTCACTTTCCCTGAAGGATATTTCTTGGTGCTGGCTTTGTGCTATAGAGTGTCCATGAGTGAGCAGAGGTCTTGCCCCAAGGAAAACAGATGTATTTCCTTTGGGAAGACAGACATTTTACAGAGATATTAATAGTTATTCCAATGTCCTCAAGGGCCAGGCCTGGCACAAAACCAGTGGGCCTCATGTAAGAAAAACAGGGAGAGGTGGGACTAAATGGGAGACTGTAAGTTCCTTCCTAAGGAGGTGACCATTACTAACTCACCATGATGGTTTCCCATCAGGGATCCATGTACCATTTCCTAGAAGTTCTAGGTTTACCCAAAGGTTAGAAATCCAGATTTTTATAGAAAAAGCCCCATTTTTGTTGTTGCTCATTTAGTTTTCCTAAACTGGTTTATTAAAAAAAGCAACAATACAGGAACTTGGAAACATGGATAGTCCTCTGAGATCTCCAGGGGAACAGCCGTAAGGATTAGGCTTAACAACAGACAATTCTCCTCCAAATTAAGGAGATAAGGACAGGTAGGAGGCATAAGAAAGAATATGTGCAAAGTCATGGTTCCAAGGGATAACCTGACCTCTTCTCCATCCCAGGAGTCTTGCAGGTGAACAGCCATCCCATGAGGAATGCCAGGGCAGCAGCTAAGGGAACCTCCATGTCAGGAAGCCTGGGGTTGTTCATGTATCATGAATAATTTAGGGGCTTTGAATTAACATCATAAGATTTCCTTCTTACCCAAATTCCTCCTAAAAGCTGGGCCTTGAGGATAGCTATTTAATTTAAAGGGAAGATGAAAGCAAGGGAAAAAAAAAAATCTCACTTCACGATGTGGTTGTAGGGATCCCATGAGACCATACTCGGGAAATGTCCAGAGCCTGTCACTTGCCAATGTAATGTGTGCCCTAAAGGTCATGGTGTGGCCCAAAGCATTCCCTTCTGTTGAACCAGGTTGTCTGTACTGCATTCTCTAGTTCCTTGGTCCTGTGGTTACCCAAGGACTGGGATGGAGGTAAATCGAAGGAGCCAACCTCAGAAGGCGGGGCCTGTTTCTATTCCCACTTTGAGCTGCCCTTGACATTCCCAAACTGGCAGAGGCAACTTCCCAAAGGGCTGACGACCTTACCGAGGAAGCTGCTGGTGTGTTTGCTGGGATCTGGAGATGGGGGCATTGTGCTTTGTATCACAAAGCCATTTTGAGCTCTAGACTCTTTACCAATGACACACTTCACATTGTGAGTATACAGAGAGTCCCTGAGTAGCTGGGACTGATGCACCTGAAAATTGTGAAAGCTACCCTGTCAATCTCTGAGTTGTCCCACTCCTGGAATCATTATGCCCCTTTGCTACAACTTTATAACCCATTTGTGCTTCTTCTAAAGCACTGACCACAGCTGCTCCCTCCTCCAGGCGTTCGCTGCTCGCCTCTGCTCTCAGCCTCTCTCAGCAGTAATTTGTCATATAATTCAAAATGACACTCTGCTCCACTGAACTGCCATCTCTTCTATGGAGTTTTCAGGAGGACTCTCCACTGACAGAGAAGATGTCTCCCCTCCTTAGGGCACGGAGTCTACACTGGAATGAGGAAAGAGCAATGGACCTTAGAGTTAGAAAGCCCTGCATTCAGTAAACCTGGCCGACCTCTCTGAGCCCTAGTCTGCTGCTGCTGCTGCTAAGTCACTTCAGTCATGTCCGACTCTGCGTGACCCCATAGACAGCAGCCCACCAGGCTCCCCCGTCCCTAGAATTCTCCAGGCAAGAACACTGTAAAAAGAACTAAGTCCTTCATTTTCAGGGTGATCATGAAGATCAAGCAATGAGACACGCACAACACACGGCATCTGACGCATAAAGGGATTTAACGAAGAGCCGTAAAATGACATGTTGCACTTGTTTTTCTGTCTCTTCTGCTAAAGAACCAGTTTCCAGATAGTGATGGTATCTGATTCATCCATCTTTATAACCCCAGCACCTAGCACCACAATCGGCACATTGTTGCATGCATTCAATGTACTTGCCTGAACTTCCCCCTCCCTCCACCCCCACTCCCACCAGAGGCCTCGCATTACTTCTTTCCAATGTTTATGTTAAAAAAAATTAACACATAAACCAATAACAGGAAATAGAAATTGCCCAGGATTAGGGTGGAGACCTTTGGAGACAAGCTAACAAAGAATCCAATTGCTGAAAATGTCACACTTTAAGAGGTTTTGCTCTCAATTTTTAAAACAAATGCAAATTCCCAGCTCTATTTCTCTCACATACTTGTTGTCAGGCTCTAAAACCAAGGCAAACCAAACAGTGTTCCTCTGAAACAGTTCCCCCCCCCCATCTGTTTTCCCCTTGACCTCAAGTAATTACAATTTCATTGTCATTTTAAAGGTGACTTCATTGCTGACTACAACTGGCTGGCTTGTCCTGACTCTTGACAAGGCCCATCTGAGAGGAGATGGGACCCAAAGGTGGTCAGTTTCCATAGATCTCGTTATTTTAAAAGAGGGCTTAGGGTTCGTTCCCAAGGCAAAGTGATAGCCTCAAACCAGCTCACAGTTCATACCCAGAAAGCACTGCAGACTGAAGGGGATAGCATGGCTGTCAAAACAGTGTCTATTTCCCCCAGGGAGAAAGACTTTAAAGACAAATAAAGAGAAGGAAAGTCAAACTCCTCCCACGCAACCATGAAAGAGCAGGTCAGGGGCCCAGTGCTGGGGTGAATCGCTGAGTGATGGCTCCTCAGGCAGCCTGTTGGAGAAAGGCCATCATACAGAGCACGTGGCTCCATCGGAAGCAGGAAAGCGTTTATTTCTGGGTAACTGGAATCCCAATTTGTAAAGTAATGCCCACCTAGTGATCTGAAACCAATTACTTGTTAGCAAAACTAGCACAGAGCAAACAGCGACCAGGAGGAGAGCTCAGATTCATGTCCTAATGAAACTCTTGGCCCTCTCATTAAAAATAAATGTCTACCTTGCTTCTCAGCATTTGGAGATGACAGGCAGACTGCAGGGAAGAAAGGAAAGCCCTGTGGGTCCAGATAAACCACAGAAAGCAGAACCAGGCTTAATTGGATTACTGCTAATTAGGTGCCGCTAATGAGAATGGAGAACATTGGATGCACATGTAGAAAAATAACTGGAATAATCTTCAGTATTAGAGATGCAACTTTAGATAAGGCTTTTCATTTCCGGGGTGGTTTGTTAGTACAAGCTTGTCCTCCATCTTCCTGTCCACAGAGCCCAGGGTCTGGGTCCTGTGCCTGGGTAGAAATCCTGGCCCACTCTCACTAGCTGTGGAACTCAGGCAAGTCACTGAACTCTGTGTCTCTCTTTCTCCTCATGCATTGAACACAAATGATTAAAATAGCACTTACTTCATAGGGCTCTAGTGGGGATAATATGTGTTATTACATTTAAAGCCCTTAGGATAACATCTAGAACATAGTATGTATTCATGCACTCTAGATGTTATCATCTATTTACTCAATTTTGTTAGGTATTTTCAAGGTCCCTAGTTCTGGGATAAGCAAGTCTGGTCACATCAGCCCTAATTAAACAGCTTCCCACTAATCTTTTTTTTTTTTTTAATTGAAGTATAGTGGATTTCACAAGTGGAGTAGTTGGTAAAGAATCTGCCTGCCAGTGCAGGAGATGCAAGAGATGTGGGTTTGATCCCTGGGTGGGGAAGATTCCCTGGAGTAGGGAATGGCAATACTCTAGTATTCTTGCCTGGAAAATTCCATGGACAGAGGAGCCTGGTGGAGGTTACAGTTCATGGAGTCACAAAGAGTCAGACACAACTGAGCACATACTGGCTGGCTATGGTGCACCTTTCTACCTATAGTGGATATACAACGTTGTGTTAGTTTCAGATGTACAGTAATTCTACACAAATATATGAATATACATGTTTATATTCATATATATATTTGGATTCTTTTTCATTATATGTTATCACAAGATATTGAATATAGTTCCCTGTGCTGTGCGGTAGGTTCTTCTTATCTTATATATAATAGTGTGTATATGTTAATCCCAAACTCCTAATTTATCCCTCTGCCTCACCTTTCCCCTTTGATAACTGTAAGTTTGGTAGCTCAGATGGTAAAGAATCTGCCTGCAATGCAGGAGACCTGGGTTCTATCCCTGGGTTGGGAAGATCCCCAAAGGAGAACACAGCAATGCACTCCAGTATCTTTGTCTGGAGAATGCCCATGGACAGAGGAGCCTGCCCGGCTACAGTCCACGGGCTGTCACAAAGAGACACAACTGAGCAACTAAGCACAGCACATCTATGTTTGTCTTCTATGTCTGTGAATCTGTTTCTGTTTTGTAAATAAGTTCATTTGTATTTTTTTAGATTCCATATACGTGATATCATTTGATATTTGTCTTTGACTTATTTCATTCTTTTTTATGACTGAATATATATGCATCTTCTTTATCCATTCATCTGTTGATAGATACTTAAGACACTTCAATGTCTTGGCTATTCTGAATAGTACTGCTATGAACATTGGGGCACAGGCATCTTTTTGAATTAGGATTTTCACCTTTTCCAGATATATGCCCAGGAATGGGATTGCTGGGTCATATGGTAACTCTATTTTTAAAATGAAGACACTATTGACCTGCGACCACATCTTGCTCACCTGTTCCTTCCCGTCTGTGCTCTGGCAGGACTGGCCTCCTTCCAAGCTCTGATCAGCCATGCTCCCTGCTCCCGGGAGCCATTGCTCAGACTTTCCTCTCAGCCTGGGATGCTTCAGGAAGGCAGAATCTTCATCTGTTTTTGTTTTTTTTCCCTGAATCCATAGTAACTAACATAGAGGCTGGTTTGTACCAGCTGCTCAATTAACAGTCATTGAACTAATGGATCAATGAATTAAAGACTAGAAAACAATACATAAGACAGTAATAAGGCATGATATACTAGCTCACATTTATTTAGTGCTTGCTCTGCGAAAGACAACGTTCTAAATGCTTTTCTTATATAATCTCATGTCCATTGCAGCTTGAATAGCAGATAATAGAATAGTTGGAGAGCAAAGTACTGGAATAGCACTGGGCAGGAGAGGAGATCCCAGGCTAAGCCAATAAGGGAAGGACAGCTGGAAAAAGGCCACTGGAATCAGTGAGTTCACCCCACAGTTAGGGAGGGCAGAGGGCATGGCAGCAGCCCAGAAATGACCCCTCAATTGTGTCTGCAGACACTGAAGATGATCTCACAGAGGGGACCAAATCCTGAAAAGAGTGCTGAAGGACAAGTAGGGGAGCCTGCTTCTATAGGAAGTAGGTGGGATCTTTCCAGAAAGAAGAACAGCAGCTACAGTAGCATGAAGGCTCACCAGAGACTGGGAAACTAACCAGTGTATGAAATAAGGCGTGGTAGTTCCAGGAAGGGGTGGAAAGGGGCTAGGGAGCTGGGGGCCAGCCAGACCTGCCCAGGCCTACAGGCCAACCTGAGCGCTCACAGAAGTCTTTAAGGGTCAACGACCAAACATAAACACATCTCTGGCTGCAGGATTGAATTTAGATGGGAATGGACCAGGCAGGAGAGAGGTGAAGAGTGGGGAGACCCCTCTAGCAGCTCAGGGGACAGATGTTCAGACCTGAGCTTCTGCAGCTATAGCAGTAAGGGGAGGAAGGCCAAGTTGGAAGGAGATGAAGGTGGAGCAGGAGGAGGAGGGGGAGAGAGCTTGGAGGTTCAGAGCCCCAAGGTTAGATCTTCCCCGGAGGTGATAATGGCAAGTCAGGGCCGAGGGGCCCAGCAAAACGACTGTGCCGCCAACAGCCACACTCAGAGGCATCGGTCCTACTCCAACACCCAGGCTTGTGTCCTGGGGGAACTGGGCAGGCATGTTTGCACGTGCATGGTAGGAGGGGCACGGGGGCAGAACCCAGGCCTAAAGAAGTGGGAGGACAGGGCCAAGTGCCAGGGCATGGTGCAGACATTCAAGGGACAGGGAAGGAGCAGAGGGGCTGAGGAAAGACTTAGTCCCCGGGGATAATTTCACCTGGGCCTGGGGGGAGATTCTTGTGGCTGCCAGCTCTTATAGCTGTGACTTGAAGTCCTTGACTGCATGCTCTGATCACAGAGGGATCCTACTACGCCAAGCAGGTCTGTTAGCGTGTCCAGGTCCTGCACCCTCTGGCCTGTCTACCTTAACACCGGCTATGTCCTACTCAGAAGAGCAGCCCTCCAGAGTATTGTGACATCTATGTATGGTAAGACTGGCACCCAGAGCTCCCCCTCATCCCACTCCATCCCTGAGCCATCTGGACCACTTGCCTCCTCGCCCTCTTCAGACACCCAGTGCGCAGGGTCTTTCCCACCTTCTCCTGTCTCAGCACCAGAGGTAATCCATCAGGGCACACCAAGTCCTGCTCAGGGCCTGCCAGGCCTGAGTAACCTCAGGCCGCCTCTCACTATCCTCACCTGGCACCACTGCCCATGGGAGCAGCAGGTGGCCCAGACATCTTCCCAGGACCCATGTGTCCCAAGCATCTCATTGCCTCTGACCCTTCACAGGTATGTGCATGGCCACTTTGCCCCCACCTCCTATTCAACCTTCAGTTTGGGCCTCAGCAGGCCTCCCTCAGATAAGCCTTCCCTTGGAGCCCCAGTTAGGCACTCCCTGTACCCACAGGTGCTTTGCCTCATTTGTCAAGATGACAATTCAAATAACCAGCTCCTTAATCATGTATTTAGTGTCTGACTCTCTCATCTGACTCTAAGTTCTGTGAGGGCAGTGGCCAGGCTGATCTATCCAGTACTTGAAATAGCCAAATACATAGCATGTGCTTAATTAATATTTACTAAATATACATGAATGAATACCGAATGCAACCATGGCTCAAAGATCACATGGCCAGCAAAAGTTAAATCAGGATGCAAATTGCCTATTCTGCATAGGCTTCGGGCCAATTCAGTTAAGAACTAATTTTTAACAGAGAATTCGCTTTTACATCTATGTTAGGGTGGTTCTTAGGGAAGCAGCGAGATGGGGGAGGGCAAGAAGGGATATGACATGCATATTGATTTTCTGAGAATCCTGAATGGCTTAGCACAAAACTGGAGTGAGGGTTATGCTTCTGAAATGTTAAACACTGTTTAATAATTTGGCACCATACGATGAGAGGTTTCTGTCAACACGGAACACGTGGCACTCTGGCTGGCTGAGAAATGAGCAGGGTGGTTTAGAAAAATTCACCAGTTCCCTTGGGAAAGGCCGACTAATCTGATTTTAGCACCTCGCACAATGATTTGGATTGTGTTCATTCACTGCAAAAATGTGCTTGCCAAAATTAACTAGGTAGGCTTTCCCAGAGGAGATGCCGGCTCCTCCATAAGGACCACATTCATCTATCAGGATCCGGCATGCATTCCAGGAGGGCCTGCAAAGGATTAATAACCATAGGATCATATATGACGAGCCTACTATGAGCCAGCTCGTTGCGTCCTCATCCATGTTGACCAGCTGTCTCTGAGTGGGTGATTCTTACACCTTTGCTGTAGTGAGTTACTTGCCTGAGTCCTGATACCTACCGGAGCGGAGCAGGCCTGGGTACTTGAGGCCCTCTGGCCCTGAAGCCTGTGCTTATCCACCAATTGTATCTTGTTGGCTCCTGGGTTGGTATTGGTACCATCAGTGTTCCAGAACTGAGGGTTTTGTAGCCTTCCAGTGATGCCAGGAGGCTCAAGATGGAGTTGACAGGCTCAAAGTTTAGCCAAGTGTGGGAGGGGAGGTTTATGATGGGCCGTGCAGGGGGGTCCTTTGGTCCACTCCTCACCTTCAAGAAGAGCCTCATAAAGAGACTTGATGTCTGGTCTGCATGGTTATACCTGTGGACCATGTTAAAGGGACACCTCGAGAGACTTCACAGGAAGCAGTCACTACGTAACTCTGATTGTTCAATGTAATCTTTGACAGGAGGCTTCCTGGGTGGCACTAGTGGTAAAGAACCCACCTCCAATGCAGGAGACTTAAGAGATGAGGGTTCAATCCCTGGATTGGGAAAATCCTCTGGGGAAGGAAATGGCAACCCACTCCAGTTTTCTTGCTTAGAATATCCCATAGACAGAGGAGTCTGGCGGATTACAGTCCATGGGGTTGCAAAGAGTCAGACCCGACTGAAGTGACTTAGCACATAGCACTCTGCCAGATAGCACTGTATCACGGTGTTTCTAATGGGTTTGTCATTGCTCTAGTTTTCAATATACCAGAAGCTTCACAAAGTAGAAATGGCTGAGACACCTTTGCTCCCATGAGTGATGGAGGAAAGCATAACATCCCCAAACTAGGGTCTGGCCATTTTAGAGAAGTTGGTTTCAATAAGACAGAGGGAATACTGGGAAGGATGAAGGAGTAAGACACAATGAACCCATTAAAAAAAAAACAAATATTCAGTCAACAAACATTTAATGGGCACTCACTCTGTGCTTTTCCCTGAATCGTGGTTCCATGGACGTGACTAAGCAGAGGTGAGCACTTACTATATAACCTCACACTTCTGTGCCTAGTCCTGAGGGGACTGTTTAGAAATGATCAGCATCACCCTTCTGTTTGCACAGCACGAAGAAGTGAGGCATGGATATGGGGTTGTCAGAGGCACAGTCTATATGCCCTGCTGAAGGGATCAGGGAAACACAGGAGCCAGGAGTCCCCAGAAAGAGCAACGAGGGTGAGAGAGAAGATGTAATGGATCCTGTGGGAAGGTTCACACTGGCTCGTGGGAGAAGACTGGGGAGATGCCCCGCAGGACGAGGGACTCTGAGTACTCAGCATTGCTCATGTAGAAACAACACCAATGAGAAAATAAATTCTCAAAAAAAGAAAAACAAAAATGGATCCTAAAGCACCAGAAATCTGGTGGGGATGAAACTGCCTTGAATAGGCAGAAAACCAGTTCTGCAACAGAGACATCAATTTGCTGGGAGAACCACTTTCTGTGGGTGCTGAGACCAGAGGCCAAGTGGCAATAGGGCTGTGGGTCTAGAGCAGGCGAAGAAATGGGGGTAACCCGTCAATCTAAGCAAAGCACACGGGGTGGGAGACAAAAATGTGTGGGGCTGGCATGCCCTCATAACATTCATTTTTCTCTCATTCTGAAGTCCTGCAAATCAGACTGTATTTTGCTTCCACTTGACAGAGGTGGAAATAGAAACTCAGGAGTTTCAGCAATTTGCCCAAGACCGCAAAGAGCCAGGATGAGCAGTCAATGTAGCCACGAGTCCATGGTACTAAAGCAGGAACATGCTGCCATCCTCTTAGAGGGATGATGCTGTAGGGAAGAATATATCTTCTAATTGGAGAGGTCATGGCGGGTGTTTGTAACAAAGGGAAACAATTAGAACAGGAGAGATTCTCCATGGCAGGTGGGTCATTGATTCAGAGTATTGATGAGCACTGGCTGGGTGCGCAGAACTATCCTGGGCACTTTGCGTTGATCCCCAACACGCTGGGATGCCTGTGAAATCAAGGCGGTGCACAGATGGCATGCTGTGAGTCTATTCGGCAAGGGCAGTCTGGCGGAGACTGGGTGAAAGATGAATAGGCCCTGGATATGCGTAAAAAGGAGAACTTTCTGTAGTAGGGAGGGGCACAGCATGAGTCACCGGTGGGGGCAGGGACGACTACTGTCTACACCATCCGCTCTAGTCAAAGCCGAGAGATGGATGCTTCAAAGCACCATTCCCTGCCTGATTGTAAAAGTAACATATGCTCACTGCAAATATCCTTGGAAAGACAGAAAAGTATAAAGGAATAACTAAACAGTCATCCCTCAGTCTATGGTGTCTATCCTGGCAGGCTTTGTTCTGTGCATTAAAAAAAAAAAAAGAAAAGAAAAAACTAATCAATGATCAGACTATACAGACATTTCCCTGGCTTGCTTTTTTTTTTTAACTTATCAAAATATTGGAAGGATTTCGTTCTCCTAAAATATTTTTCAAGAATCTGGAAGCCATGGCTGCACGGGCTTGGTTGAAAGCCTGTCGAGTTCTTCTTTGGCCCTGAGAGTGTGTTACCCTGCACTGGCTGATACACATGTGGCTTTCTGGAATGGTGAGGCTGGTTCACCAAGGCCCTCTTGGCCTCCTCTGGGCACGGCTTGAGGGCCCATTAATCTCTTCCCGTGCCCTGACTGTACTGAGCTCCCCTCCCCCTCTCCTCCCACGGGATCTGGCCAAGCTTGGGGTGAAGAAAAGCAGGGGTCCCCAACCTCTGGAATCTAATGTCCAGTTATCTGAGGTGGCGTTGATGTAAAGGTAATAGAAATAAAGGGCACAGTAAATGTACTGTCACCTGAATCAGGCGGAAACCCACCTCCCACCCCCTGGTCCATGGAAAAATTTTCTCTCACGAAACCTGTCCCTGGTACCAAAAAGGTTGGGGACCACTGATGTAAAGGAAGCAAGAGGAACAGTCTTCTTCCTCTTTGGAAGCAAGGGTCCCAAAATGCCTTCACCCCACCACACTTGCAAACTCAGCGACTAAAGGATTTTATGTTTTTGATATTTAAAAAAAATTTTATTGGAGCATAGTTGATTTACAATGTTGCGTTGGTTTCAGTTGTATATTTTCTAGAGACAACACAGTTTAAAGGAATCTATGTCCAAAACAGACTCACAGACTTAGATAATGAACCTAGGGTTGCCGGCGGGGAAGGATAGGGAGAAGGGGTAGTTAGGGAGTTTGGGATGGACACGTAGACACACACTGCTGTATTTAAAATGGGTAACCAACAAGGATTTACTGTACAGCACAGGGAACTCTGCTCAAAGTTATGTGGCAACTGGGATGGGAGGGGAGTTTGGGGGAGAATGGATACATGTAAATGTATGGTTGGGTCACTTTGCTGACCACCTGAAACTATCACAACATTGTTAATTGACTACACTCCAATGTAAAATAGAAAGTTTAAAAAATGAAACTGTTTCAGGTTTCTGGAAGTAATAAGAGACGTGATTTCTAATTCAACTCCTGTTGTAAATGAGCGTAACAAGCTATTACTATACACATGAAGCCCCTTCTGACCCTGGTTTTTGTGGTGACAGCTTGGATCTGTCTATAGGGTTCTCAGCACAGAGCAGAGGCTGCCCCTTGATCGGTACCAGAAATGGGGAGGGAGGGCGCACGGCACACAATGTGGGGCACCAGGCACTTGATAGAGATCATTTTTCCTTGGATTTATAACAATAGGCATGAAAAGGACATTGCCAGCTCTTCTTACCTGAGGAAATAGGGAGCTTAGCCTCTTGCCCACATACATAGATGACACAGCTACCAAGTGGTGGGGTTGGGATGAGGATTTGGGTCTGCCTGGATGCAAAGTCGGCTTTCTTCCCAGGCCACCCGCTACCACCCCCTACCCCTGCGCTGGCTCAAGGAGATTAGAGGCATCCTCTCTCTCCATCACCATGGCCACGTAGAGCCAATGGCAGCAGCCAGACTGTCAAGTCAGAGTCCCACTGTCAGCAAAGGACTCCATTTGGAACTGAACTTGGCATTTTAGAAGATTATTAGAGATGAAGAAAGAAGCATGGAGGGCTTTGAGGTTGGCCCCAGTTAGAAAATTCCAAAAAAAAATTGAAGTTTTATGTAGTTACAGTCGGGAGCCATTTAATCTTCTCCCTGTCAATTTCCAAGGTAATCACTTAGCTTGCATATATCCTTTTCTGAATTTTACATATATTGGCCATTTAATCCACACAATTCCCCTAATGAGGAGCGTTTCTGATCATTTCAAAGATAAAGATAAGGCAACTCAGAGAAAGAAGTAACTCATTTAAAATCAAAGAGAAAGAATAGCATGCACTGCTGTAGACTATTTTCCCTGAGACTGTAGATTCTCAGTGTCAGGGCTACAGGCCCTTCCCTGTGACAGTGACCTCATATAAGGCTAGAGTGGGGTTCTTGATGGTGGCTGGTCTCCTCACACATCCAGCCAGAGACGGCTGACACTTCCCAGCACGCAGGTCAGTGTTCCCTCCTTTAGAACATCTACGATATGTTCGAAATATGGCCCAGGGCCATTGTAAGATAGTTATAGGTTACAATGACCCAGGGCCAGGCTGGGACACTGAATGGTCCCTTCAGGCTCAAGTTTGCTCTGGTGGCTTTTGCAGAGATTCCTAGACACCTACCTTGTCTGCACCAATTGATGTTCAACTCGATTCACTCTAAAATTTGCAAGGTGATTCCCTGGCAGTCCAGTGGTTAGGATTCTGTGCTTCCATTCCAGGGGCCCAGGTTCGATTCCTAGCTGGGGAACTAGGATCCTGCAAGCTGTGTGGCACAGCCAAAATAAATAAATAAGTAAGAGCTTATTCTTAGAAAAATATTTTTTTTAAACCCACAAATTTATGCCATTATATAAAAAATTTGGAAGTAAGCGTATTTTGTAAACTGCAGGAAGCTCTATGCTTGGAGGATGTTATTATACTTGCACTTGGGAAAAATCCTGGAAGGATCATTTATAGAGATTATCCCTCTTTTATAAATAGAAAATTGTCCAAAGGAGCTAAATGACTTGTCAAAGATGGTGAGGTTGGGCAATGGGATAGCTGAGACCAGAGCCTGACCTTTCTTTTGGATTCAGGTCAGTGAAATACTAATTGAACACCTACTGTGTACACAGCATCCTCCTAGGCACATAGGAGAAGAAGATGTCTGTCCCTGAAGGAGGGGGAGCACAGGTAACCTCTTCTGGTTCCCCAAGCCTAGTGGTAGGACTGCCCTACCACCAACTATGCCCTCAAGAGCTAGTGGTAAAGAACCCACCTGTGAATGCAGGAGACGTAAGAGACACGGGTTCAATCCCTGGGTTGGGAAGATCCCCTGGAGGAGGGCATGGTAACCAACTCCAGTACTTTTGCCTGGAGAATGCCATGGACAGAGAAGCCTGGCAGGCTACAGTCTATTGGGTCGCAGAGAGTTGGAAACCGCTGAAGCGACTTAGCACGCCACACGCATGCACTCAAGAAATACTGCCATATGAATGGCTGAACTCATACACGCTCACACTCTTTTGTAAATATTTATTTTTATTTATTTATTTATTTGCCTGTACCTGGACCTAGCTATGGTGTGTGGCATCTAATTCCCTGACCAGGGATTGAATCAGGGCCTCTGCCCTGGGAGAGCAGAGTCTTAGCCACTGGACCACCAGGGAAGTCCTATGCATGATCACACTCTTGTTTCCTCTTATGAACACTTAGAGCATAAACTGCCTACCTGAGGCTTGAATTCATCCAAGAAGGCCCCAGGCTTTCCTGTCCTCATGCTCCCTGTGCTCATCAGTAGCCTCAACAAGATTACATACCTTTTGATGATAGGTACGACATACCTTTTGATGATAGGTATGACATACCTTTTGATGATAGGTACGACATACCTTTTGATGATAGGTACGTTCCTCTTGCTTCAGCCTCCCCTGCTGTGTGCATCACAGGCCTGGACAAAGCCTGGGGACTCAGCAGTGGCCAAGGAATCCCAATTCTACATCACTTCTGAGACTACCTCATTAAGGCAGGCACACCCTTGGCCCATGCCAGAATGCTGACACCCTCATTTGGTACCTTAGCCTTCCTGGTTCCACAGTGGGCCCAAACCATCCTCCCTCAAGCCACTTTTCCCACCCCACCCCACCACCCAGCCTCCCAGAGAGGAACCCTCCCTTGCCTGCTCTGTACCCTTGTCTCACCCATCTGGACTGTGGGGCACTCTTTCTATATCTATGACCACCTCAACACCTACATCTACAACCACCCCAACACCTAGATCAGGATTTTTCACATGGCAAGTACTCCAGAAGTTTGTGTTAAACACAGAAAACATTTTAGCCAAACATGTTTGGCTTGTTTTCAGTGAAGGTTTGTTGGCCTTTGAGGGTAAATGCTTTGAAGACCATATTTTTCAAAGAGCTCCTATGCGAAGCCAGAATTAATAAGCATCTAAATTATAAACCTCATCATGTAGAACAAATTGGATTTCTTTTCATTAATAGCAAGGAAGCAGAAAACAAGCCCAATCCCAAGGGAGCCAAATGAATACAGTTATTCACCATTTTCACTGGCGTTCTTTTTTTCCATCTCTAAACCCATCTTTATTCAATTATGTAGCTTATAAATATGGCCCCTGTATGTCAGCACAGCTAACAAGTGGTCTCCAATGTCAGGGGCCTTCTGACAGATCACCCAACCTTGCAATGAGTCATGGCTTGTAAGTATGGAAGTCTTTTTTTGCTTTCAGAGAGGAAAAAAAAAAAAAACTACAAAAGCTAGCAAAAACAAACCAAGCCTTAAATGATCACAATGTTCCAAATATTAAGATGTGGGCCTACTGGCTTTTTAATCGAATAAACATTAATGCTGTTCTCTATAATAGCATAGAAACTCTATTGTTAATGGAAAACAAAGGCCAGTCCATGCACGGAGTATTTTCACATATTCCTTCTTAAAAATGTATTTGCTTTTAAAACAGGCCTCTTTTGCAGGAATCTGAGTACATTGATAGCAAAGGCTCTATGCCAAAACAACCCCTATAAGAGTTGGAGGAAATTCCCACCTCTGTACTGGTACTGTGTCTATACATTCCCCATTTGCCCTGTTGGCCAGAGGGTAGGGGGTATCCTTCAGGAAAAGGAGTAGGTCCCCTGCTGGCAGAACAGAAGTCCAACACCTAGCAAGTTAGCCAGTCCCACATCCTTGACCTTCTTGTCTCCAAAAGAGAAATTCTCTAAGTGCAATCCAGGGCCCCTGGGTTTGCCTGTGGCCCCTAGGAGGAAGAACCTGTGAATTGAAAACTGTTTTCATAATTTCATGATGTTTTTGTCGTTTTTACTTTTTATAACTCATGAGTATACAGTGAAGTTTTACAAAAGCTACACAAGTTATATTATAACACATCAAATGGAAAAGCAGCAATGAGAATTCTGCTGTCTTCTACTAAGCTAGATCCTAAATAGATTCACCATCCCGTAAATCAAAATCAATGCCACTATTCTCACTGGATTCACTTTGTTGGGATAATATAGTTAGTTTTCAGAAAAGATGCTATTTATGTTCACATCTAAAGGGTTAATTATTGATGAATGAATAAGTGTACTCAGTTGCCCAGTCATGTCCAACTCTTTTGGACCCCAAGGGCTCCTCTGTCCATGGGATTCTCCAGGCAAGGATATTGGCGTGGGTTGCCAATTCCTTCCTCCTTCAAGGAATCTTCCTGACCCAGAGATAAACCCATGTCTCCTGTGTCTCCTGCGTTGGAGGCAGATTCTTTACCATTGAGCCACTGGGAATGAATAAAAAAGTATAACTAAAATAGGTCAATTTTCATTCTAATAATGTAAGTGCTAATAGATAGAACCTACATAAATAAGTGCTTCATGGTCCTCAATAATTTTTAAAGACTGTAAAGAGGTCCAGACAACAAAGAGCATGCGGGGGTCCTGTCCAAGGATACCCCTCAGCTCTGCCTTCAACAGTATGTGAACCAAGAATTTCCAGATGCTCAAGCCAGATTTAGAAAAGGCAGAGGAACCAGAGATCAAATTGCCAACATCTGCTGGATTATTGAAAAAGCAAGAGAGTTCCAGAAAAACATCTACTTCTGCTCTACTGACTATGCCAAAGCCGTTGACTATGTGGATCATAACAAACTGTGGAAAATTCTTCAAGTGATGGGAATACCAGACCACCTTAACTGCCTCCTGAGAAATCTGTGTGCAGATCAAGAAGCAACAGTTAGAACTGGACATGGAACAAAGGATTAGTTCCAAATTGGGAAAGCAGGATGTCAAGGCTATATATTGTCATCCTGCTTATTTAACTTATATGCAGAGTACATCATGTGAAATGCTAGGCTGGATGAAGCAC